>NC_079199.1:95819844-96174344 GCF_029499605.1 Hyla sarda
TCTCTATGGGATTAGGATCTATAGTAGTTATACACATCCCATCCAGCTCTGTCTGTATACTACTGCTGCTATCTTAATTTAATCAGGATTTATAGTAGTTATACACCTCCCCTGATGCAAAAATAGCATTTTTTTGCTGCGTATTTTTTTTGCCATGATATTCCCAACATTGTGGTACAAGGGTGATATTTAACCGCAATTGTGCATATCACAATACAAATGTGTCATATTTACCATGATGTTGGAAAATCTAAAGCTAAAATTCTGAGAAAAATTTCTAAGAAAAGGCAACTACAATGACCAATTCCAGTGATCAAACGCCACCCCCTCAGCCAGAGGGTCAGTGGGAAATGTAGGCAGCATTAGGAAATCATTTTATTTATGAATTTGCAAACCAACATACCTGCTGCATCAGCTAAAACAGGTATGCAGAAGGCATACACAAGAACCTCTACATTATTCTCTAATAATAGCCTATGCTGCACTATATAAGCAAAACAACAAACAAACAACCACTGCTGCATGTTCCTGAACTGTCCAAAGGATTGGGGATAAGATGACTGACCGCGGGGGTCACGCCCTGGGGACCCCCGCAATCTCTTATGCAGCACTCACCTGTGAGAGGGTGGGGGGTGGGGAGTTGTGACATCACCATACTCCGGCCCCGTGGTCGTGAGGCTTCATATTCGGAGCCTCCAGCGCTGCGTGCAGCTCTCACAGGTGGGTGCTGCATGAGAGATTGCGGGGGTCCCCAGCGGCAGGACCCCCACGATCAGACATCTTATCCCCTATCCCTTTAAGTGACCCCCACTTAACTAGTCGCATAAAGTTAATGGGGTACTTTGGTAAAAAAAAAATTTTTTAAATCAACTGGTGCCAGAACGTTAAACAGATTTGTAAATTACTTCTATATAAAAATCTTAATCCTTCCAGTACTTATCAGCTACTGTATGCTCCCGAGGAAGTTGTTTTATTTTTAAATTTATTTTCTGTCTGATCACAGTGCTCTCTGCTGACACCTCTGTCCATGTCAGAAACTGTCCAGAGCAGGAGCAAATACCCCATTGCAAACCTCTCCTGCTCTTGACAGTTCCTGAAACAGACAGAGGTGTCAGCAGAGAGCACTGTGGTCAGACTGGAAAGAACTAAACAACTTCCTGTGGAGCATACAGCAGCAAAGTACTGGAAGGATTAAGATTTTTAAATAGAAGTAATTTACAAATCTGTTTAACTTTCTGGCACCGGTTGATTTAAAAAAAAAATGTTTTTCAATGGAGTACCCCTTTAAGGGAAACCTATGATCACTTTCATGCTGCCTGAACCACCAGTTCGCAGGACAGTCCCTAGCGGCTTTTCTGAAGCCCAGACTGTTAAAACTCTCCCTATACCCAAACATAGAGACATCTATGAATCAAGGCTGATGTGGTAAGAAGGAGCCGCCAGGAATTGCCTCAATGACTTGTGGTTCGGGCAGCATGAAAGTGATTTATTTAAAAGGCAGAAATTCAGCAACCAGTCTCAAGCAGCATTTTGATTTTCTAGGTGCCTTTAGTTCCCGGTTTCTCTTGGATAAAGCCCTGTATTTCTACATCGGATATCGTGTACATTGGCTTGCGGGATCTGGATGCAGCGGAACAGTAAGTTGAACAATGGAATATGGTTCGGTCCGTCTAGAGCGCCCCATGACTTATTGGTTTAGGAATTCATGGGGTTCCCTACACTCATATTTTAGGATATGCTATGTTTTTGACATGTCAGAAACTACATTAAAGGGGTACTCCACTGCCCTAGCGTACGGAACATTTAGTTTTGAATGCGGGCTGCAGGGGTCGATCGTGACATCACAGTCACGACCCTCAATGCAAGTCTATGGGAGGGTGCGTGACTGACGTCACGCCCCCTCCCATAGACTTGCATTGAGGGGCGTGACTGTGACGTCACAAAGCCCACACCCAGCGTTCAGAACTAAATATTTCGGTGCTCGGGCAATGGAGCACCCCTTTTAATATGAAGTAGTCAGTGGTTTCACTCTGCCCTGAACACGGGCAGCATGCAACAGACAGTCTGCACAACGAACTATGATTTAAAGGGGTACTCCGCACCTAGACATCTTTTGGATAGGGGATAAGATGTCTGATCGCGGGATCCCCTGTTGCACCCTGCATTTGTTTAGAGCATCAGTGCAGCGCCGGAGGCTCGTGACATCACGGCCACGCCCTCAATGCAAGTCTATGGGAGGGGGCGTGACTGTGACATCACGAGGGAGCCATGAGCGTGGCGTCACGAGCCTCCGCCCCTCATCGCCAGTCATCCGGCACAGTCCTGGCTGCTGGGACCCCCACGATCGCAGGTGCGACACCCCATCATCCGAACGCCACTCCGTGCCAAATGATGAGTGACCACAGACGTCACGCCTTCTCCATTCATGTGTATGGGAGGGGGCGTGACGTCTGTGTACTTCTACTCTACAGCCGTCACACTCCCCTTCCATAGACATGAATGGAGGGTGTGTGACGATTGTGGGGTGACATCACGAACACCGAAGCCCCCAAGCCGGCGTTCGGAAAATAAATGTTCAGAACGCTGGGGTGCCGGCCCCCGGAGATTGGGGGGGGGGGTTCCAGCGGTCAGACCCCCCACAATCAGACATCTTTGCCCCTAGACATCTTATCCCCTATCCAGAGGATAGGGACTGAGTACCCCTTTAAGGGCCCGATCCTATCATTTATGCCGGCCTAAAAATCAACTAAATTAAAGGTCCACAGGAATGATCCTGTGATCGTTCCTGCATGCCTGCCCGTGTAAAGGCTTCTTAAACAATCCCCGATCTGCTAGATCAGCCCTTGTGTACAGGTACAGGTCAGCTGTCTAAAAGGGCCCTTGGTCTGGAACACAAATTTAAAACCTGCCAGAAATTACGTAACTAGTCAATGGGGTGGTCCCCAGTGGCTGCTCCTCACCCGTCAACAGCTGGAGGCACCCTAGTTGGGAAACTGGTTTCGATTATGAGCATAAGTTTATTTTAATTTTTCCCCCCATTCCCCTTAAAGGGGTATTCTGGTATCAGAAAATGATATTTAAAAAAATATATCTATCACCCCACTATATATAACTTACTAATATAGTGTTATTGCAGATTGTCTCAGCTTCAGCATGTTTTGCTTGAATTACCCCTGACAGGAAGTTGTGTAGTCCTTTCATTGTCAGTGTGGTGTTGTCTCAAGCACCTCCTCTCCTGACAGGAAGTTGTGTAGTTATCTCATTGACAGTGTAGTGTTGTCTCCAGCCCCCTGGCTTTCTACCTCTCTCTCGAGACAACGCATCATCTTCTGCGGTCTGAGGAAGCAAGGCTGGATTTTGTCTCTCAGCTCTAGCCCCGCTCCCCCCCTAAATGATGTAATCAACTCTGACCAGCCCCTACAGCCTACATCATCATCTCCCAATCATATACATATATATATATCGCTATTGGGACATTTAGGGAGAATGAGATGAGTATAAAGCATGCTGACTTGTGCTGAACAATGCCACAGGCAGAGGAGTAGACAGGAAATGAATGCAGCAGGTGCTGCAACCTCACTGATTGTGCCATAGTCTGCTGGGAAATGAGATGTTCTGCACCAGCTTTGGGCAGGAAACTGGCAAGAGTACTGTGGGAAGAGAGTAGGCAGGGTGATAGGGCTGTGATGAATAGCTGAGGGAAACAATTGCGTTCTGGGAATTGTAGTACTGGGCAACTGCTCACCCAAAAAGTACAGTAGTAATACCCCCAAAACAAATGTTTTTTGGTGGTTTTATTACCTGGGGCAAACAGGTAAGGAAGGCTATATTCTTCTGCAGCATTTGTTTTGTTAACCTGAAGGCAGTGTACCCCTTTAAGCAAATGAATGTAAAAATTGAATTTATAGTAGCTGAATCTACCTTAAAGGGGTACTCCAGTGGGAAAATAATGTTTTCTAATCAACTAGTGCCAGAAAGTTAAACAGATTTGTAATTTACTCTTATTAAAAAATCTTAATCCTTCCAGTACTTATAAGCTGCTGTATGCTCAAGAGGAAATTGTGTAGTTCTTTCCAGTCTGACCACAGTGCTCTCTGCTGACACCTCTGTCCATGTCAGGAACTGTTGGGAGCAGGATAGGTTTGCTATGGGGATTTGCTCCTACTCTGGACACTTCCTGACATGGACAGAGGTGTCAGCAGAGAGCACTGTGGTCGGACTGGAAAGAACTACACAACTTCCTCTTGAGCAGCTGATAAGTACTGGAAGGATTAAGATTTTTCATAGAAGTAATTTACAAATCTGGTTAACTTTCTGGAACAAGTTGATTTGAAAAAAATAGTTTTCCACCAGAGTACCCCTTTAAATCCCCTCATCTGGACTAACATAACATACGGTGTCCTTCCAGGTTCATTCTGAAGAAGTATAACATCACCTACTACTCAATGAGACAAATCGATCGCATCGGAATTCAGAAAGTTATGGAACGGACATTCGAACAGCTCCTGGGGAGGTAAGTGTGAATTATAGAACCTATGGTCAATCGCCATATGCCAAGTGGTCCTCAAACTGTGGACCCTCTAGAGATCCACTGTTTGGAGACCACTGCCTTAGTAATAAATAATAAATAAAATATAAAATGTGTGTAATACATGTGTGGCCTGTGGTGGCGCTGCAGGAAAACTGAACACTTACTGCTAGGGAGTCCCAGCAAAGTAAGGATTGCGCAAATCAGAAAAGGGTAGAAAAACATAGCTGTGTTTCTTACAAAAAAACAGCACCACCCCTGTCTTCAGGTTGTGTGTTGTATTACATCTCAGACCTGCTCACTTTTAATAGAAGTGAGCTGCAATTCCACAGATAAACTGAAAACAAAGGTGGCACTATATGACTTCGGTCGGCTCATTCAAATGAATGAGATACGGGCCCGGTCCGGCTGGGATATGGGACCGCCCAGTTTTCACCCCCCCCAGCCAGATCTGGTAATGTGAACCCACCCTTAAAGGGGTTATCCAGTACTAGAAATACAGAGCTGATTTCTACCTAAAACAGCTCCACGTCTGTCCCCAGGTTGTATGTGGTATTGCAGCTCAGTTCCATTGAAGTGAATGGAGCCAAGTTGTTATACCACACACGACCTGAAGACAGATGTGGCGCTGTTTGTGGAAGAAATTAGCTCTTTTTTTTTTTCTATTTCCGGATAAACCCCTTTCATGGCTGATGATTTATTTATTTTGTCCATGACAGGAGACAGAGGGCCATCCACCTGAGCTTCGACATTGATGCCTTTGATCCAACTTTGGCGCCAGCGACGGGAACCCCTGTGATTGGAGGCTTAACATACAGGGAAGGAATATACATAACAGAAGAAATACATAATACTGGTGAGTAGAAGTATAGATCTCAAGGAGCTTACTCCATGTTCACACTGGGTTTTTCTACAAATCCCTCTCTGAAAACCTGCTGCAGACTACACGCAATCCACCGCAATCACATTTTTTTTTCAAAATGGCTTTCCCTTTAAAAATCAGGCTAGGTGCCTTAGAAACTGACTGGGAATGTATGCCGAAGAAAAAAGGAAGAAAGAGGAAAAGGTGGCGCGAGAGCTGCTTTGCATATCCTCTTTTCCCAGAATTCCCAGGGGAGTGTTAACCCTTTAGTTTAAGGAGAAATGTTAACCCTTTAGTCTCATTCTGTTGTGATAATGCTGCGGAGTTTGCCTTCAAGACCCATGTATGAAGGACCAGAGCTACATTCATTGTCTAGGCTTGTGCTTTCCCAACCAGTGTGCCTCCAGCTGATGCAAAATAACTACAACTACAAAAAACAAAGGCATGCTGGGAGTTGTAGTTTTGCAACCGCTGGAGGCGCGCTGCTTGAGGAAACCCTGTATTATACATATACCATTCCACTAGAATAAGTACTTCCAGTTAAAAAGGGTTAATATCTTACACCCGTCTCGCCCTGTAACTGGAAATACTTATTCTAGTGGAATGATATATGCATAATACAGTGTTTCCTCAAGCAGTGTGCCTCCAGCTGTTGCAAAACTACAACTCCCAGCATACCTTTTGTTTTTTGTAGTTTTAGTTTTGCAACAGCTGGAGGCACACTGCTTGAGGAAACACAGTATTACGCATATATCATTCCACTAGAATAAGTATTTCCAGTTACAGGGCGAGACGGGTGTAAGATATTAACCCTTTTATGATACAACTTCAAGCATGCCCGGACAGCCTTTGGCTGTGTAGGCATGCTGAGAGTTGTAGTTGTGCAACAGCTGGAGGCACCCTGGTAGGGAAACACTGATATACAGGCGCTATATAACCTATACCAGTAGGAGTTGATCCCACCCAACAACACTATGGGGGAGATTTATCAAAACCTGTCCAGAGGTAAAGGTGACCAGTAGAGATGAGCGAACTTACAGTAAATTCGATTCGTCACCAACTTCTCAGCTCGGCAGTTGATGACTTTTCCTGCATAAATTAGTTCAGCTTTCCGGTGCTCCGGTGGGCTGGAAAAGGTGGATACAGTCCTAGGAGACTCTTTCCTAGGACTGTATCCACCTTTTCCAGCCCACCGGAGCACCTGAAGGCTGAACTAATTTACGCAGGAAAAGTCATCAACTGCCGAGCCGAGAAGTTTGTGACGAATCGAATTTACTGTAAGTTCGCTCATCTCTAGTGACCAGTTGCCCTTAGCAACCAATCAGATGGCTTCTTTCATTTTTCAGAGGCCTTTTCAAAAACGAAAGCAGCGATCTGATTGGTTGCTCTGGGCAACTCAGCAACTGATAAACCTCTCCCATATGTTCTACAGAAAATTTAGTTCCTCTTCTACAGCCCCAACTGTTTCCGTTCCTCTGTAAATCATCCCCCCCCCCCCCCTCTTTATTTCTCCCAAGGAATGCTCTCGGCTCTCGATCTGGTGGAAGTCAACCCCATCCTGGGAGCTACCTCGGAGGAAGTGAAGGCCACCGCCAGCCTGGCGGTGGACGTGGTGGCGTCGAGTCTGGGCCAGACGAGAGAATGCGCCCACGGGATCATGGATGAGCTTCCCACCCCGGGCGCGGGCTTCGACACAGACAGCGAAGAGCAGATACGGATCTAAGACGAGGCGCGTGCGCCACTTGCAGTGACTTCTGGGAACGCAAAGCACTTACGGATATGAGCGAAACGGCCTGCGTTGGGACTCCTGACTATGATTTTGGCCAGTGACTGTAATACAGACCAATTGCATGAGCAAGTCAATAGGTTAAAAGGCGTCATCTGTAGATGAGTCCAATGTTCTACCTCAGTGGTCCCCAAATTATGGACCTCCAGATGTTGCAAAACTACAACTCCCAGCATGCCCGGACAGCCAACGGCTGTCCGGGCATGCTGGGAGTTGTAGTTTGCAACATCTGGAGATCCATAATTTGGGGACCACTGTTCTGCCCACTGTGCTGGCCCTAGCTAGCTCGTGTGCACCTATAAGCCTCATAGGTTATCCAGAAACAGAGCTAATTTCCTCCAAAAAATTACAGCGCCACCCCAGGTCTCGCGCGGTATTACAATGCAGCTTCATTTGAACCGAGCTGCAGTACCGCACACGACCTGAAGACAAGGGGTGGCGCTGTCGGTAGCAAAAATCAGCTCTATTTTTCTATTCCTGGGCAACCCCGTCAACCACTTTTACAACGGACCCCATAAGGGTCTATAATAGAATATTCTGTCTTGCTATTTTATTATTATTATTATTATTTTGGGGGGTGTTCTTTTAATTTAAAGAGAAATCAACGTCATAACCCCCGGTTGCGATGTTTTTTTTTTTTTCATTATTACTCATTATTGTTATTAATAATAAAGAATATTTTTGTGGGGTGTTCTTTTCTTTTAAAGAGAAATCAACATCATAACTAGAGATGAGCGAACTTACAGTAAATAAATTCGATTCGGCACGAACTTCTCGGCTCGGCAGTTGATGACTTTTCCTGCATAAATTAGTTCGGCTTTCAGGTGCTCCCGTGGGCTGGAAAAGGTGGATACAGTTCTAGGAGATTCTTTCCTAGGAATGTATCCACCTTTTCCAGCCCACTGGAGCACGTGAAAGCTGAACTAATTTATGCAGGAAAAGTCATCAACTGCTGAGCCGAGAAGTTCGTGACGAATCGAATTTACTGTAAGTTCTCTCATCTCTAGTCATAACCCCCGGTTGCGATGTTTTTTTTTTTTTTTCTTTATTATTCATTATTATTAATAATAAATAATAATATTTTTGTGGGGTGTTCTTTTCTTTTAAAGAGAAATCAACGCCATAACCCCCGGTTGTGATGAGGTTTATTTTATTATAATTTTTTTATTTTTTATTATTCATTATTATTAATAATAACTAATAATATTTTTGTGGGGTTTCCTTTTCTTTTTTTTAATTATTATTATATTATTATTATATTATTATTATTTTTGGTGCTTGAAATCTTAATTTTAGAACCTGACAGATGCAAAAAAAAAAAAAAAGTTGCGCAATTTTTTTTCTGGATTATAGATAATTGTTCTGCGAGGAGATATCCACATTGGATATAGAACTTAAAAACGTTTCAGAACCACTGACTGTACTAGAGGGTGTTGGGCATTACCTGGTGCTACAGTATTGCATGTGATATTTCATGGTAAATGCTCAGGTTTTATAAGGTTCGTATGCGAAATAGCCTGGAGATGCTGGGAGTTGTAGTTTCCCCGACAGCTGGACGGCACTACCCGAAAGATGTGTATACACTAGAGTAGCGTTTCCCAATCAGGGTGCCTCCAGCTGTTGCAAATAGGGATCGACCGATATCGTTTTTTTAGGCCCGATACCGATAATCGGTGCAGGTTAGTGCCGATAACTTATACCGATATTCCGGTATAAGTTATGGGCTATTTATCCCCCCGCGACACCGCTGCAGATCATTGATTTAATGCACTGCAGTGGCTTTTGTGGTGCCATAGGCCGCCGCCGCCGCCGCCGCCACCCGCTTCTCTCCCCCTACCTGTCAGGGTGGTCCGGGCCATCCATCCTTCCTGTAGTGTCCGGGGGCGTTCCGGGTGGAGGGTGAATCGGTCCGGGCTGTCCTTCTTCTCCGGCGGTCATCTTCTCCACTCCGGGCAGGCTCCGGCCTAGTACGCTGCATAGACGCCGCTGCGCAGTGACGCCCGTGCGCAGCGACGCACCTGACGTCACGGCGTAGCGGCGTCTATGCAGCTACTAGGCCGCAGCCTGCCCGGAGTGGAGAAGATGACCGCTGGAGAAGAAGGACAGCCTGGACCGATTCACCCGGAACGCCCCCGGACACTACAGGAACGATGGATGGCTCGGATGGTGGGGGAGGGGCCCGACCGGTATAGCGGTATGGGCAAAAATCCATACCGGTATACCGCCCAGCACTACGGTAGGGGGGTGCAACGCGGTGCGGTGGGTCGGGGGGGGGGGGGGGGGGGCGGTCGCGGTGTGGTGGGGGCGGTGCATTATCGGCTTATCGGCAAGGTAATTGCCGATACCGTTAATGCCCAAAATCGTGATTATCGGCCGATAATATCGGCCATACCGATAATCGGTCGATCCCTAGTTGCAAAACTTTGGCTGTCTGGGCATGCTGGAAATTGTTGTTTTGCAACAGCTGGAGGCACCCTGGTTTGGAAGCACTGGACTAGATTCACATGGGTAAATTTTTTTTTGTTAGCTATGGGATATATAGTTGTTAAAAGGGCCACGCGAGTGTATAAGGGGTTAACAAGTATATAGCTTTTTTTTTTTTTGTTATACCCGCTATGCCCCAGGGCACACCATCTTGTACCCGCAGTGGCCCTGGCCCCCGGGGCATAGCGGACCCTACTAAGATGGTATGCCTGGCACATATGTATTAACCCCTTACACACTGTGTGGCCCAGTTTATCTATAAATAACATGACAGATGCACTTTAAGAGGGTGTAACTAATAATATAAGGTAATGTCTCCCAACCATGGTGCCTCCAGCTGTTGCAAAACTACAACTCCAAGCATGCCCGGACAGCCGTTGGCTGTCCGGGCATGCTGAGAGTTGTAGTTTAGCAACAGCTGGGGGCACCCTGGTTGGGACACATTGACATAAGGGCTCATGCACTTAATATGGTTCAGGAATACGGAGCAATACCCTTGTCGATAGGGCACAAGTCGTGCCAGGGCTCCGTAATCCATAGTGAAAGGGCCTACATGTGCTGCCATTCAGCCACGCTGGGAGCAAGACTTGTTCCCCTTTGTGTGAACAAGGCCTTAAAATCCTTTTATATGGAGCTAAACCTACTAGAGGTGCGGATTAGCTTTTTCTTTTAAAGGGGGGTTATTCAGGATTAAGAAAACAAAAAGAATTTCTCTTAAAAACAGCGCCACCCCTGTCCCCAGGTCGGGTGTGGTATTGCAGCTCAGTTCCACTGAAGCGAATGGAACCGAGTTGTAAAACCACACCCAACCTGAGGACAGGGGTGGGGCCGTTTTTGAAAGAAATTAGCTCTGTTTTTTGTAGTCCTGGATAAACCCCCTCCAGCATGGCGTGTATCCTCTGTTCAACACTGGAGAGCGTGTCTGCGGTGACATGCCGGATAGAGACGACTAATAAGTGTTTCAGGAAGAAGCACAGCTACTATTCAGACCAAATAGCACTTATAGATCCAGATCTATAGATGGCTCATACATAGGTTGTATCTAACTTCTTCTTAGATAGATGTAGAATATATCTATTCTCTTTAAGTTATGTTTGAATTTACATATTTTATTTTTAATAAAACTTCTTGCAATTTAATTTGTCTGCGACTGTGCCTCATTTGTAGAGTTATGTGTAGTCTCCTGTGACACCCTTAAAGGGGTACCCCGGGGAACTAAAACCATAGCCCGTCCTTTCCCTCTCATCAACATGTCGAAATATCATTCATAAGCTATATAGCAGTGTTCTCTCTTTGGTCGTCACTTGCATGATGTGTGGAAACAACATCACCAGCCGTATACTCCGTCTCTGTTAAAGTCCCTCTCTGAAAGCAGCCCCCACCCTCCTGAGAGACACAGACCATGTGGTTTCTGCCCTGCACTGATGAGTCATGCTCTGTTTAGTGCTAAGAACTGGGAGGTGCGTGCAGCCTCAGCCAATCAGACACTGAATCTATTTTTGCTGCTCAGAGCAGAGCTGCAATGATTGCTGGGAGATGTAGGCTAGGGAAGAGAAGGATGGCAAAGAATACCAAGCAGCCAGAGAAGACAATAGAGGCAACAGGAGCCGTGCATATCAGGTAGGGTGGTTTACAGGGAACTTATCCAGAAGGTGTGGTGGCTTTGAAGCTTTTTCTTAAATATATATATATATATATATATATATATATATATATATATATATACACATACACACACACTTTCCTGGAGTACCCCTTTAAATAGGCAGTGTCATTGTATAGATACCTTTATAATACATTTACAAAAGTATATATATATATATATATATATATATATATATATAAAAATATTACAAAAAAATGCTTCTCTCTCCTGTTATGAAGCTTCTTCCCTCTTAACCCCCCCCCCCCAAGACTGCCTTTCCCTCTGCAATTCAGATCAGTTTTTGTCCTGTTTCTGCTCACTCAGAAATCAAATTACAAGCAATAAAAGTCTATAGAGGGGGAAATTGGAGGGGCAGTGCCTAGGAACACACACAAGCTGCAGAGACAGAGAGCGCAGAGACGTGTCTCTAAGGGCTCAATCACACTGTCGTTGGGAGGACAAGAGTTAAGCGGAGGGAAAAATATTTGCGTGTCCGATTTTTTTCTCTCTGCTCAGCGCCAAGACCCGTTCACACTGTGGAATTTCAGCGGCGGACAATTCCACCTCTGAAATTGTTCCAGGCAAAGAAAGAACATGTTCATTCTTTGCGCGAAAGTCTGGGAGCACTGCATAGTCGTCAATGGTGACGGCGCAGTGCCGCGCGGTCCTACGACCGAAGTATTTTCTGCAGCGGCCGCCAGATGGAATTGAGCGAGCGGAGATTCCGCAGTGTGAACATACCCGGATAGAGAAAAAGGATTCCCCAACATATGTAAGGAAAAAACTACAGAAATAAGATGCGCCCATTCTGACAAATGTATAACTTACGATGTTCTAACAAATCTTATGGTCGCCCATACAATCCAAAATGGGTTCTGTATAATACTCCATTTGTAGCTGCACCTATTCCAAGCTATAGTATGGACTCTGTGACCTTATGTAGGTAAGACTCTGTGACCTCCGTTATGTAGGGTGATGAAGTCCTATTCAAACAATAATATGGACTCTGTGACCTCCGTTATGTAGGGTGATGAAGTCCTATTCAAACAATAATATGGACTCTGTGACCTCCGTTATGTAGGGTGATGGAGTCCTATTCCAAGCTATAGTCTGGACTCTGTGACCTCCGTTATGTAGGTAAATGGAGTGTCCTATTCCAAGCTATAGTCTGGACTCTGTGACCTCCGTTATGTAGGGTGATTGAGTCCTATTCCAAGCTATAGTCTGGACCCTGTGACCTCCTTTATGTAGGTAAATGAAGTCCTATTCCAAGCTATAGTATGGACTCTGTGACCTCCGTTATGTAGGGTGATGGAGTCCTATTCCAAGCTATAGTCTGGACTCTGTGACCTCCGTTATGTAGGTAAATTAAGTCCTATTCCAAGCTATAGTCTGGACTCTGTGAACTCCGTTATGTAGGTAAATGGAGTGTCCTATTCCAAGCTATAGTCTGGACTCTGTGACCTCCGTTATGTAGGGTGATTGAGTCCTATTCCAAGCTATAGTCTGGACCCTGTGACCTCCTTTATGTAGGTAAATGAAGTCCTATTCCAAGCTATATTCTGGACTCTGTGAACTCTTATGTAGGTAAATGAAGTCCTATTCCAAGCTATATTCTGGACTCTGTGACCTCCTTTATGTAGGTAAATGAAGTCCTATTCCAAGCTATAGTCTGGACTCTGTGACCTCCGTTATGTAGGGTGATTGAGTCCTATTCCAAGCTATAGTCTGGACTCTGTGACCTCCGTTATGTAGGGTGATGGAGCCCTATTCCAAGCTATAGTCTGGACTCTGTGACCTGCATTATGTAGGGTAATTGAGCCCTATTCCAAGCTATAGTCTGGACTCTGTGACCTCCGTTATGTAGGTAAATGGAGCCCTATTCCAAGCTATAGTCTGGACTCTGTGACCTCCGTTATGTAGGGTGATGGAGTCCTATTCCAAGCTATAGTCTGGACTCTGTGACCTCCGTTATGTAGGGTGATGGAGTCCTTTTCAAAGCTATAGTCTGGACTCTGTGACCTCTGTTCTGTAGGTAGACGTGACCTATTCCAAGCTGTGACCTATTATGTAGGATAAGCTCAATACAACTATGGAGAGTTTTTTTTTTTTAATAGTTAATTTATGGACTTTTAGATGTATAAATAACAATAACAGAATTGTCTTACCTGTACTATATTACAATAAACTATATTGTGTGTACAGCGATGCGGAATCTGTGTGCGTTTTATAAACAAATAATTATTACTATTATTTATTGAGAATTACAGTGGTCCCTGAAGTTACAATATTAATTGGTTCCAGGACGACCATTGTATGTTGAATCCATTGTATGTTGAGAGGAGAACTCTATGGAAACCTGGTAATTGGTTCTAAAGGCCCAAAAGGTCATCCAAAAATAGGAAAAAGTGAGGATTAAAGAAATATAAGTAGATAATAATACAGATAAAGCAAATCCTTACATATAAAAGTAATAAAGATCTGCTGGGAGCTGTCAATCACTGTCTATGTCAGTGTTTCCCAAGCAGGGAGCCTCCAGCTGTTGCAAAACTACAACTCCCTGCATGCCAGGACAGCCAAAGGCTGTCCGGGCATGCTGGGAGTTGTAGTTTTGCAACAGCTGGGGGCACCCTGCTTGGGAAACACTGGTCTATGTAGAGGACAGGAGCTTCTTCAGGGTCCTGTACAGTATACACAGTGTCCTAAAAAAGTAACATGGAATCACCCTCACCTGGTGTCCAAAGGAGCAGCTAACCCTGGCACAGGTAAAGAGTACAGAACATGTAATACCTCCCTGTACTGTAGGGGGCGCTACCAGACACCAGTCAGTGCATACACCTCAGTAATACAGGTAAAGAGTACAGAACATGTAATACCTCCCTGTACTGTAGGGGGCGCTACCAGACATCAGTCACTGCATACACTTCAGTAATACAGGTAAAGAGGACAGAACATGTAATACCTCCCTGTAATACCTCCCTGTACTGTAGGGGGTGCTACCAGACACCAGTCAGTGCATACACTTCAGTAATACAGATAAAGAGTACAGAACATGTAATACCTCCCTGTACAGTAGGGGGCGCTACCAGACACCAGTCAGTGCATACACTTCAGTAATACAGGTAAAGAGTACAGAACATGTAATACCTCCCTGTACTGTAGGGGGCGCTACCAGACATCAGTCACTGCATAAACTTCAGTAATACAGGTAAAGAGTACAGAACATGTAATACATCCCTGTACTGTAGGGGACGCTACCAGACACCAGTCAGTGCATACACTTCAGTAATACAGGTAAAGAGTACAGAACATGTAATACCTCCCTGTACTGTAGGGGGCGCTACCAGACACCAGTCAGTGCATACACTTCAGTAATACAGGTAAAGAGTACAGAACATGTAATACCTCCCTGTACTGTAGGGGGCGCTACCAGACACCAGTCAGTGTATGCCCTTCAGTAATACAGGAATTTTACCAGTAAATTGCCCATTCTGATTGGTCAGTTCTTCCGGCCATTGACTGGTATCACAGATCTGGACAGTCCATAGCATTGTATGTTGAGTGTGGTTTCAACTTACAATGGTCCAGAAAAGACCATTGTATGTTGAAACTATTGTATGTTGAGGCCATTGTAAGTTGATGGATCACTGTATTAAGAAGGATGACTAAGAATAGAGAACAGTGCAGTAAGGGATTATATGAAATAACCATTTATTTGGAGTTCTGGTACCACGTGTGACACGTCCGGATGTCTTCTCCGTTGCCCAATAACTTTAGGAGTTTACCTCGACTACTGAGGTAGGTTGCAGGATCGTACATAAGGAGCGGCTCATGCAGCTATTGCCTTATTCCCAGGTCCCTCTGGCTTCAGCAGTCATCCTGCGGGGACTGCACCATGTGCCTTATGTCCTGTACACATTTACAGTGTTTACCCTGGAATGGGGCTTATTCACAGCTGCACAGGAATCCTTCAATGCATCCGCCGGAGAAGCAAAAACCGCTCATGTCTTACGGAAAAACTTGAGGTAGACCACGGCTCCGAGAATGGCGATTTCGAGAATGATGATGATGGACAGGAAGAGTTTATTGGTCACGATTCTAGAAAAACAACAAAAGAAGAAGCGGCCATTTATCATCACAGGACAAAATATTTACACAAGTACTGTACATGGAAGCTGAACTACACCCAGCGGGTTTCACCATTTTATCTACACGTAAGTATACAGCCATGCTGGCTCCATAGGACAGTGTTTCCCAACCAGAATGCCTCCAGCTTTGCAAAACTACAACTTCCAGCGGCCTCTAGTGACTGCTGCCTCTAGTGATCAGTGATGGTCTTCGACTGTCCAAGAATACTGGAAGTTGTAGTTTTGCAAAAGCGGGGGAAAGTCTGGTAGGAAAACACTGCCATAGGCAAATGGTGGTATCTTCTGGTGTATTTGAATAAACTCTATTGGGGTTCACGTTACAGTGTATGTTTTGTGTATGCATGCCAACATATATACGTAAGCTACAGTGCCAGCGCCGACTTATCCGGTGGCAAGCAGACTATCCATGACCGGAGCTATAGAGTTCGGACACATTAAAGGGGTATTGCGGCTTTATACATCTTATCCCCTACCCAAAGGATAGGGGATAAGATGTATGATCTCAGGGGGCCTGCTTCTGGGACCTCCGCGATCTCGTCGCTGCCCCTGGCATTCTGTCGTCACGCCCCCTCCCATAGACATGAATGGAGGGGGCGTGGCGTGACGTCATGAGGGGGCATGGCTGTGACGTCACATCTCAGTCCCGAAGGCAGCGCCCGGCACAGAATGCCAGGGGCAGCAACGAGATTGCGGAGGTCCCAGAAGTGGACCTCCTGAGATCATACATCTCAAAATAGCTGCTTTTTATAAAATTTTATTCCCCAAAAAAATGTAAAAAAGTATTAAAAAAGTTTTATATAAGTAAATATGGTATCAATAAAAAGAACAGATCACGGCGCAAAAAATGAGCCCTCATACCGCCGCTTATACGGAAAAATGAAAATGTTATAGGTCTTCAAAATAGGGGGATTTTAAACGTACTAATTTGGTTAAACAGTTTGCGATTTTTTATAAGTGCAACGATAATAGAAAAGTATATTATCACGGGTATCATTTTAATAGTATTTACACAAAGAATAAGGAACACATGTCATTTTTACCATAAATTGTACGGCTTGAAAACAAAATATTCCAAAATTTGCAAAATTGCGGTTTTCTTTTTAATTTCCCCACACAAATAGTATTTTTTTTGGTTGCGCCGTACATTTTATGGTAAAGTGAGTGATGGCATTATAATGGACAACTGGTCGCGCAAAAAACAAGCCCTCATACTAGTCTGTGGATGAAAATATAAAAAAAGAGTTATGATTTTTTGAAGGCGAGGAGGAAAAAACCAAAAACGTAAAAATAAAATTGTCTGCGTCCTTAAGGCCCAAATGGGCTTCGTCCTTAAGGGGTTAAGTGTCGCCCTGTTCTGTATGACGTCAAGCTTCTAACAACTTTCTCTTTGGCACCATGCCCTGCTGGCTAAAAAGCAGAGCATCCATAGGGCAGTACATCAAATCAAAGCAGATGTATGAAGACATGCTGTGCGTAGGACCCTGATGCGGTAGTGTACCTGTGGGGTTCCTGCCTCTACGGCTCAGTTCCCTGCTCCTCCTCTTCACCTTCCTGGCCCTGTATGCCGCCAGCAGCCTCTAAGCAGCGCCCGATCCTCCTGCTTCCTTCCCAGACACCCGTGTATCATGCAGACTGTGGCTCCCAGAGGACCTGGCTGGGCTGGAGCAGGGCTAGCAGGCGGTGAAGTGACCCTTGCTCACCCGGCTACAGATGTGAGCTGAACATCACCCATGCCGTGCCCTGAACAGCCGTGCTGACTGCCCTCAGGGAAGATGCAAAGTAGGAGGAGTAAAAATGGGGGGTATTTTGAGAGCGCTACTGTCAGATGGCGATGGTTGAAGTCAAGAAACGGTATGAGCCAGCACTTGAAAAAAGAAGTCAAGAAAGTAAAAACAGGACAACGCGTTTCTGCGCTCAATGGCGCCTTCCTCAGGTCCACAATCAAAAATTTGTGTAGTCCTAGCTGGAGTTCCTGCGGGCGGGCTCAACGAGCCCGCCCGCAGGAACTCCAGCTAGGACTACACAAATTTATGATTGTGGACCTGAGGAAGGCGCCAGCGAGCGCAGAAACGCGTTGTCCTGTTTTTACTTTTTCGACTTCTTTTTTCAATAAAAGTTAGTCCTGCATAAGTGCTGGCTCATACCGTTTCTTGACTTCAACCATTGCCATCTGACAGTAGCGCTCCCAAAATACCCCCCATTTTTACTCCTCCTACTTTGCATTCTTGTCCGTCCCCCTCGGGAAGACGGAATAATGAGGGGTGAGAGCAGCAGACTGTCGCCATTTCTTCTCACCACCATTGTGTACTATCGACTCAAGGTCAGTACGCCACCATAGGTGTTGGTGGCGGGTATTTTCATTTTCACTTTTCCATAAAATACCACACAGGAAGCGCCCCCATTGTTTTTTCTCCTCCTTCCCACTCAGGGAGGATGGGCGCCTGGGGACCCCCAGCATGGCTGGCCCTTAAGATCCCTTGAGCCCGCCCCTACTTTCCTAATCATCAGTCTCACCAAAACATGGTGTATGGTGTTCAGGTTAGAGAGTACCGGAATTGGAGTCCATTTAATGCCCAACAGTGCCCTGTGTACACAAGTATTAGTACCTGAGGCTGCAGATATTCAATTCAGGAGCACAGAAAAGCTGAGTGAGACTCTCACCCAGCTTTTCCAGGCTCCTGAATGGCATCTCTGCTTAGTACAGCAACCACAGGGCCACCAGAATGTTTGCGGCAGCAGGCAAGACTGGACGCACACATGTTGTGGAAGCGGGCAGGAGTGAAACACACGCGTTGCTGAAGCATGTGGGGTAAAGGTCAAATTCACTGGAGCAGGATTAAAAAAAAAAAAAAAAAAAAAAAAAAAAAAAACTGTCCCGCGCAGCACTGTGTTAGAAGATCATCAGGTGGTGCTGAAATTGTCCAAAGGATAAGATGTCTGATAGCGGGGGACCCACGCGATCTCGGCTGCGGCACCCCAGACATCCAGTGCACGGAACAAACGTCGCTCCGAGCCGGAAGACTGGCGATGCGGGGCGGAGGCTCGTGATGCCACGGTCACGCCCCCTCAATGCAAGTATATGGGAGGGGGCGTGACCCTCCCATAGACTTGCATTGAGGGGGCGTAGCCGTGACGTCACAAGCCTCTGGTGCTGCACCCGATGCTCTCTAAACAAACGTCGGGTGCAACAGGGGACCCCGCGATCAGACATCTTATCCCTTATCATTTGGATAGGGGATAAGATGTCTAGGGGCGGAGTTTGCCATTAAATATTGCTAGATCACCGTGGTGAAAGTGTCCTACCAAATGATGTGCCCTATCCGAATGTATCTCTCCTCTTCTGCACAGTGCTCTGTGTGTACTATAGTTGCTATGGATCGTACATGATGTACTCACCTTCCCTTGATCCCTTCCCTCTTCTCCATCCCAATCAGCTCTGACAGCTCAGCCGGACCCAGTGATTGGCTGAGCAGGGGCCGCAACGTCACCGGCAGGAGGATAGGTGGCGTGCGAGTACAGCTCTTTTTTTTATTGCACTGCCATGCTGAGCACTTTTAAATGTAAAATGTGTACTACAGAATAAAAACGCCATGGGGGAGATTTATCAAAACCTGTCCAGAGGAAAAGTTACTGAGTTGCCCATAGCAACCAATCAGATCACTTCTTTCATTTTTAACAAGGCCTCTGCAAAATGAAAGAAGCGATCTGATTGGTTGCTATGGGCAGCTCAGCAACTTTTCCTCTGGACAGGTTTTGATAAATCTCCCCTCATGTTTCTATCGCTATAGTTTAAAGGGGTACTCCGGCCAAAGACATCTTATCCCCTATCCAAAAAGGATAGGGGATAAGAGGTCTTTGGCCGGAATACCCCTTTAAGGGTAACCAAAGTCAGGACTTACTTTCTAGACATGGAGCGCAGAATCTTCCGACTTTTGCTCAGATTTTCACCCGTGTTTACCAGCTGAAAAAAAAAATAATGTTAAAAATAGATATATTCTTAAAACGCTTCTACAAACACTAATAATAATAAAATTAAAAAAATAAGATGATTAAAAAAAGAGCAGTCGTAATATATCTCCACCGCATTGATGGGTTTTGTCACTTAGGTTTAAAGGGAACCAATAATGAGATTTTCTGGGGAGTTTGTGGAGCATTGTGGGGTTTTACGTCTTTATCGTAAGGGTCCTAACAAGTTTGTCCACATCTTTATAGTATTTGTTTTTAAAGGGAACCAATCATGAGATTTTACCATATATAAGGTGTTATGTATAGTGAAATCTTCTTCCTCACCATCCCTGGGGGAAGTTCCTAACTGCTGGGATGGTGAGGATATGAATTTAGAAAGCCTCCCCCAAGTAAGTAGTTCCCTGGGTGGGAAGCTGTATACTTACCTAGTCCTGTCCTTTCCATCTGTAACAACGCCCCCCTCAGCGTGATTGACAGCTCTCCTCACCGCTCTGCTTCCTAAGCTGACAGAACAGGGCAGTGACGCAGGCCATAGCTGGGTTATCAATCACAGGGAGGGGGCAGGATTACAGCTGAAGAAGCCGGGACTAGGTAAGTATAGCTTGCTAACTTCATATCCACACTATCCCTGCAGGCAGGATGGTGAGGAAGAAGATTTTACCATATATAACATGTTGCCATGCGTTATATATGGAAACATCTCATGACAGGTTCCCTTTAAATACAAATACTATAAAGACGTGGATAAAATAGTTGGTACTTTGTTAAAGACATAAAACCCCACAATGACCATCGATTTAATCTAAAAACTGACAAAAGTAAAAATGAATATATTTACTGGATAAAGATCAGACGTTGGCCCAGATTTATCAAACTATGTGAGGAGACAAAAAGGTGGAGGGATTTTCCCACAGCAGCCAATCACAGCTCAGCTTTCACTTTACCAGAGCTTGTTAGCTGAGCTGTGATTGGCTGCTGTGGAAAATCCCTCCACTTTTTCTCACACATTTTCACAATCTGGGCCATTGTGTGTGAATTGTGGTTTAACAGAATTATTCTAAAAAGACAAAATAATGAATCTGTTCTAGACAAAAACAATAGTCCCTGAATGTAATATTTAGTTGTACAACCTTTTGGGGCAGTCCCTGTAACCCAGCGATTTCTGTAACTCTAAATGAGACTTCTGCACTTGTCTCCAGGTATCTCTGCCTACTCCTCATAAGATCCTGCTCCAGCTGTCTCAGGTGTAAAGGTGTCTTCTCCAGACCTGCAGGTATCTCGGCCTACTCCTCATAAGATCCTGCTCCAGCTGTCTCAGGTGTAAAGGTGTCTTCTCCAGACCTGCAGGTATCTCGGCCCACTCCTCATAAGATCCTGCTCCAGCTGTCTCAAGTGTGAAGGTGTCTTCTCCAGACCTGCAGGTATCTCTGCCTACTCCTCATAAGATCCTGCTCCAGCTGTCTCAGGTGTGAAGGTGTCTTCTCCAGACCTGCAGGTATCTCTGCCTACTCCTCATAAGATCCTGCTCCAGCTGTCTCAGGTGTAAAGGTGTCTTCTCCAGACTGCAGGTATCTTGGCCTCTCCTCATAAGATCATGCTCCAGCTGTCTCAGGTGTAAAGGTGTCTTCTCCAGACCTGCAGGTATCTCTGCCTACTCCTCATAAAATCCTGCTCCAGATGTCTCAGGTATAAAAGGTGTCTTCTACAGGCCTGCAAGTATCCTGGCCCACTCCTCATACGCTCCTGCTCCAGCTGTCTCAGGTGTCTTCTCCAGACTGCAGGTATCTTGACCTACTCCTCATAAGATCCTGCTCCAGCTGTCTCAGGGCATGCTGTCCGGGCATGCTGGGAGTTGTAGTTTTGTCACGCCCCCTCCCATAGACTTGCATTGAGGGGGCGTGACCGTGACGTCACGAGCCTCCGTCGCTGCATCAGACGCTCTAAACAAACGGAGGGACCCACGCGATCAGACATCTTATTCCCAATCCTTTGGACAGGGGATAAGATGTGTAGGGGCGGAGTACCCCTTTAATTGTCCCGCAACATCCCAATAAAGATACTTGAGGAGAAGGAAAAGTTGCCCAGTTGCCCATAGCAACCAATCAGATCACTTTTTTTTTTTAGATGGAGTTTCCTAAATAAAATAAGTAATCTAATTGGTTTCTATGGGTAACTGAGCAACTCTTTCTCAGTAGAGATTTTGATGACATCACTCAGGAGGCAGAGCTAGCGCTCGTAGACAAGATCCAGCCACGCCTCCGGATGATGATGATGAGACAACACCACACTTCCAGCCAAGCCTCCAGATGAGGACGCATTTTAAACGACAGAGAGGGAAGAGATTGGGAGACAACACCACACTGACAATGAGAGGACTACACAACTTCCTGTCAGGGGTGAATGACACAAAAGCATGCTAAAGCCAGTATAATTTGTAATTACACCACATTAGTTAGTTATATACCTTGAGGTGATCGTTTTATCTAAATACAATTTTCTGATTCCAGAATGCTCCCTAAGGGTAGGGTTACACGTGGCATATTTTGCTGCGTATTTGTTGCTGCGTATCTTCCTTCCCATTTAATGGGTAGAAAAATCAGCTGCAGAAAATACACAGCAAAATATATAAAGTGTCATATTTTTCCGTCAGCCATTTGCTGAACGTGTCGCTTACTCACCCGATCCTTCGTTCGCTCCAGCTGCTCCCTCTGTTCTCCAAGCTCTTCCACTATATTATGCCCAATGGCATCGGTTTCGGCAGCTAAATAATGGGATCTGGCGATGCTTTCTGTAGTCCTGTTCAGACTCTCATGGCCTTGGAGGAGCAGTGATCTCTGTGGATTCAATGTCGCCTATGGAAGAAAATCAAATCATATAGTACAGGCTGGAGAATTATAACACTTGTCTCCCCAATATATACAAAAGGCATAAAGGGATATATATGTCTCACAGGACAAGATACATGCAACAAATTCCTTTCCATATATACTGTATACATATCAAAGTTGTTGTAGTCTTAAAAGGAGAACTCCAGAATATAAAAATTGTCCCCCATACTGCCGGCAGAAAATAAAATAAAAAATAGATACATACCTTCCTCCGCTCCCCCGGTGCCTCTGGTAACCGGCTCCGGTCTCCGTCACGATCCTCTTCCTGGTTGCTGGGTGTCGGTGAGTGATACTGCACTCCGCCAATCACCAGCCGCAGCGAAGTCCTGACTCGGCCGGCGATAGGCTGAGCGGCAGTGTGAGAACGCTTCAAGACATAAAAACCTTCACTACACCAGCACCTGCGGCCTGGGCCAAAAACATCACACTGCCGCTCAGCCTATCGCCGGCCGAGTCAGGACTTCACTGCGGCCGGTGATTGGCTGAGTGCAGTATGACCCGCCGACCACCGGCAACCAGGAAGAGGATCGCGGCAGAGACCGGAGACCGTTACCGGAGGACCCGGGGGAGCAGGGGGAAGGTATGTACATTTTTATTTTTTTACTGCCAGCAGTATGGGGGACAATTTTTATATTCTGGAGTTCTCATTTAAAGAAGTATTCCGGTGTTTTTTTTTTTTTTTTTTTTTTTTTAACCCTATGTGCCCGGGCTGCCAAGCGAAAATAAACAAACTTTAACTAACCTTCCTACATTCCCCCGTTGTGGTGATATCGATGTCCCGTTCTCCGGTCCCCAACTTTTTCCGCTTCCTGTAAGTCGAAGAGTCACATGGCGTTCAGCGTATCACCGGCCGCAGCAGTGTCCCCCTGTGGCCGGTGATACGCTGAGTCACGTGACTCTTCGACTTACAGGAAGCAGAACCACACCGGAGTACTTCTTTAAAGAGAAACTCTAACTTCAGCATTCTCTGTATAACTTAAAGGGGTGCTCCGGTGAAAAAAAAAAGGTTTTCAAATCAACTGGTGCCAAAAGAGTTAAACAGATTTGTAAATGACTTCTATTTAAAAATCTTAATTCCAGTACTTATCAGCTGCTGTATACTACAGAGGAAGTTGTGTAGTTCTTTCCAGTCAGACCACGGTGCTCTCTGCTGACACCTCTGTCCATGTCAGGAACTGTCCAGAGCAGTAGAGTTTTGCTATAGGGATTTGCTCCTACTCTGGACAATTCCTGACATAGACAGAGGTGTCAGCAGAGAGCACCGTGGTCTGACTGGAAAGAACTACACAACTTCCTCTGAAGGATACAGCAGCTGATAAGTACTGGAAGGATAAAGATTTTTAAATAGAAGTAATTTACAAATCTGATTAACTTTCTGGCACCAATTGATTTAAAAAATAAAAATAAAAAAAAATAAAAATTCCACCGGAGTACCCCTTTAAGCCTGGTTTATGTCTTTATAATGGCATTTAAACTAGAAAATGTAAGTTAAAGGGGTATTCCAGGCAAAACCTTTTTTATATATCAATCAACTGGCTCCGGAAAGACAGATTTGTAAATTACTTCTATGAAAAAATCTTAATCCTTCCAATAGTTATTAGCTTCTGAAGTTTTCTGTCTAACTGCTCAATGATGATGTCACCTCCCGGGAGCTGTGCATGATGGGAGAATATCCCCATAGGAACTGCACAGCTCCCGGGACGCGAGTCATCAGAGAGCAGTTAGACAGAAAACAACAACTCAACTTCAGAAGCTAATAACTATTGGAAGGATTAAGATTTTTTAATAGAAGTAATTTACAAATCTGTTTAACTTTACGGAGCCAGTTGATATATTAAAAAAAGGTTTTGCCTGGAATACCCCTTTAATGCCTAAAATTGACAAAGGCTGTCCGTGCATGCTGGAAGTTGTAGTTTTGCCACAGCTGGAGGCACCCTGGTTGGGAAATGCTGTCCAACAGTATGGAGGTGTCCAGGTTTACCAGTGAGTAGCAGCTTCCGAGATCTGGTTATCTCAGGTCCCGAGGACTGCACCCAGATCAGAAGATATAAGTCACAACTATAAGTGAACATTCCTGTTCTGCAGGGACCCAGTCATCCTACGGCATAGGAGTAGTCCCATCTCTCACAGCTTCTGGTCCACAATATCAATACCTAAAAAGATATAACCTACAAAAAAGGACCAAATATGTATGAAGGGGGTCAAAAAGTAGCCCCAAACAAAACGGCAAACCGCCACCAATAATATTAACCTACAAAAAGCCTCTGCCCAAGATAAATACGAAAATATCACAAGGATAAGAATCATAGAAAATGTATACTTTATTTAAAGGGGTTATTCAGGAAAAAAAACTATTTTATACATATCAACTGGCTCCAGAAAGTTAAACAGATTTGTAAATTACTTCTATTAAAAAATCTTCATCCTTTCAGTACTTATGAGCTTCTAAAGTTGAGTTGTTCTTTTCTGTCTAAGTTCTCTCTGATGACACCTGTCTTGGGAACCGCCCCGTTTAGAAGCAAATCCCCATAGCAAACCTCTTCTACTCTGTGCAGTTCCCGAGACAAGCAGAGGTGTCAGCAGAGAGCACTGTTGCCAGACAGAAAACAACAACTCAACTTCAGCAGCTGATAATTATTGAAAGGATTAAGATTTTTTAATAGAAGTCGTTAAGAAATCTGTTTAACTTTCTGGAGCCAGTTGATATATAAAAAAAAAAGTTTTTCCCTGGATAACCCCTTTAATACACAAAAAGTTCATATAACAAACAATGGAAATACCCATCCTCCCTTTTAAAATAAACATATACACATGACACATGTTATGTGTATATGTTTTTTTTAAAAGGGCGGATGGGTATTTCCATTGTTTGTTATGTGAACTTTTTGTGTATCAAATAAAGTACAGTGGTCCCTCAACATACGATGGTAATCCGTTCCAAATGGACCATCATTTGTTGAAACCATCGTATGTTGAGGGATCCGTGCAATGTAAAGTATAGGACAGTGGTCTACAACCTGCGGACCTCCAGATGTTGCAAAACTACAACACCCAGCATGCCCGGACAGCCAACGGCTGTCCGGGCATGCTGGGTGTTGTAGTTTTGCAACATCTGGAGGTCCGCAGGTTGTAGACCACTGTTAGAGGAAGTTGTACTCCCCTGTCCCCGCCGCTCCGGACCGTCACCGCTGCCCTGGATGTCGCCTTCCATCGCTGTCGCCGCGTCCCCGGGGTGTCCCCGACGCTCCGGCAAGGCCTCTGCTTCCCTGGCATCCTCGCTCTCCGTCGCCGCCATCACGTTGCTACGCACGCCGCTCCTATTGGATGACGGGACGGCGTGCGCAGCGACGTGATGATGATGATGGAGAGCGCCGACAATGCAGGGGATCCCGAAGAGGACGCGCCGGAGCCCCGAGGACAGGTAAGTGATCGTCAGCGGACCACACGGGGCACCGTAAACGGCTATCCGGTGGCAGCTGAAGCAGTCTGCGCTGCCGGATAGCCGTTTATGCGATGATGATCGTATGTCGGGGCCATCGTAGGTCGGGGGGGGTCACTGTATAAATTTTCTATAATTCTTATCCTTGTGATATTTTCGTATTTAACTCGGGCAGAGGCTTTTCGTAGGTTAATAATACCAAAAAGAGTCTGGACCGGAGGCTGCAAGGTGCCGCTAGATAAGGACACCCCCTGAAGTAGGAAGCCAGTGATGGTTAGTGGTGAGGGACAATATATGTTATAAATACAAAGCAAAATCAATATATATTATGTTATAAAATCAAAGCAAATCAATTATATCTATATATATATATATATATATATATACACACACACATATTATAAGATTGATTTCCTTGATTTTATAACATCATATCTGGCCTAATTTATTTGGTGAGAGTATATTGTGGTGGCCAATGGTGATTTGTTTTCAGATAGCCTTACATTTTGGTTATATATACCGTATATGCCGGCGTATAAGACGACCCCCAACTTTTACATTTTAAAATATAGAGTTTGGGATATACTCGCCATATAAGACTACCCCTCCTACCGCGATGTACGGTACCTTGTAGTTCCCCCACATTAGGTAGGCATCATGTTCCCCCACATTAGGTAGGAAGTATAATTCCCCCAAATTAAGTTGCCAGTTCCCCCACATTAGGTCGGCAGTTCCCCCACAATAGTAGGCAGCTCCCCCCACATTTGTAGGCAGCTCCCCCACATTTGTAGGCAGCTCCCCCCACATTAGGTCAGCAGTTCCCCCACATTAGGTCAGCAGTTCCCCCACAATAGTAGGCAGCTCCCCCCACATTAGGTCAGCAGTTCCCCCACATTAGGTCAGCAGTTCCCCCACAATAGTAGGCAGCTCCCCCCACATTAGGTCAGCAGTTCCCCCACATTAGGTCAGCAGTTCCCCCACATTAGGTCGGCAGTTCCCCCACATTAGGTCGGCAGTTCCCCCACATTAGGTCGGCAGTTCCCCCACATTTGTAGGCAGCTCCCCCCACATTAGGTCAGCAGTTCCCCCCACATTAGGTCAGCAGTTTCCCCACAATAGTAGGCAGCTCCCCCCAACAGACATACAGCTTCCAGCCATATACAGTGTATGGCTGCAGGCTGTATGTCTGTACTGCTGCCCCCACAGTGTTCAGATCACCGCTCCTCCGGCCCGGGTCACCATCTACTGCTATGGAATATGGCCCATAGCAGTAGGTGCCAGGACCGGGGAGCGGTGACCCGATCACTTAAGATAGCACGGCCGGTCACTCATCAGGCCCCGGTCGGCGCGCGTCCTCCTGCGGTCTTCCTGGTCCTGCGCTCCTCTGCCTCTATGGTTTTAGGCACGGGATGTCACTGACGTCCTGTGCGTACAACCATAGAGACGGAGGACCGGACCGCAGGAGGACTGAAGGAGGATCGCAGGAGCACACGCGCCGCCGGGGAATGGTAAGTGACTGGTGGACATCCTTATGTCCCGAAAAGATTTTTCGGGGCACAGAGATGTCCGGCATAGGAATACCTATGATTATCTGCCCGGGCCAGCTCCCGCGTGTGGCGGCAGGCGGGGGCCGGCCAGAGCAAGTAAAAACGAATATTGTATACTAAAAACCAGGGTGCCTCCAGCTGTTGTGAAACTAAAACTACCAGCATGCCTGGACAGCCTTTGCCGTGCTGAGAGTTGTAGTTTCACAACAGCTGGAGGCACCCTGGTTTTTAGTATACAGTATTCGTTTTTACTTGCTCTGGCCGGCCCCCGCCTGCAGCCACACACGGGAGCCGGCCCGGGCAGATAATCATAGGTATTCCTATCCTGGACCTCAATACCCGGCGTATAAATCGACCCCTGACTTTTCAGAAGAAAATTCGGGGTTAAAAAGTCGTCTTATACGCCGGGATATACGATATATATATATTGTTGTAAATGTGCGTGCAATGGTCAGGATGGGTGAACTATAAATGCCATGTGAAAACTGATCAGGAACAATAAACCAGTGTATGCAGATCAATGTAAAAACCTGAAGTGAAAATGTTAAAAAGGGAACAGAAAACCAATGAGTCTTACAAAGGAGGAATGTGAAAGTGAACAATCTGCCTCAGGGTCAGGGACTTGGCAGCTGACTAGAATAGAGATAGGATTTATATATGGGTCAGGGACCTTATTCAGGAGCCGCTGCCAGCTTATTAGTATAAAGTGCAGGAAGTCACCTCTAAAATGAAGAGATTACCTTCCAAAAGTACAGACCCATTTTTAACCTTAAAGGGGTACTCCGGCCCTAAGACATCTTATCCCCTATCCAAAGGATAGGGGATAAGAAGTCTGATTGAGGGGGGTTCGGCTTCTGGGGACCCTGCGATCATTGCAGCACCCACCTCTGGGAGCTACACACAGCGCTGCAGCCTCGGAGTCTGCGGGGGTCACGACTACGAGGCCGTCACGCCCCCTCCCTTCCTTTGGATAGGGGATTAGAGGTTTGCAACAGAGAACCCCTTTAAGGGAACATGTCGCCATGTTTTACCCAATATAACTAAAGGCAAAAGAGCAGCACTTGTTTGCTGTATGCTCCAGAGGAAGTTGTGTAGTTCTTTCCAGTCTGCCCACAGTGCTCTCTGCTGACACCTCTGTCCGTGTCAAGAACTGTCCAGAGTAGGATATTTTGCTATGGGGATTTGCTTCTGCTCTGGACAGTTCCTGACATGGACAGAGGTGTCAGCAGAGAGCACTGTGGTCAGACTGGAAAGAAATACACAACTTCCTCTGGAGCATACAGCAGCTGATTAGTACTGGAAGGATTAAGATTTTTACATAGAAGTAATTTACAAATCTGTTTAACTTTCTGGCACCAGTTGATTTGAAAATTTTCAAATCCCTATAGTCTACCCCATTGTTTGGATTTTCAGCTTTTTTTTTTGCTACACGTGACCTCATCCTTAACACAGACAGGTTCAAGGTGACTTAGAGTCCTCAGGAGTCCATAACCTCTCGTCCCCATTTACAGGACTTACCCTCTGCTCATCCTCCACGTTATAAAGCCCTTTCCTGCCACCATCTGACATGAACCCAGTATTGGTGTTTCTTGCATCTCGTTGTAGCTCTGCGAGGACCTTCCTATATGTGCGCATCTTATTCGCCATTTGGTTCTGGTAGGATCGCGGGGCGTCTTTTAGTTCTGCTTCCATCTGTGAAAGCTAAAAAAAAGAAAAAAAAAAAAAAAAAAAACAACATTCTGAATGGTCATGAATCTGAAAAAGGCATTTTTCTTACATGAGAAACCAAAAAGGAAACACAAGTTATTTACTATGCAAACCAGGTAAATTAGATGCCCATTGTAAAGGGCAAAGTTCACATTGCCGTTGTGCTTTGTCCCATTCTGGGTCATTTTAGGCTGTTTTGTTTTTTTTTTTTTTTTTTTTTTTTTTTTTTTTTTTTTTGTGCTGAACATGGGTCGGAGCACAACTGATACACCCACTGGATTCCATTGACTTGAATGGGGTCCATCCGGGAACAGGTATTTAGAAAAATAAAATAAAAATAAATGAATGAATAAATAAATAAAATTTAAATAAATAGGACTATTTTTTTCCCCCCTGACATTCCGGATGACAAAGCTCCATATATGTACGATGGCATTGTGAACAAGCCCTTAGCTTTCTATTCTGCCATAGGATTGGGTGGTCTGTGTCATATTTTAGGAGGCTAAGTCTATTTTTTTTAATTTTTTTATAAATGGGCATCTGGTGGACGTGGCACCGCTGTGGTCCTAACATATGTTGGCTTATGTATGAACCTATAGGAATCTTTTGGAGGCTCAAAAAAAAAAAAAATAAAAAAAAAAATTAAAATAAATAAATAAAAAAAAACATGTATTAAAATGACCAGGGAAGGGCAGCTGTTTCTTGGTCCGAAAAACTTTTTTGCACGGTCAGCGATTTTATAGGGCGAAACTCAAGTGTTGTGTACAGTGGTGTCATAAGACTTGGGCACTATTAAAAATGAAAAAATAAAATAAAATAAAAAACACAAAAAATTTTTTGGGGTCCGGCATGAAAATAAGATACACCTAGCATGTTCTTTCCCAGCTCTGTGTCATGTGACCAGGACAGACTCATAATCTAGGTCTATGGGGGTCTCAGACCCTGTCTGATCTCATGATCATTTAGGGTCTGTAAGTTTAGCAGATAAAAACTTTGGGACATGATCCTAGGACAGTATTGTCCAAACAGTGAGTCTCCAGCTGTTGCAAAACTACAACTCCCAGCATGCCCGGACAGCCAACGGCTGTCCGGGCATGCTGGGAGTTGTAGTTTTGTAACATATTGAGACACAATGTTTGGACAACACTGTCCTAGGACATGTCAAAAGTGATGGTCTGCTGCATGCTGGACACCGACAACACAGCCTAATGGACCTCAATGTCTTTAATAAGGGGGGTGTCTGGTTACCGTTTATTTGACAGCATTTGAATGGACAAAAATATACAGCGTGCTGCAATTAGTTTTTAGTCCAGGAGTTCTAAAGGATTCTGTGATGTAGGCCCCAAACTGAGCCACCGACTAGTCTAAGTCTACCAAGGAAAAAGGTGAGGAAAAAAAAAAAAAAACCTCCTATACTTACCTTTCTTGCTCCCCCACCGCCGTCTTCACAGAGCCCAGTCCTTCTTCCTTCATAGCACTTACAAGGAGGAGGGTTGGTAAGGAGAATTTCCCACTCAGTTAGTGGCTAAGGTGGTACACTGCTGTGGGCATGGATTGGCTAAGCGGGCAGACCAGGCTCCAAAAAGAATGGCGGCAGGGGAGCAAGGAAGGCAAGTATTGTTTTTTTTCCCACTTATTACCACCTACCTGAGTAGAATTATACATAAAAATGACTCCTCGGCATAACAATAAAGTAGCTGTTAGCCAAAGGCTTGTTCGGTTTACCGCCATTACTTCCGACTTCCCTCATACATGTGTTCTCAATGGGGAGAGGGGAATAAGCAGCTACTATTCTCTGCTGGATGTTACCTCTGTAAGGCTTCATTCACATTGGGGGGTATTTATCAATTTTGCCTGTTGACCGTTTCTTTTTACCCTTTTTTTTCCACTTTGGTTTTCGTGGACAAGCACCAAATTTATCAATTGGTGCAAATTGTTAGTAATTTTGGCTCAAATGTTGAAATCAGCCGTTCACAGCGCCTTTTACACAGAACTTACCACCACAGAGGACGCGTATTTTACCCTGTAGAGCAGCCATTTCGGAGTCCCTCCTGTAGTATATCAGCAAGCGATGTGAGTTATTTTCTTTTGGGGGGGGCTTATAGCCACCATGTGAAATGGATTTTATTTTCAACTTGAGTATTTTTTTTATTTTTATTTATTGGTTACTTTAGTGCAGTTGTCTTCAACCTGCGGACCTCCAGATGTTGCAAAACTACAATTCCCAGCATGCCCAGACAGCCGTTGGCTGTCTGGGCATGCTGGGAGTTGTAGTTTTGCAACATCTGGAGGTCTGCAGGTTGGAGACCACTGCTTTAGTGCTTACCTTTCCTGAACCTGTGCAGCCATGTCCAATGCCGGTGCATTGCCATAGAATGAGATTTGCCATAGAATGAGATGCTCCGCCTCCATCACATCCTATTGGCTCACTCTCATGACATATTTAAACGTCACGCATCGATGCGCACAGCAGTGTCAGTTTGGCTATCACAGGGAGAGGATCTCCTCTCTCTGTGATAGCTGAAGCTGTACGGAGCTCTCATGGCCTCTGTGGCCTGACAGAAGTTCACACATGTACGCAGCTCATACGGCTGCCTCATATACATTTACTGTTGATCCACAGCGCTATCGGGATCCCGATGCCCGATGGCGCTGTCATCAGTGTGCGTCCCCGCGAGCGCCCCACGCCCGCAGCTCTACTCCCCATCCTCCGCCCCCCGCAGCTCTACTCCCCGTCCCCCGCATCTCTACTCCCCGTCCCCCGCATCTCTACTCCCCGTCCCCCGCATCTCTACTCCCCGTCCCCTGTGAACGCTCAGGGAGCGATCCACAGCGCTATGGGGATTCCTACGCCCGATGGCGCTGTCATCAGTGTGCGTCCCCGCGAGCGCCCCACGCCCGCAGCTCTACTCCCCGTCCTCCGCCCCCCGCAGCTCTACTCCCCGTCCTCCGCCCCCCGCAGCTCTACTCCCCATCCCGTTAACGCTCAGGGAGCGGGGAACAGAAAGTAGAGCATCGGGCGCAGGTAAAGTAGTACTGCGCATGCGCAGCACTACGCGAATAACTTTACCTGTTTACAGTCATACAGGGAAAGAAGGAGAAATGTAAATCCCAAATACTCCTCTCCTTCCACGGTCCCCCCACCCCCTGTGAAGTCTGTTTCATGAGACAATTTAAAGGTGTACTACTGCGAAAAGTAACTTAAACGGGTAATCCGGTGCTAAGACATCTTATCCCCTATCCAAAGGATAGGGGATAAGATGCCTGATCGCGGGGGTCCCGTCGCTGGGGACCCCCGTGATCTTCCACGCCCAACCCCGTTAGAATCAGTCCCCCGGAGCGTGTTCGCTCCGGGTCTGATTACTGGCGATCATGGGGATGGAGCATAGTAACATCACAGCTCCGCCCCCGTGTGACGTCACGCTCCGCCCCCTCAATGCAAGCCTATGGGAGGGGTCGTGATAGACTTGCACTGAGGGGGGCGGAGCCGTGACGTCACTATGCTCCGTCCTCGAGGTCGAGATGGACTCAGCCTGAGTCCATTAATATTTTTTTTTTTTAATAATGTGGTCTGGCCTTGTAATGCTGTGAGAGCCCGGGGTGTCAGTGCTTTGTGGGGTGCAAAGGAAGGATTGTCCGGCACCAGGTATGTTCTAAACGATCACTTCTTTATTCATGCCATAGCAAGGAAACAGACATCACAGAACTGTAGTAATCTGACGCGTTTCGCTCTCTCTTGAGCTTAAACGTAGACTAAGTTCAACAGCCAAACATGCAGTTAAAATAGAGACTCAATGGTCACATGATAAGATTACCTGACATAGGTAAGAAATATATTGAGACCATTGAGTCTCTATTTTAACTGCATGTTTGGCTGTTGAACTTAGTCTACGTTTAAGCTCGAGAGAGAGCGAAACGCGTCAGTTTACTACAGTCCTGTGATGTCTGTTTCCTTGCTATGGCATGAATAAAGAAGTGATCTTTTAGAACATACCTGGCGCCGGACAATCCTTCCTTTCTATACGCTGTTGAAGCCGGGGCGGGACCGGCGGGTCCGTGGAAGCACAGGTGCGTTAAGGATCCCATAAATAGCATTGTGGCCTACAGCATAGTGGGAATAGGTGCCTAACCTTGTATCAGTAACCAGTCAGTGCGGCCTTTTTTTCAGTTATTTTTGTTCCATTTTTCGGTGATTTTTGTACGAGTAGAGAACTCGGGTCTCTTCGGCGCTCCCATGGAGAATGAAAAGAGCACGTGCCAACCACAGCACATGATCCCGCTCAGAAGATCTGACATTTATGCCCTTGCTTCCCAACCAGGGTGCCTCCAGCTGTTGCAAGACTACAACTCCCAGCATGACCGGACAGCCTAGAAGTAGGCTTAAAGGGGTATTCTCTTAAAGGGGTATACCTTATGCCTGTGTTTCCCAACCAGGGTGCCTCCAGCTGTTGCAAAACTACAACTCCCAGCATGCCCGGACAGCCTTTGGCTGTCCGGGCATGCTGGGAGTTGTAGTTTTGCAACAGCTGGAGGCACCCTGGTTGGGAAACACTACCCAAATCATAGGATAATGACATTATGGGAGTTGTAGTTTTGCAACAGATGGAGGCACCCTGGTTGGGAAACACTACCCTATTCATAGGATAATGACATGCTGGGAGTTGTAGTTTTGCAACAGCTGGAGGCACCCTGGTTGGGAAACACTACCCTATCCATAGGATAATCACATGCTGGGAGTTGTAGTTTTGCAACAGCTGGAGGCACCCTGTTTGGGAAACACTACCCAATTCATAGGATAATGACATTATGGGAGTTGTAGTTTTGCAACAGCTGGAGGCACCCTGGTTGGGAAACACTACCCTATTCATAGGATAATGACATGCTGGGAGTTGTAGTTTTGCAACAGCTGGAGGCACCCTGTTTGGGAAACACTACCCAATTCATAGGATAATGACATTATGGGAGTTGTAGTTTTGCAACAGCTGGAGGCACCCTGGTTGGGAAACACTACCCTATTCATAGGATAATGACATGCTGGGAGTTGTAGTTTTGCAACAGCTGGAGGCACCCTGGTTGGGAAACACTACCCTATCCATAGGATAATCACAGCTGGAGGGACCCTGGTTGGGAAACACTACCCTATTCATAGGATAATGACATGCTGGGAGTTGTAGTTTTGCAACAGCTGGAGGCACCCTGGTTGGGAAACACTACCCTATTCATAGGATAATGACATGCTGGGAGTTGTAGTTTTGCAACAGCTGGAGGGACCCTGGTTGGGAAACACTACCCTATCCATAGGATAATCACATGCTGGGAGTTGTAGTTTTGCAACAGCTGGAGGCACCCTGGTTGGGAAACACTGACCTATCCATAGGATAATGGATGACAAGAGGTGAGGTCTAACCACAAGGACCCATCGCCCCCCCGCCATATTGTTTGTGAGAATGAAGGAAAAATCGGTCTGATTAATGGGGTCTAAGTGTTGCCTTTGGCTGTCCGGGCATGCTGGGAGTTGAAGTTTTGCAACAGCTGGAGGCACCCTGGTTGGGAAACACTGCCCGATCCTGTAAATAGGGGATACGTTACTTTTCGCTGCAGTACCCCTTTAATGATAAATGGGGTGGATGGGAGGTATACTTGACTCATATGCACAGAATTTGAAAAGCAGAGCAAAACTTCAGGAGGTAGCAGGAATTTGCGTGGCGCTGACCGGAACGGAAACAGTGCAGGTGCGGTAACTTGAGATAAAAAATTCTTTATTAACCAAGATGCAACGCGTTTCACTGCGCAAGCGCAGCTTCCTCAGGCATAGCAAGTTCAAGCCTTGATAAGGTTATATATCACGGGACTAACCCTTGCATATCAACAACAGAACACTTATAAATAATAATATATATATATATATATATATATATATATATATATATATATATATATATATATTTTACACAGTGACCCCTGCAACCTACGATGGCCCCGACATATGATAATTTATTTCAACATGCAATGGCATCTCAGAGGCCATCGCATGTTGAAGGCAGCATCAACATACGATGCTTTTTTATGTCGGGGCCATCGCATAAATGGCTATCCGGCAGCGCAGACTACTTCAGCTGCCACCAGATAGCCGTTTAATGTGCCCCGTGTGATCCGGTTAGTGTCACTCACCTGTCCCCGCCGCTCCGGAGCGTCCTCTTAGGGATCCTCTGCATTGCCGGCGCTCTCCATCGTCGTCTTCACATCATTGCGCACGCCGTCCCGTCATCCAATAGGAGCGGCGTACGCAGCGACGTGATGACGGCGATGAAGAGACGGTCCGGGGACGCCGCAACAGCGATGGAGGGCGACATCCAGGGCAGCGGTGAGCGGCGGGGACAGGTGAGTAATAACCTCCTATACCAGTGGTCTTCAACCTGCGGACCTCCAGATGTTGCAAAACTACAACTCCCAGCATGCCCGGACAGCCGTTGGCTGTCCGGGCATGCTGGGAGTTGTAGTTTTGAAACATCTGGAGGTCCGCAGGTTGAAGACCACTGTCCTATACTTTACATTGCACGGATCCCTCAACATACGATGGTTTCAACTAACGATCGTTCATTTGGAACAGATTACTAGAGATGAGCGAACTTACAGTAAATTCGATTCCTCACGAACTTCTCGGCTCGGCAGTTGATGACTTTTCCTGCATAAATGAGTTCAGCTTTCAGGTGCGCCGGTGGGCTGGAAAAGGTGGATACAGTCCTAGGAAAGAGTCTCCTAGGACTGTATCCACCTTTTCCAGCCCACCGGAGCACCGGAAAGCTGAACTAATTTAGGCAGGATAAGTCATGAACTGCCGAGCCGAGAAGTTCGTGACGAATCGAATCTACTGTAAATTCGCTCATCTCTACAGATTACCATCGTATGTTGAGGGACCACTGTATGTGTATATATATATTACATTAAAAATTGCTTCTTACAGTAAAAATAAATATAAAATTATATACCGTAGACTAATTATAACCAATATATAATACAAAAAACAAAAGAAATATAAGAGACTACAAATGAAAAATGGTCAATCGCTGCGGGTGAACGGGACAAGGCGAATAACCATTAAGCCCCCAATAAGATGTTACATAGTATACAGTATCAAATCTCCTACAAAAATAAGATACATAGCATAGTATATATTATACGATATAAAAAAGGATGTTCAAAAACATATATGTACACCGCCATACACATGTGACGGCGTAAATAACTACCCCCGGGGCTGTGACCTACTCACCATCTCATTTGCTTCTAGATGCCTCTTGTCGAATTCTCGAAGTAAACTTTTATGTTGCTCTGTGAGGAAAAAAATATATATATATATATTTTTTATATAAAATAGTTATACAATAAAATATACAATATAATATACTTATTGTGTAAAGTACAGAGTAAAATATTGGGGGGGGGGGGGGGGAGATTTATCAAAACCTGTGCAGAGGAAAAGTTGCCCAGTTGCCCATAGCAACCAATCAGATCGCTGCTTTCATTTTTCAGAGGCCTTTTCAAAAATGAAAGAAGTGATCTGATTGGTTGCTATGGGCAACACAGCAACTTTGCCCCAGGACAGGTTTTTATCAATCTCCCCCATTGTTTTTAATGGGATTCGGATGTACTGTGCACTAGGGATAGACCGATTATCGGTATGGCCGATAATCACGATTTTGGGCATTACCGGTATCGGCAATTACCTTGCCGATAATGCCCCGCCCCCCGCACTGCCCCGATCCGCCGCACCGCACCCCCGACCCGCGTCGCACCCCCCCGGCCCTATTGCCTCCCCCCATCCGCGGGTTTTATAATTACCTGTTCCCGGAGCCCACGCTACTTCTTGCTCCTGCTGCGTCCTGCGTTACGCTGTGCGCAAGGAAGAGTGACATGACATGCGCGACATGATGTCACCGTCAGTACGCACAGTGACAGTTCAGGAGGACGCCACCGGAGCCAGATGTGGAGTGGACCCCGGGAACAGGTAATTATAAAACCGGGGATGGGGGAGGCAATGGGGCCGGTGCGGTGCGGGGGGGGGGGGGGGGGGGGGGGAGAGCGGTCGCGGTGGGTCGGTGCGGTGGTCGCGGTGCGGCGGGGGGAGCGGTGGCGGACAGGCAGGGGGAGAGAAGCGGGTGGCAGCGGCGGCCTATAGCACCACAATAGCCACTGCAGTGCATCGATTTAAAGCGCCCGCTGGGTGATGTGCCAGGGACCGGAATTCCCACGGGCGTATGCATACGCCCCACGTCCTTAAGGACTCGGGATGCAGGGCGTATGCATACGCCCGGCGTCCTGAACAGGTTAAGATCTTTATATAGAAGTGATTCAAACTAATTTGTGTAACCTGTGGATTTGAATTTTTTTTCACCACCAGAGTACCCCTTTAATTAGAATAATAATAATAATAATAATAATAATAAAAAAATAAGAAAAGACGCCATACTGTGGTGCATTGCAGCAGGTCCTTTCACTAGGCCAGTGTTTCCCAACCAGTGTGCCTCCAGCTGTTACAAAACTACAACCCCCAGCATGCCCGGACAGCCTCTAAATTTTAAACTTTTTTTTTAGTATAGTCGAAATCGTACTGGCCTAAGGACTCAAGGTAGCATAAAAAAAAAGACCCAAATTTGCATTAAAAAATAAATAAAAATTGCACCTCACATTTATTATTATTATTTTTTTTCACAGTATATTTTGGGGTATTCACAGTATATTTTGGGGTAAATTGAAGGGTGTCATTACAAAGTACAATTGGTCCCACAATAAACAAGCCCTGGTCTACGACTTATGGCAAGGAAGAAAAATTGAAATGCAAAAATGTAACTTGGCTGCATCAAGAAGGGGTTAAAGCAGTTTTTTCAACCTGTATGCCTCCAGCTGTTGCAAAACTACAACTCCCAGCATGCCCGGATGAAGGGAGTAAATGTATGCCCTCGTCCCGCTACCCTTCTGTGACGCGGGCTCAGGAGTTAACCCCGCATTATAGCCCAGATTGCGGTGTTTAGAGATGAGCGAACTTACAGTAAATTCGATTCGTCACGAACTTCTCGGCTTGGCAGTTGATGACTTTTCCTGCATAAATGAGTTCAGCTTTCAGGTGCTCCCGTGGGCTGGAAAAGGTGGATAAAATCCTAGGAGACTCTTTCCTAGGACTGTATCCACCTTTTCCAGCCCATGGGAGCACCTGAAAGCTGAACTAATTTATGCAGGAAAAGATATCAATTGCCGAGCCGAGAAGTTCGTGACGAATCGAATTTACTGTAAGTTCGTTCATCTCTAGTGTTGATGCCCGGCATAAACCCTTTAGACGCTGCGATCCAAGTTGATTGCGGGGTCTAGAACATTTACCGTCATATAAGACGCACATAATTTTATAGGATAAAAATCTAGAAAATAAAGATTCTGAACCAAATGTAAAGTATAGGACAGTGATCTTCAACTTGCAGACCTTCAGATGTTGCAAAACTACAACTCCCAGCATGCCCAGACAGCCGTTGGCTGTCTGGGCATGCTGGGAGTTGTAGTTTTGCAACATCTGGAGGTCCGCAGATTGAAGACCACTGGTATAGGAGGTAATACTCACGTGTCCCCGCCGCTCCGGACCCGTCACCGCTGCCCTGGATGTCGCTCCATCGCTGTCGCCGTGTCCCCGTCGCTCCGGAACGTCTCTACTGCCCGGTATCCTCGCTGACGTCGCTACGAACGCCGTTCCTATTGGATGACGGGATGGCGTGCGCGCCGCCGCCGAAGGAGAGTGCCGGCCATGTAGGGGATCCCAGCACGGAGCAGACACCGAGGAGGCAGGTAAGGTCCCTCACGGTGTCCTGTAAGCTGTTCAGGACGCCGCGATCTCACCGCGGCGGTCCCAAACAGCCTGACTGAACAGCCGGGTTAGTGTTATTTTCGCTTCAGACGTGGCGGTCAGCTTTGATCGCCGTGTCTGAAGGGTTAATTCAGGGCAGGGACCGCCACGATAGGACAGGGTTTTAATGTGTATTCGCCTTATAAGACGCACCAACTTTACCCCCCCTCCCCCCAGTTTTGGGGAAGAAAAAGTCCGTCTTATACGGCGAAAAATACGGTATATATAAAACTAGTCCCGGCAGTTCAGCAGAGCTGATCGGGACCACCACGGTAAAACCGCAGTGTCTTGATTAGCTTAGAGGATGGCGGAAGGGCCCTTACCTGCCTCCTTGCCGTCCGATCGGCCACGGCAGGCTGGAGCAGCAAAGCTCCGATAACACTGATCAATGCTATGCTATGGCATGTAATAGTCCTCTATAGGGACTAAAATATAGTGTAAAAAAAAGTTTTTAAAAAAAGTTACTAAATGTGAAACCAGACTCAACATACAATGTTATGGACATTGAAACATGTCACAACTGGAGGAACTGACCAATCAGAATGGGCATTTTACTGGTAAATCACCTGTATTACTGAGGTGCAAGCACTGACTGGTGTCTGGTAGCGCCCCCTACAGTACAGGGAGGTATTACATGTTCTGTACTCTTTACCTGTATTACTGAAGTACATGCACTGACTGGTGTCTGGTAGCGCCCCCTACAGTACAGGGAGGTATTACATGTTCTGTACTCTTTACCTGTATTACTGAAGTGTATGCACTGACTGGTGTCTGGTAGCGCCCCCTACAGTACAGGGAGGTATTATATGTTCTGTACTCTTTACCTCTATTACTGAAGTGTATGCACTGACTGGTGTCTGGTAGCGCCCCCTACAGTGCAGGGAGGTATTACATGTTCTGTACTCTTTACCTCTATTACTGAAGTGTATGCACTGACTGGTGTCTGGTAGCGCCCCCTACAGTACAGGGAGGAACTGTATGTTCTGTACTACTCCTTACCTGTGCCAGGGTTAGCTGCTCCTTTGGACACCAAGTAATGGCGGCTCCATTTGGGACACTGTGTACTGTATAGGACCCTGAAGAAGCTCCTGTCCTCTACATAAACCATTGTTTCCCAACCAGGGTGCCTCCAGCTGTTGCAAAACTACAACTCCCAGCATGCCCGGACAGCCAACGGCTGTCCGGGCATGCTGGGAGTTGTAGTTTTGCAACAGCTGGAGGCACCCTGCTTGGGAAACACTGACATAGACAGTGATTTACAGCTCCCAGCAGATCTTTCTTACTTTTATATATAAGGATTTGCTTTATCTGTATTACTTATCTACTTATTTATCTTTAATCCTCACTTTTTCCTATTTTTGGGATGACATTTTGGGGCTTCAGAACCAATTACCAGGTTTCCATAGAGTTCTGGTCTCAACATACAATGGTTTCAACATACAATGGTCGTCCTGGAACCGATTAATATTGTAACTTGAGGGACGACTGTACTCATTTTGGTTCAAAGAGTTATAATTTTTTTAACAGAAATAAAACAAAATCAAACCTACATAAACTGGGTATCATTTTAACCGTATGGACCTACAGAATAAATATAAGGTGTCATTTTTACCGAAAAGTGCACTGGGTAGAATCAGAAACCCCCAAAATGGCGTTTATTTTTCAATTTTGCCCTACAAATAATTTTTTTTTTCTGTTTTCGACGTAGATTTTGTGGTAAAATATTTGATGTCATCAGAAAGTACAAATGGTGGCGCAAAAGAAACAAAGCCCTCATGTGGGTGCGCAGGTGCAAAATTTAAAGCGTTCTGATTTTTTGGAGAGGTGAGGATAAAAAAAAATAAAATGATGAAAGTGCAAAAATAAAAATAAAAATTATAAAAAAAAAAAGAAACGTGGTCCTTAAGGGGTTAAAAAACCACTGGGTTAATATAACGTGCTATAGGCAGACTTGATCACACACTCAGCTCTGCTGTTCCTCCGCCCTGTACAGGCAGCACTTCCCCCCTCACCTCCTCGGCAGCCCTCCAGTCTGGGCGGAATGGCCCGCAGATACTCGTAGCGTTCGGTGAACAGATCGAGCAACGTCTCAAACTGTTCGGAAGACATCGCAGCGGTGACAACAATCCCGGTGTACGGAGAAGAGTCGCCGGTCACGTGATCACCGGTGACTTCACTGGGTCAGGTGACCGGGCGCGCTTCCTACTTCCTGCTCCCTTCCGCGCATGTCCCGCGACTGAGCGCCGTTGTTCTGCGCATGTGCAGAGAAGGCGCGTAACTCTGGGCTGTGAGCGCGCGGGGGGCCGGGGCGCAGTCATTGGGGTCTATAGCTCTGCATATATTATAGTAATAGTGGAGAACTAGGCTTAAAGGGGTATTCCCATCTCAAGTTATACCCTATCCCAGTGTTTCCCAACCAGGGTGCCTCCAGCTGTTTCAAAACTACAACTCCCAGTATGCCCATTCAGAAGATCTGACACTTATCCCCTTGTTTGCCAACCAGGGCGCCTCCAGCTGTTTCAAAACTACAACTCCCAGTATACCCATTCAGAAGATCTGACACTTATCCCCTATCCCCTTGTTTCCCAACCAGGGCGCCTCCAGCTGTTGCAAAACTGCAACTACCAACATGCCCGGACAGCCGTTGGCTGTCCGGGCATGCTGGGAGTTGTAGTTTTGCAACAGCTGGAGGCACCCTGGTTGGGAAACACTACCCTATCCATAGGATAATGGATGACAATGGAGAATGAAGGAAAATCGGTCTGGTTAATGGGGTCTAAGTGTGGAGACCCTCACCCATCACAGGAAAAGGGGGTCCCCCTCTGTAGTTGGATAAAGAATTAGGACCATCTGTGCTCCCTTAAAGGGATACTCCGGTGGAAAAAAATCAACTGGCTCCAAAAAGTTAAACATATTTGTAAGTTACTTCTATTTAAAAATCTTAAAGGGGTACTCCCACCATCCTATATTTTTTTTCCTGTCCCTGCCTATTGCCAATCTATCCCTAACCCCCTCTCTGCTTTTAATTTTTATTTTTATTATATTAAAAATAACTTTTTGTCTGCCTGATAGTGTGCTCGCTACCAGGCAGACTTCCCCAGCAGGCACCACGTCACTGATGCCTGCTGGGGACAACACTTCCGCCCTTAGTAATTTACTCCCAGCATGCCCTGACAGCCAATAGATGTCAGGGCAAGCTAGGAGTTGCAGTGGTGAAACAGCTGGAGGCACCCTTTGTAAATGACTTCTATTTAAAAATGTTAATCCTTCCAGTACTTATCAGCTGTTGTATGCTCCACAGGAAGTTGAGTTGTTCTTTTCTGTCTGACCACAGTGCTGTTTCACCACTACAACTCCCAGCTTGCCCTGACATCTATTGGCTGTCAGGGCATGCTAGGAGTTGTAGTAGTGAAACAGCTGGAGGCACCCTGTGTAAATAAACTATAATTTAGTGCCTAGCCCGTTCCCTCCGTCAAACCCCCATACCCCGTTCCCTCCATCACAAACCCCCGCCCGCCCGCATATCCCGTTCCCTCCATCACAAACCCCCCCGCCCCGCATACCCCGTTCCCTCCGTTCTGATACCTGCAGAGTCCGGCAGTGGGCGTGCAGGGACAGTGGCGATGTGCGGGAGGAGTGGCCTCCCAGCCAGTGGCCGGGGAGCCAATGCGCTCGCTCCCGCCTGTCTGATTGACAGGCAGGGAGCGAGTGCAGCCTAACTGAAAAAGGACTGATTGCCAGGCCAAAATCAGTCCTTTTTCAGGCGTGACGTCACGCCAGGCTGCAGCCGGCCACTAGGAGGGAGACCCCTAGTGGCCAGTTTTTAAACGTAAATTTCACCATGATAATAAAAAACATAAATAAAATGACAATATATTAGAGATATGTTGTAGTACATAAGTACTACAACATATCAAAAAATAAAGTTGGTGACAGTGCCCATTTAATCCTTCCGGTACTTATCAGCTGCTGTAAGCTCCACAGGAAGTTCTTTTCATTTTGAATTTCTTTTCTATCTGACCACAGTGCTCTCTGCTGACACCTCTGTCCATGTCAGGAACTGTCCAGAGCAGGAGAGGTTTGCTATGGGGATTTTGCTTCTACTCTGGACAGTTCCTGACATGGACAGAGGTGTCAGCAGAGAGCACTGTGGTCAGACAGAAAAGAACAACTCAACTTCCTGTGGAGCATACAACAGCTGATAAGTACTGGAAGGATTAACATTTTTTAAATAGAAGTAATTTACAAATCTGTTTCATTTTTTGGCACCAGTTGATTTAGTACCCCTGGGCTCACACACAGATGAAAACCACACTTCCCCAGCGATCCTGTCACTTCAGCCTTTAAATATCCTTTGGGAGAGCATCCCCCCGGCCCAGCCTGCCCCTGACTTCTGGGGTCCAATTGTTGCATTGCCCTCAACACATTTTCGGGGCGTCGATCAGTTACCATGGCAACCAAGGTTTTCTTGACTGCCATGCTATGACTTAAAACCTGCCTAAGGGTACGTTCAGACGAGTATGTGATAGCCTGGGGGGAGTAGGGTATGGGGAGTGTAGCTGTGCGGTGATTAAAGGGTGTTTGTTAACCCTTGCTATTCGTGACGCCAGGGTGAGGGCTCCCAAAAGCGATAGGGTGGTAGATATAATAGAATGTCCACAACCGGAGAGTTTTCTGAAACAAGTTTAACTTTTACTGAAGATTTTCTGCAGGTTTCATAACCGGAACAGTCTCTATACATACAACTGCTTTCTTTGGAGATTGACAAAGGTTGGGATTTAAGCAATTGAGAGTCTTTAAGGTATTTTGCGCTGTTCCACTGGATTTAGGGGATTTAGTTGCGGTCCAGTAGTCACGCTAGCTTTAGCGGGGTTGTTTAGAACACACGGTTTAGTTCAGCTGAGGCCGGTAGGTTTTCAGGTCTAGTGTTTCTTTGCAAGTTGCGCAGATCCGTCCTGCTAGTCCGGCATCCACGTGAGCAGCAACACAAGAGAGCGATAATTGGCTACAGCTCCCTTATATGGCCAGCGGCTGGACTAGAGCTAATTGGTCCAATACTGATGTCAATCACCATTACATAGAATTATGGGTAACATGTGACCCAAGGACCTCCAAAGGTCCTCCAACATACCATAGAGGAATTAACACAGTCACATGACCGAAGGTCCTGTGACACTGAACAAGGTAAGTACTATACATTATATTAGATATATATATATTATTAAATATATACAGGTATAAACATTATAGAATTAGAGTAGAGGAGAGGCGACTAGGGGCTGTCCCACCTGAGGGATCCTACCTGAGCGTAGTTACTCTGACTTTGGGGACCTCTACACTAGGTACGGTATGCAATACGGTACCGGGACACCACAAGTAGATCCATAGCGTATTTTACGCTGCGGATCCGCCGCTGAAGGATCCGCTGCTGAAGGATCGCTACATGGTGCCTTTAGATGTGTGGAGCAGACACACTGAAGCAATGTGCGAGTCATCGCGCATGCGCGTTGTACTCGCCCACGTCACGGCCACTCCCCCTGCTCCATGAGCTAGGCCGAAAGCTGCCGCGATGTGCGAGTGAGTATACTACGCATGCGCGCGGCGACTCGCACATCGCAGTGTGCCTGCTCATAGTGGCGTATTTCCGCTCTGAGCAGGCATATCTAAAGGCACCATGTAGCGGTCCTTCGGCACCGTAAAATACGCTAAGGATCCGCTCGTCTGAACGTACCATAAGGCTGTAATAGGAGTCAGCAATATGACAGTTCAGTGCAACACATGTATTGCAGTAAATGATCAAGCAATCGCATAGCGGTATCATCGTGGTCTTGAACAAAGGAGTGAAAATAATTCATTTGATACTACGCGAGCAATTGATAGAGGCACCCCTCACCAATGACTGACAGCCGCTGTTTCCTAAAAATACGCAATAATGTCATATTACAAGCCCGATGTTATTGCTGCTATTTAACTAAATTGCATCATTTTTTTTATTTTATTTTTATAGCTTTCCGGTCTGTATAATACGCTATAATAAACAATTTTTTTTAAATCAACTGGTGCCAAAATGTCAAACAAATCTATAAATGACTTCTATTTAAAAAAAAAAAATCTTAATCCTTCCAGTACTTATCAGCTGCTGTATGCTCCAGAGGAAGTTGTGTAGTTCTTTTCTGTCTGACCACAGTGCTCTCTGCTGACACCTCTGTCCATGTCAGGAACAGTCCAGAGTAGGAGCAAATCCCCATAGCAAACCTTTCCTGAAAAGAACTACACAACTTCCTCTGGAGCGTACAGCAGCTGATAAGTACTGGAAGAATTAAGATTTTTATATAGAAGTAAGTTCCAAATTTGTAACATTTTCTGGCACCAGTTGATTTAAAAAAAATTTTTTCCACAAGGGTACTCCTTTAAATACTGTATAAACCTGAAGAAAAAAAAAAAGAGTATTACCGATTATATACACTAGATGGTGCCTCAGCGTAAGAAAAGAATGAACGTTTAAAATGTACAATGCCTTTACTGTCCACTAGGGGGGGCAGGATTAAAGAAGAGCTGCAGATGTCCAGAACTAGGACTTCAAGTAAAAGTGAGAGCCTGTTAGGTATTTGTAAGAAAGAAACAATAGTTGGCCCAAAACATAGAAGAGGGGGCATTTCTGGTTTTGACTTACAAATGCTGATGTTAATAATAATAATAATAATAATAATAATACTAATAATAATAATTTATTTATTTATTTATTTATATAGCGCCAATAGATTCTGCAGCACTTTACAATTTTGGGGATACAAATAAAGACAAGTATCAGACATTACAATATGACACACTAAATCAGCGGTCTTCAAACTGTGGCCCTCCAGATGTTGCAAAACTACAACTCCCAGCATGCCCGGACAGCCAACGGCTGTCCGGGCATGCTGGGAATTGTAGTTTTTGCAACATCTGGAGGGCCACAGTTTGAAGACCACTGCACTAAATATTCAAACAGGAGGAGTGAGGCTTTGCTGCAGATTTTGACTTTAACCCCTTAAGGGCAGAGCCAATTTTATTTGTACAATTTCGCCTTCCAAGAGCTTTTTTTTGCGCGACCAATTGTACGTTTGTAATGACACCACTTATTGTACCACGAAATGTACAGCGCAACCAAAAACATTATTATTTGTTTTGGGGAAATTGTACACTTTACAGTAAAAATGACATGATGTCTTTAGTCTCTGGGTCAGTACAATTAAAACAATACCCATGGTTACATACGTTTCTAATATTGTACTGCTCTGAAAAAAATGTGATGTGACAATTTTGGATTTTTTTTTTTTTTACGTTTACTTTACGCTGTTTATTGTATGGGATTTTTAACATTATATTTTGATAGCTTGTACATTTACACACACACACACTGATACCAAATATGTTTATTTTTATTTTATCATTTTCTTAAGTAAAATGGTAAAAATGGGCGATTAAAATTTTCATTGGGGGAGGGGCTTATTTACTTTTTTTTTAGACTTTTTTTTTACATTTATTTTACACTTTTTATGTCCCCATATAGGACTATTTATATCAATCATTAGATTGCTAATTTGGTTCAGTGCTATGCATAGGCACTGATCAATATTATCGGCGATCTACTTCTCCAGGTGGGACCCAGAGCTATGATCCACGGGGTTCATACACTTTCCCTACACAGAACTTGGGGAAGGCCCCAGCGAGCGCTCAGTCAAGATCTATTTTTTTCACACACATACTCTGATTGTCACAAACTGCTGATTGTACAGCATTCTGCTGTATGTCCGATGAATGATGCCTTGGTCACATGATGCTTCCCAGTTATTTTCTAAATGGGATAGTCCCTATCCCAATTCCCAGAGGGCTGGACCCAAAACCAGGTCCGCTGACGATCACTTACCTGTCCTCGGGGCTCCGGCGCTTCCTCTTCGGGATCCCCTGCATCGTCGGCGCTCTCCATCGACGACATCACGTCGCTGCGCACGCCGTCCCGTCATCCAATAGTAGCGGCGTGCGTAAGAACGTGATGGCGGCGACGGAGAGCGAGGATGACGGGGAAGCAGAGGCCTTGCCAGAGCGTCAGGGACACCCCGGGGACGCGGCGACAGCGATGGAAGGCGACATCCAGGGCAGCGGTGACGAGCGGTGACGGTCCGGAGCGGCGGGGACAGGTGAGTACAACTTCCTCTAACAGTGGTCTACAACCTGCGGACCTCCAGATGTTGCAAAACTACAACACCCAGCATGCCCGGACAGCCAACGGCTGTCCGGGCATGCTGGGTGTTGTAGTTTTGCAACATCTGGAGGTCCGCAGGTTGTAGACCACTGTCCTATACTTTACATTGCACGGATCCCTCAACATGCGATGGTTTCAACAAACGATGGTCCGTTTGGAACAGATTACCATCGTATGTTGAGGGATCACTGTAATCCCAATAGGCAATGACCATAAATAATTGCCTACACAAAATGCTGTTTCTCGCCTTGCTCCATGGCCAGACCTTCCTAGCCTCAGAAGAGCGTAAGCACTCACCTTACTAGCTCCTGACTAGGGGAGTGCCATTGCGGAGGGTTAAAGGGGTACTCCGGTGAAAAAATAGATTAGTAAATGACTTCTATAAAAAAATTCCAGTACTTATTAGCTGCTGAATACTACAGAGGAAATTCTTTTCTTTTTGGAACACAGTGCTCTCTGCTGACATCATGACCACAGTGCTCTCTGCTGACATCTCTGTCCATTTTAGGAACTGTCTAGAGCAGCGTATGTTTTCTATGGGGGTTTTTCTTCTACTCTGGACAGTTCTTAAAATGGACAGAGATGTCAGCAGAGAGCACTGTGCTCATGATGTCAGCAGAGAGCTCTGTGTTCCAAAAAGAAAAGAATTTCCTCTGTAGTATTCACCAGCTAATAATTACTAGAAGGATTAAGATTTTTTAATAGAAGTAATTTACAAATCTGTTTAACTTTCTGGCACCAGTTGATCTAAAAAATAAAAATAAAAAATAAATAAAAAGTTTTCCACCGAAGTACCCCTTTAAGTCTAAAAAGAATAAAGAGCTAAAGCAAAGCTCCTTCATTCTCAGGATCCATGGAACAGATGGCATGTCTATTACAAAACAGTGTAAGGGTTACATATTTGCATTCTGCTGTGTATCCGATGAATGATGCCTTGGTCACATGATGCTTCCTACCAACTTCCTATACAGAAACTTCTAGAACAGGTGTGAGAAGAGTCCTTAGTCCAACCCCCTTTTCCAGAGAGGGCTGGACCCAAAACATTTCACAGGTTGCAGTGCTGCCCGAAACGTTACATCACTAATCAGGTGATCAGAGGGAGCCTGTCTTTGTTTTAATGTGTGGAATGACCGCTGGGTGGGAGGAAGATCATTCTGCTTTTACAACAGCTGGAGGCACCCTGGTCAGAAAACACTGGTCTATTTAATTGAAGGGATCGCAGGTGTGTTTCAGTGGGGAGGGAGAAAAGTGACCTCACACTTACAAACAAGGAATCATGGGATTTGTAGTTTGGAGGAACAAACTCCAACAGAAATTAGCCAGTTCACAAAAAGATAACCACAGTGTTATGGTAATCTCACAACACAGCCATTTAGCCCCAAAACAAGTGCGAATACTTCCTAAGCATGTCCATTACTGTCTGGCAGGTACGTTCTAAAATCACCTTATGGTGGAGAACCCCTTTATAGGGACAGTGATCAACTATTCATTTATCAGGTGATCAGAGGGAGTCTGTCTTTGTTTTAATGGGTGGAACAACCGCTGGGTGGGAGGAAGATCATTCTGTTTTTTGCAACAGCTGGAGGCCCCCTGATCAGAAAACATTGATCTATTGCATTGAAGGGATCACAGGTGTGTTTCAGTGGGGAGGGAGAAAAGTGACCTCACACTTACAAACAAGGAATCATGGGATTTGTAGTTTGAGGGAATGAACTTCAACAGGAAATTACCAGTGAACAAAAAAGATAGCTACAGCGTTACGGGGTAATCTCACAACATAGCCCTTTAACCTCAAGCGCAGATCCTTCCTAAACATGACCGTTGCTGTCTGGCACGTACGTACTAAAATTACCTTATGGTGGATAACCCTTTTAAGGGGACAGTGATCAACTATTCATTTATCTGCTCTAAAGAGTGGAACATTCCATTCTGTGCTGAAAGAGTTGTATCTGGATTTACACAGAAGATTCAATAAAGTTTTCAAGTTGTTTCCACGCATCTAGAGGTATTCTTCTTGCACTCCACACTACGGGGACAACTCACTTGACTAAAGTTTAGTTGAGTTCACAAGATAATATAAGGTGAGCTATACCACCCTGCCACGTGGCATTGCTATCTACATCTGTAAATGACTACAATTCCCAGCTAGCCTGCGCCGTAATCACCCCTGTGCCCTACAATAGGAACAAATGTGTCCAAAGTGTAAATGTAAGCGTATTCTTGTGAGACTTAAAGAAGCATTTTAAAGGGGTACTCCGGCCCCAAGACATCTTATCCCCTATCCAAAGGATAGGGGATAAGATGTCTGATGGCAGTGGTCCCGCCACTGGGGACCCCCGCAATCTAGCATGCAGCACCCACCTGTAAGCACTGCAGGAAGGGCTGGAGGCTCTCAGTCTTATGCCTCCCGACCACGGGGACGGAGTATCGTGACGTCACGACTCCACTGCCATGTGAAGTCACGCCCCACCTCCTCAATGCAAGTCTATGGGAGGGGGCGTGACTGCAGCTCAGCCCCTGCCCATATACTTGCATTGAGGGGGCGGCTCGTGACATCACAACTCCGCCCCGTGTGACACCATGCCCCGCCCCCTCAATGCAAGTCTATGGGAGGGCCTCCCATAGACTTGCAGTGAGGGGGGTGGGGCGTGACACCCTGACTCTGCCCCCATGTGACATCACGTCTCGCCCCCTCAATGCAAGTCTATGGGAGGGGGCGTGACGGCAGTCACGCCCCCTCCCATAGACTTGCATTGAGGGGGCGGGACATGATGTCACACGGGGGCGGAGTCATGACATCACGATACTCTGTCCCCGTGGTCGGGAGGCATAAGACTGAGCGCCTCCAGCGCTTCCGGCAGTATTTACAGGTGGGTGCTGCATGCTAGATTGAGGGGGTCCCCAGCGGCGGGATCCCCGCGATCAGACATCTTATCCCCTATCCTTTGGATAGAGGATAAGATGTTTTGGGGCCGGAGTACCCCTTTAAGAACTCGCGGCCAGCTTGACTTCTTCACCTTTGCGAATGGATATGATAAATTTAGAAGCGTTTTAATCTAGAAAGATAAATACAGCATGTAAAGTGCTCAGATTGTTCTTACACTGGAGAACGAGTGAGAAGTGTTCCAGCATTTCGATGACTTGGGTGACACCCCGCAGAAGCATAATTTGTAATGTGCAGGGTAATTGAAACAGAAGAGGATAATACTGCAGAGGGATTTAGAGAGTTTGGGAGGTTGGGAGAATGAAATGTAATGGGGATGTGTGTGTGAGCTTAGGCTCTTAGGACGTGAGAACGAATGTCATCTTCACATGTTAGCGGGGATACTCCTGGGTAAACCAGATATGAAAAGGATTTAGAGATATTAGAGACTAATCAGGGAAAGTGTGCCAGTGCCAAGAAGCTGCTGCCAAGGCAAATAAGATCACTGGATGCGTGAAATGGGAGAAAGACGCACACAATACTTACTTCTCCTGAACTATTGTGTATAGCAGAGGTCATCAAACCTTAAGGGGTTAAACAGTGTTTTATAAAAAAAAAAATATATATATTAATAATATGGTCCTGGGGAAGTGGGGAAAAAAAACCCCTATACTTACCTAGCTCCGATCCCCTGGATCCCCCAGTCTTGTTTCTGCTTCCAAGACTGCCAGCCTGCCACCTCAGCCAATCACTGGATGCAGCAGTGTGCTATTGTGGTGGCCACTGGGTGTTAGTAGACGTATCTTGATCACTTCGTGACGCCAGGGCACTGTTTATCCGATCCATGGTCCGAAGGTGGGAGGCAGTCTTCCTGGGCCAGACACAATGAGCAAATAAACACACCGACATCAGGTTACGGTCAACTGCCTTTACTGAGCTTGTGAAGTTGGTATTACACAAACAGTTGGCCTTAGTGTGGTATCCCGGTACAGAACATGGTTCTGTGCAGTCTTTAAGTCCCCTCAGGTAGAGTCCCTCAGGTCCTCAGGCTCTCCTGCATGGTCCCCCTAAGCCACTATATTTTATTGTCTTGTATATTAAGTACAAGTATTGTACAGTGAATGTAAACTGTATATAAAGGTTATTAGGATATTTACCCTGTATAGGACCTTCCTAAGGTCATGTGATAAGTCAAGCTATGTGTGATCACATGATGTACCCAGAGTTCCATAGGCACAGGTAACCACAGGCAACCAGCTACCAATGGGCTTTAGTCCAGCCCCCCCCCCCCTGATATATAAGGGGCTGTAGTCTCCACATTCACTCTCTTAGCTCTTGATTCCTGGACCTAAAAGAAAGCACAAGTCCTGTACAAGTCAAGTCCAGCATATATATATATATATATATATATATATAGGCCAAAGCCTATAAACCTGAAGCCACATCAAATCTGTTGTTATGCCCTGCACTCCGGCTGCCTGCACCGGCCATGAGCGCATTGTGCATCTGTCCCCGGCTGCCGGGATTCGCATCGCGGGACGCGCCCGCATGCAAATCCCGGCCCGTCACTCACCCTGTACTGCTGCCACTTCCACTCCTGTGTCTCGGCTCCATCGTGCGCACCCCCGTCTCCTAGGGCACACGCGCGACGGAGCTCTGAGATTTAAAGGGCCAGTACGCCCATAATTACTGTTTGCACCTGACACTACCTTATAAAGTCCCTGCACCTCCCACACTTCCCTGCCGGATCTCCAGTGCTCCTAGCCTGAGATTAAGCGTTCCCTATAGCCTGATTGCCTTGTTCGTGTACCCAGACCTTCCGCTACGTTATTTGACTCCGTACCTTTGCCGCCTGCCTTGACCTTCTGCTACGTTGACTACGCTACTGCCTGATCCCCCTGTACCTCGCCTTGCCCAGCTACCTGTGTGGTCGAGCCGGGTCGGGGGTAGCGACCTGGGTGTCGCCTGCCGCAGCAAGCCCATCCTGCCTTGCGGCAGGCTCTGGTGAAGACCAGCGGCACCTTAGACTCCGCCCCTCTGATATGGTCCGAGTCATCAGTCACACAGGTTAGAGGATCCACATCCAGCTTCATTACAGCAAGATCAGGCCATGGATCCAGCTGGGGTTCCTCAGCCCGATAGTCCGGATCTCGCTTCCACCGTGGCGCTCCAGTCACAGCAGTTGGCCCAGCAGACACAGCAGATGAACCATCCTCCTTGGAATTTCGGGGTGTCTTCGAAGAACCTGCTCGAGCTTCCTCCGCTGAGTCGGCATTGCTGACCCTTACTCATTGATTACTTATTGATATCCGCTTCTCAGAGCGACGTGAAGAACTACGCCAAGAAAGGGAGTCTGCACGACATCGGCGCTTTCCTCGTCTGGCACCAGCCTTCCAGCAACCACCGCAACCTTCTATGTTGCCTCCCGCAGTGGAGGATATGCAGGTGGATTGGTCTCACCTGACCCTGCAGGAAAGGAATCACCGACGAACTGAGGATCTCTGCCTATACTGCGCCAGTGCGGATCATTCCCTAAAAGACTGTCCTCTGCGTTCTCAGCCAGGGAAACGCTCGCACCTAGGGTTCGTGGGAGAGGCCTTCCTAGGTGTGAATACCACCTCTCCACGCTTAAATATGATGGTCCAGCTTTTTCTACCTTATTACCTTTCTGGACTCTGGCTCCGCGGGAAATTTTATTGATGCTTACACCATCGGAGATCGTGAGCTCTTGGCCATTAAATTGGCATTAGAAGAAGGGCGTCACCTCTTGGAAGGCTCTGTACACCCGGTTACTATCTATTCCGATCACAAGAACTTGCTCTATCTCCAGTCTGCTCATCGGCTCAACCCCCGACAGGCTCGTTGGTCTGTTTTTCTCCAGGTTTAACTTTTTAATCCACTTCCGTCCTGCTGAGAAGAATCTTCGTGCTGAAGCTCTGTCCAGATCCTCCGATGTTCAAGGCCTGGAATCCCATTCTCAACATATTATTTCCCCTGATTGTCTCATCTCAGCAGCGCCAGAGTGTCTTCAGCGTTTACCACCAGGGAAGACTTATGCACCTCCTTGTTTAAGACTCCGAGTCCTGAAATGGGGTCATTCCTCTTTATTGGCCGGTCATGCTGGAATACGTAAGTCCATGCAGCTCATCGGCCGACAATATTGGTGGTCCACTCTAAACAGGATGTTGTTGACGTTGTCCAAGCTTGTTCAGTTTGTGCCCGGAACAAGACCCCCCGTTCCAAGCCTGCTGGTCTACTACATCCTTTGCCAGTTCCAGAGCAGCCCTGGTGCAATATTGGAATGGACTTTATCACTGATCTTCCCTCTTCTGGCGGAAATACTGTCATTTGGGTTGTTGTGGATAGATTCTCTAAAATGGCTCATTTTACCTTCTGCACCACAGCTTGCCAAGTTGTTCTTCTGCCATATCTTCCGCCTGCATGGATTGCCCTCCCATATTGTCTCCGACCGAGGAGTCCAATTTGTCTGTAAGTTTTGGAAGGCCCTCTGTTCTCGTCTTCAAGTTAAATTAGATTTCTCTTCGGGTTACCACGCTCAATCCAACGGACAAGTCAAAAGAGTAAACCAGGTCTTGGAAGACTATCTCCGCTATTTTTTTTCCACTCACCAAGACGACTGGCCCGATCTGCTACCCTGGGCCGAGTTTTCATATAACCATAAGGATTCTGAATCCTCTGGGTCTTCTCCTTTCTTTGTGGTCTATGGACTTCATCCTCGTCCACCCTTACCCCTGTCCACTTCCTCCAGTGTTCCTATGGCTGATGATCAAGTGCAGAACTTCGCCTCCATCTGGCAAAAGACTTGCAACTCTCTTCAGCATGCTGCCACTCATATGAAATCACAAGCGGACAAGAAAAGACTTCCTCCAGAATTCTCTCCACGCGACAAAGTGTGGTTGTCTTCCAAGTACATCTTAAGTACATCCAAGTCCATTTTAAAGTTCCATGTTATAAACTGGGCCCTCGCTATTTGGGTCCCTACAAAATCAAAAAACGTTTAAACCCTGTTATTCTCTCCATTTGCCCTCTTCTCTCCGGATCCAGAATTATTTACATGTATCCCTCTTGAAACCTGTTATTCATAACCGATTCTCTAAAAAGGTCATCACTCCTACCCTCATCTCTGGTACCTCCGATGTTTATGTGGTTAAAGAAATTTTGGACTGCAAGGTGGTCAGAGAAAAAGCTTTTTCCTTGTGGCTTGGGAAGGATTTGGCCCAAAACAAAGATCTTGGGAGCCGCAGGACAACATTCTAGACTGTGACCTTATCCACAAGTTCTTGTCCTCAAAAAAGAGGGGGAGAACAAAGGTGGGGGGGGGGGGGGTACTGTTATGCCCTGCGCTCCGTTCGCCTGCACCTGCCGTGAGCGCATTGTGCATCTGTCCCCGGCTGCCGGCGGGGCCGGGATTCGCATCGCATGTGCCCGCATGCGAATCCTGGCCCGTCATTCACCCTGTACTGCTGCCGCTTCCGCTCCTGTGTCTTGGCTCCATCGCGCGCGACCCCATCTCCTAGGGCGCACGCGACTGAGCTCTGAGATTTAAAGGGCCAGTACGCCCAGAATTACTGTTTGCACCTGACACTACCTTATAAAGTGTCCCTGCACCTCCCTGACGGATCTTCAGTGCTCCTAGTCTGAGATTAAGCGTTCCCTATAGCCTGTTTGCCTTGTCCGTGTACCCAAATTTTCCGCTATGTTATTTGACTCCGCACCTTTGCCGCCTGCCTTAACCTTCTGCTACGTTGACTATGCTACTGCCTTATCCTCCTGTACCTCGCTTTGCCTAGCTACTTGTGTGGTCGAGCCGGGTCGGGGGTAGCGACCTGGGTGTCGCCTGCTGCAGCAAGCCCATCCTGCCTTGTGGCGGGCTCTGGTGAAGACCAGCGGCACCTTAGACTCCGCTCCCCAATACGGTTCGAGTCATCAGCCACACAGGTTAGAGGATCCACATCCAGCTTTGTTACATCTGTGAGTACAAGTGTTGTGGTTTGTGGCTTTGGGGTAGAATTAGATTTGGCTCCAAAGGTTATACAACCAGGTAAATATATGCAGACCATGCATCTGAGGTCATCAATGGCTGAGACTAGAGATGAGCGAACTTACAATAAATTCGATTCGTCACGAACTACTCGGCTCGGCAGTTGATGACTTATCCTGCGTAAATTAGTTCAGCCTTCAGGTGCTCCGGTGGGCTGGAAAAGGTGGATACATTCCTAGGAAAGAGTCTCCTAGGACTGGATCCACCTTTTCCAGCCCATGGGAGCACCTGAAAGCTGAACTAATGTATGCAGGAAAAGTCATCAACTGCTGAGCCGAGAAGTTCGTGACGAATCGAATTTACTGTAAGTTCGCTCATCTCTAGCTGAGACACAAAATGGCTGCCATCGTGTGGCCTAATGCTAGTGAATACAATATATTCACAGACCAGGTACATAGACACTTAACTAAGCAGTATTACTGGAGACCAAATGCGTTCATAAACACCCCACAGACCAACCTGTTTGTTAGGAATTTTGGAAGAGTTATATCCCAATATCTAATGCACAAATTAACACTACACACCCAAATACTGGCAGAAATAAAGATGTTTAATATAGGGCTGGGCGGTATACCGGTTCATACCGAATACCGAAATTTTTGTGCTGCACGATATGAATTTTCCCCATACCGCAATACCGGTTGGGCCCCTCCCCCTTGGGAATGAATGAATTATCAGCCGCAGCGCGCTATCCCCACATCGGGGAACTAATCATATGTGACCCGCGAGCGCTGTTCTGCTCCCCCCCAAAATTATGTTACCCGCCAGCGCTCGTTCTGCTCCCCCCACAAATGTTGTTACCCGCCCGCCCCCCCAATTAATTATCAGCCCAGCGGGGTAATACTCACATGTCACCCGCAAGTACTGCCCTCCTCTTTGTTGCAGGCCGCTGGTGCTGGAACTCTATACTGTACGCCAGTGGTCTCCAACCTGCGGACCTCCAGATGTTGCAAAACTACAGCTCCCAGCATGCCCGGACAGCCAACGGCTGTCCGGGCATGCTGGGAGTTGTAGTTTTGCAACAGCTGGAGGGCCGCAGGTTTGAGACCACTGCTGTACGCTGTATCCCTATACCCGGGCTGCAAATGATAAAGAAAATAAACTTTAACTTACCTACGTCGGCCTTACGCTGGGGACGGGAACGTCGGACAGCCGTCAGCCTATCACTGGCCGGAGCAATGTCCCGCCCCGGCCAGTGATAGGCTGAGCCCACTGTCATGTAAGGGGCTCTGGCCGGCTTCTTCCATGACAGTGCGTTTAACCTATCACTGGCCGGGGCGGGACATTGCTCCGGCCGGTGATAGGCTGACGGCTGTCCGACATTCCCGTCCCCAGCGTAAGGCCGACGTAGGTAAGTTAAAGTTTATTTTCTTTATCTTTTGCAGCCCGGGCTTAGGGATACAGCGTACAGCAGTGGTCTCCAACCTGCGGCCCTCCAGCTGTTGCAAAACTACAACTCCCAGCATGCCCGGACAGCCAACGGCTGTCCAGGCATGCTAGGAGTTGTAGTTTTGCAACATCTGGAGGTCCGCAGATTGGAGACCACTGGCGTACAGTATAGAGTCCCAGCTCCGGCAGCCCGCAACAAAGAGGAGGAGGACAGTGCTTGCGGGTGACATATGTGAGTAGTACCGCGCTGGGCTGATAATTTATTGGGGGGGGGGGGCAGAACAGTGCTGGCGGGTAACAACATTTGGGGGGGGAGCTGAACGAGCGCTGGCGGGTCACATGATTGGGGGGTGTGGTGTGTGAAAAAATACCGTTATATACCGTGGAACCGCCATAAGTTACAAAAATACCGTGATGCACATATTTGGTCATACCGCCCAGCTCTAGTTTAATATACAACCAACTAAACACACTCTAACTAAGAGAGAGAAAAGAGAAAAAAAAAGAGAAAATGACTAGGAGACTCTCTCAAAGAAGACCCTCCATCTTGCCTTTGTTCAAACTCCATGCAGCTTTCTGGTCTAGGAACACAGTCATTCCATGACAGCCCCTTAGCCCAAATCCACAGAAGAAAGATGAGCGAAAAAACATCAAAGGTCCAAAACAAAAACAAAAAAACATAAAAGAAACCAAGTGGAAATTTAAGGGCGGAGATTACATGTGGAGCGGGTGGGTGGAGCTCAATAGACGGCAATGCATTTCAGAGCAGATTCCAGTGAAAGAATGAACTGGCGGCTGGAGTAGCGGGAATGGTGCAGTAGAATACAATTAAGAACAATGGGAGGCTGCTGCACCATATTTTCAGAGCAGAATTTGGTATGGAAAATCCAAAGTGTGAATGTGTCTCTAGCCTCATGGAGGGAAAACAATTAGGGCACAGATTTTTGTGGTGTTTTTTTCAGGATGTGCCCGTGAGGCTGTATGGTGTTTCCCTCAAAGTGAGGATGCCCAGCAGGTCTGAGACTGTATACTGTGCCCTCATGGTGAGGATGCCCAGGCATGCTGAGGCTGTATACTGTGCCCTCATTGTGAGGATGCCCGGGCAGGCTGATGCTATATACCGTGCCCCCATGGTGATGATGCCCGGGCGGGCTGATGCTGTATACTGTGCCCTCATGGTGAGGATGCCCGGGCAGGTTGATGCTGTATATCGTGCCCCCATGGTGATGCCCGGGCGGGCTGATGCTGTATACTGTGCCCTCATTGTGAGGATGCCCGGGCAGGTTGATGCTGTATATCGTGCCCCCATGGTGATGATACCCGGGCGGGCTGATGCTGTATACTGTGCCCTCATTGTGAGGATGCCCGGGCAGGTTGATGCTATATACCGTGCCGTCATGGTGAGGATGCCCGGCAGGCTGATGCTGTATACCGTGCCCTCATGGTGAGGATGCCCGGGCGGGCTGATGCTGTATACTGTGCCCTCATTGTGAGGATGCCCGGGCGGGCTGAGGCTGTATACCGTGCCCTCATGGTGATGTTGCCCGGGCCGGCTGATGCTATATACTATGTCCTCATGGTGATGTTGCCCGGGCAGGCTGATGCTATATACCGTGCCCTCATGGTGAGGATGCCCGGGCAGGCTGATGCTGTATACTGTGCCCTCATGGTGAGGATGCCCGGGCAGGCTGATGATGTATACTGTGCCCTCATGGTGAGGATGCCCGGGCAGGCTGATGATGTATACTGTGCCCTCATGGTGAGGATGCCCGGGCAGGCTGATGATGTATACTGTGCCCTCATGGTGAGGATGCCCGGGCAGGCTGATGCTATATACCGTGCCCTCATGGTGAGGATACCCGGGCAGGCTGATGCTATATACCGTGCCCTCATGGTGATGATGCCCGGGCGGGCTGATGCTATATACCGTGCCCTCATGGTGAGGATGTCCGGGCAGGCTGATGCTATATACCGTGCCCTCATGGTGAGGATGCCCGGGCAGGCTGATGCTGTATACCGTGCCCTCATGGTGAGGATGCCCGGGCAGGTTGATGCTGTATACCGTGCCCTCATGGTGAGGATGCCCGGGCAGGCTGATGCTGTATACCATGCCCTCATGGTGAGGATGCCCGGGCAGGCTGATGCTATATACCGTGCCCTCATGGTGAGGATGCCCAGGCTGGCTGATGCTATATACTGTGCCTTCATGGTGAGGATGCCCAGGCATGCTGAGGCTGTATACTGTGCCCTCATTGTGAGGATGCCCGGGCAGGCTGATGCTATATACCGTGCCCCCATGGTGATGATGCCCGGGCGGGCTGATGCTGTATACTGTGCCCTCATGGTGAGGATGCCCGGGCAGGTTGATGCTGTATATCGTGCCCCCATGGTGATGCCCGGGCGGGCTGATGCTGTATACTGTGCCCTCATTGTGAGGATGCCCGGGCAGGTTGATGCTGTATATCGTGCCCCCATGGTGATGATACCCGGGCGGGCTGATGCTGTATACTGTGCCCTCATTGTGAGGATGCCCGGGCAGGTTGATGCTATATACCGTGCCGTCATGGTGAGGATGCCCGGCAGGCTGATGCTGTATACCGTGCCCTCATGGTGAGGATGCCCGGGCGGGCTGATGCTGTATACTGTGCCCTCATTGTGAGGATGCCCGGGCGGGCTGAGGCTGTATACCGTGCCCTCATGGTGATGTTGCCCGGGCAGGCTGATGCTATATACTATGTCCTCATGGTGATGTTGCCCGGGCAGGCTGATGCTATATACCGTGCCCTCATGGTGAGGATGCCCGGGCAGGCTGATGCTGTATACTGTGCCCTCATGGTGAGGATGCCCGGGCAGGCTGATGATGTATACTGTGCCCTCATGGTGAGGATGCCCGGGCAGGCTGATGCTATATACCGTGCCCTCATGGTGAGGATACCCGGGCAGGCTGATGCTATATACCGTGCCCTCATGGTGATGATGCCCGGGCGGGCTGATGCTATATACCGTGCCCTCATGGTGAGGATGTCCGGGCAGGCTGATGCTATATACCGTGCCCTCATGGTGAGGATGCCCGGGCAGGCTGATGCTGTATACCGTGCCCTCATGGTGAGGATGCCCGGGCAGGTTGATGCTGTATACCGTGCCCTCATGGTGAGGATGCCCGGGCAGGCTGATGCTGTATACCATGCCCTCATGGTGAGGATGCCCGGGCAGGCTGATGCTGTATACCGTGCCCTCATGGTGAGGATACCCGGGAAGGCTGATGCTGTATACCGTGCCCTCATGGTGAGGATACCCGGGCAGGCTGATGCTGTATACCGTGCCCTCATGGTGAGGATGCCCGGGCAGGCTGATGCTGTATACTGTGCTCTCACGGTGAGGATGCCCGGGCGGGCTGATGCTGTATACTGTGCCCTCATGGTGAGGATGCCCGGGCAGGCTGATGCTATATACTGTGCCCTCATGCTGAGGATGCCCGGGCAGGCTGATGCTATGTACTGTGCCCTCATGGTGAGGATGCCCGGGCAGGCTGATGCTATATACTGTGCCCTCATGGTGAGGATGCCCGGGCTGGTTGATGCTGTATACCGTGCCCTCATGGTGAGGATGCCCGGGCAGGCTGATGCTGTATACCGTGCCTTCATGGTGAGGATGCCCGGGCAGGCTGATGCTATATACTGTGCTCTCATGGTGAGGATGCCCGGGCAGGCTGATGCTATATACTGTGCCCTCATGATGAGGATGCCCGGGCTGGTTGATGCTGTATACCGTGCCCTCATGGTGAGGATGCCCGGGAAGGCTGATGCTGTATACCGTGCCTTCATGGTGAGGATGCCCGGGCAGGCTGATGCTATATACTGTGCTCTCATGGTGAGGATGCCCGGGCAGGCTGATGCTGTATACTGTGCCTTCATGGTGAGGATGCCCGGGCAGGCTGATGCTGTATACCGTGCCCTCATGGTGAGGATGCCTGGGCATGCTGATGCTGTATACTGTGCCCTCATTGTGAGGATGCCCGGCAGGCTGATGCTGTATACCGTGCCCTCATGGTGATGATGCCCGGGCAGGCTGATGCTGTATACCGTGCCCTCATGGTGAGGATACCCGGGCAGGCTGATGCTATATACTGTGCCTTCATGGTGAGGATGCCCGGGCAGGCTGATGCTGTATACCGTGCCCTCATGGTGAGAATGCCCGGGCAGGCTGATGCTGTATACCGTGCCCTCATGGTGAGGATGCCCGGGCAGGCTGATGCTGTATACTGTGCTCTCACGGTGAGGATGCCCGGGCGGGCTGATGCTGTATACTGTGCCCTCATGGTGAGGATGCCCGGGCAGGCTGATGCTATATACTGTGCCCTCATGGTGAGGATGCCCGGGCAGGCTGATGCTGTATACCGTGCCCTCATGGTGAGGATGCCCGGGCAGGCTGATGCTGTATACCGTGCCCTCATGGTGAGGATGCCCGGGCAGGCTGATGCTGTATACCGTGCCTTCATGGTGAGGATGCCCGGGCAGGCTGATGCTGTATACCGTGCCCTCATGGTGAGGATACCCGGGCAGGCTGATGCTGTATACCGTGCCCTCATGGTGAGGATGCCCGGGCAGGCTGATGCTGTATACTGTGCTCTCACGGTGAGGATGCCCGGGCGGGCTGATGCTGTATACTGTGCCCTCATGGTGAGGATGCCCGGGCAGGCTGATGCTATATACTGTGCCCTCATGGTGAGGATGCCCGGGCAGGCTGATGCTATGTACTGTGCTCTCATGGTGAGGATGCCCGGGCAGGCTGATGCTGTATACTGTGCCTTCATGGTGAGGATGCCCGGGCAGGCTGATGCTGTATACCGTGCCCTCATGGTGAGGATGCCTGGGCATGCTGATGCTGTATACTGTGCCCTCATTGTGAGGATGCCCGGCAGGCTGATGCTGTATACCGTGCCCTCATGGTGATGATGCCCGGGCAGGCTGATGCTGTATACCGTGCCCTCATGGTGAGGATACCCGGGCAGGCTGATGCTATATACTGTGCCTTCATGGTGAGGATGCCCGGGCAGGCTGATGCTGTATACCGTGCCCTCATGGTGAGAATGCCCGGGCAGGCTGATGCTGTATACCGTGCCCTCATGGTGAGGATGCCCGGGCAGGCTGATGCTGTATACTGTGCTCTCACGGTGAGGATGCCCGGGCGGGCTGATGCTGTATACTGTGCCCTCATGGTGAGGATGCCCGGGCAGGCTGATGCTATATACTGTGCCCTCATGGTGAGGATGCCCGGGCAGGCTGATGCTGTATACCGTGCCCTCATGGTGAGGATGCCCGGGCAGGCTGATGCTGTATACCGTGCCCTCATGGTGAGGATGCCCGGGCAGGCTGATGCTGTATACCGTGCCTTCATGGTGAGGATGCCCGGGCAGGCTGATGCTGTATACCGTGCCCTCATGGTGAGGATGCCCGGGCAGGCTGATGCTATATACTGTGCCCCCATGGTGATGATGCCCGGGCGGGCTGGTGCTGTATACCGTGCCCTCATGGTGAGGATGCTTGGGCAGGCTGATGCTATATACTGTGCCCTCATGGTGAGGATGCCCGGGCAGGCTGATGCTGTATACCGTGCCCTCATGGTGAGGATGCCCGGGCAGGCTGATGCTGTATACCGTGCCCTCATGGTGAGGATGCCCGGGCAGGCTGATGCTGTATACCGTGCCTTCATGGTGAGGATGCCCGGGCAGGCTGATGCTATATACTGTGCCCTCATGGTGAGGATGCCGGGCAGGCTGATGCTGTATGCTGTGCTCTCATGGTGAGGATGCTTGGGCAGGCTGATGATATATACTGTGCCCCCATGGTGAGGATGCCCGGGCAGGCTGATGCTGTATACTGTGCCCTCATGGTGAGGATGCTTGGGCAGGCTGATGCTGTATACTGTGCCCTCATGGTGAGGATGCCCGGGCAGGCTGATGCTATATACTGTGCCCTCATGGTGATGATGCCCGGGCGGGCTGGTGCTATATACTGTGCCCTCATGGTGAGGATGCTTGGGCAGGCTGATGCTGTTTACTGTGCCCTCATGGTGAGGATGCCCGGGTAGGCTGATGCTATATACTGTGCCCTCATGGTGATGATGCCCGGGCAGGCTGATGCTGTATACTGTGCTCTCATGGTGAGGATGCCCGGGCAGGCTGATGCTGTATACTGTGCTCTCATGGTGAGGATGCCCGGGCGGGCTGATGCTATATACTGTGCCCTCATGGTGAGGATGCCCGGGCAGGCTGATGCTATATACTGTGCCCTCATGGTGATGATGCCCGGGCAGGCTGATGATGTACGCCGTGCCCTCATGGTGAGGATACTCGGGCAGGCTGATGCTATATACCGTGCCCTCATGGTGATGATGCCCGGGCAGGCTGATGCTGTATACTGTGCCCTCATGGTGAGGATGCCCGGGCAGGCTGATGCTATATACTGTGCCCTCATGGTGATGATGCCCGGGCGGGCTGATGCTATATACTGTGCCCTCATGGTGATGATGCCCGGGCAGGCTGATGCTATATACTGTGCCCTCATGGTGAGGATGCCCGGGCTGGTTGATGCTGTATACCGTGCCCTCATGGTGAGGATGCCCAGACATGGCACGGTGACAGACAGTAGCTGTGGAGGAGCCGGTGGCGGGAGGGGGGAGATAATGGCGGGCGGGGCCGCTCTCCGCCTGATGCCAATAGGATGCGAATCCCAAGGAGGAGGCGGGAGGGGCCGGGGAGCTGCCCACTGACGTCTACCCAGAATGTGGGAGACTGGCAGCGGCAATACAGCTCAGCACCCGGAGCCTGTGCCACAAAGGACGCGTATGCAGCATGGCATCCAAGTGCCCGAAGTGTGACAAGACCGTGTACTTCGGTAAGACGCCATCCCTGCCTCATACATGCACCTGCTAGTAATGGCACCCGGGGGAGGGGGGTGAGGAGGGCATCTGTATGGCTGCCACTTGGTGTGGGCTTTATTATGAGGGATGGGGAGCTGACTGTCACTGCCATAGTACCCTGGCACCACTGATGCCATTCATTGCCATATGTTCTATAATAATACCCTATATCCCATGTAATGCAATGCTATGCACCCTGTGGCACCCTTCACCATGGGAGACCTGTAACTTGTGTGGTAAAATTTTACGACCGCCATTTAACCGTTAAAAAAAATTATAAAATAAAACAAAACACATCCGTATTGTAAAATAGCGAATTGTCTGGGAATATCGAAGTATGAAAATGGCGATGGATTTACTATTTAAGTCAGTGGTCTCCACACTGAGGACCTCCAGCTGCTGCAAAACTACAACTCCCAGCATGCCCGGACAGCCAACGGCTGTCCGGGCATGCTGGGAGTTGTAGTTTTGCTGCAGGTGCGCAGTTTGTACACTACCAACCTTGATTTTTTCGCTTGTAAAAAAACGTTCTTTCGACGATGGGGTGTTCACATTTCATATTCTGCTTTCAGGAAACAATATGGCGTATATTTTGGTCGCTATTGTCACGTTTTTTTGAGTCCATTTAATGCGGTTAACGCACGTTTTGCCTTCAGAATACATGTAAGGCTACGTTCACGCCGCGTTTTCGTCCCCGTTTCCATTACATTACGTTTCATTTTGCTGTATAAGAAAACGTATTGACCCGCGCCATAGTGTGCAAAAAATATATATAAAATATTTATATACAATTATACGATATACGATTGTCTTTACAATGTAAGTTAATGGCAAGCGGACGGCATACGGCAGCATCCGTTCAGGTTACGTTCACGCGCTCTTAGTTTTTGCGGGTTTTCCGCTGCGTAATTGAAAGGGGGCGGGCTCTTCTCGGCTGTCCATAGCAGATTGTCCGCAGCGGAATTTACGCTGCGGAAAATCCGCCGCAGTCCCTACTGACTTCAATGGGGCTTGCGGCGGATTTTCCGCAGCGTAAATTCCTCTGTGGAAAATCTGCTGCGGATAGCCGAGTAGAGCCCGCCCCCTTTCAAATACGCAGCGGAAAACCCGCAAAAACAGAGAGCGTGTGAACGCACCCTAAGGGCTCATTCCCACTGCAGATTTTCTGAAAATACGGTGCAGCAGACTCTTATTCTCCTCAATGGGATTCTTTTGCACCATTAAGGGTGCGTTCACACGCTCTTTGTTTTTGCGGGTTTTCCGCAGCGTATTTGAAAGGGGCGGGCTCTTCTCGGCTGTCCATAGCAGATTGTCCGCGGCGGAATTTACGCTGCGGAAAATCCGCCGCAAGCCCCATTGAAGTCAGTAGGGACTGCGGCGGATTTTCCGCAGCGTAAATTCCGCCGCGGACAATCTGCTATGGACAGCCCAGAAGAGCCCGCCCACTTTCAAATACGCTGCGGAAAACCCGCAAAAACAAAGAGCGTGTGAACGCACCCTAACACTACGAAATTTCTTTGCTGCGGACATTCCGGATCCCAGACTCAACGGCGCATTTCTGAGTGGTCCTAGCGCCTGCTTGCTTTGCCGGTGCCCACTTGACCACCAAAATACATTTAAAAAATTGGGTCTTCGTTGTATGCACAACTACAATGCCCAGCAAGCCCTGCTGGGCGTTGTGGTTCGCACCCCTGAAGAGCCCCAGGTTTCGGAGCACTGTGCTAAGGCTTTGTTCACACACTATGTTTTGTGCCATAAAAATATATATATATATTTTTTTTTTTCTTCCCCATTTCCATTGAATTCGATTGGAAAATGCTGCACAGTTCACAGGCATTGTGGTGGAAATAAGTGCACGGTACTCATTTTAGACGTGATACGAATGTTTTATGATGCATTGTTTTTTTTTTTTTGCGCTGAAATATCAGAAAAGCGCGTGGAAACACCTTAAAAACAGCAAAAAGAAAACATGCATAAAAGGCAATAAAATATATATTTTTTTTAAAGGAGTACTCCACTGGAAAACATTTAACTGGTTCCAGAAAGTTAAACAGATTTGTAAATGACTTCTATTAAAAAAAAATCTTAATCCTTCCAGTACTTTTCAGCTGCTGTTATGATCCACAGGAAGTTCTTTTCTTTTTGAATTTCCATTCTGCCTGACCACAAGTGCTCTCTGCTGTGACACCTCTGTCCATTTTAGGAACTGTCCAGAGTAGGAGCAAATCCCCATAGAAAACCTCTCCTGCTCTGGACAGTTCCTAAAATGGACAGATGTGTCAGCAGAGAGCACTGTGGTCAGGTAGAAAAGGAAATTCAAAAAGATAATAACAGCAGCTGATAAGTACTGGAAGGATTAAGATTTTTTTTTTAATAAAAGTAATTTACAAGTCTGTTTAAAGGGGTTATCCAGGAAAAACTTTTTTTTATATATATATATATATATATATATATATATATATATATATATATATATATCAACTGGCTCCAGAAAGTTAAACAGATTTGTAAATTACTTCTATTAAAAAATCTTAATCCTTTCAGTACTTATGAGCTTCTGAAGTTTAGGTTGTTCTTTTCTGTCTAAGTGCTCTCTGATGACACCTGTCTCGGGAACCGCCCAGTTTAGAAGAGGTTTGCTATGGGGATTTGCTTCTAAACTGGGCGTTTCCCGAGACACTTGTCATCAGAGAGCACGTAGACAGAAAAGAACAACCTTAACTTCAGAAGCTCATAAGTACTGAAAGGATTAAGATTTTTTTTAATAAAAGTAATTTACAAGTCTGTTTAAAGGGGTTATCCAGGAAAAAACTTTTTTTTATATATTTACTGGCTCCAGAAATGTAAACAGATTTGTAAATTACTTCTATTAAAAAATCTTAATCCTTTCAGTACTTATGAGCTTCTGAAGTTTAGGTTGTTCTTTTCTGTCTAAGTCCTCTCTGATGACACGTGTCTCGGGAACCGCCCAGTTTAGAAGAGGTTTGCTATGGGAATTTGCTTCTAAACTGGGCGTTTCCCGAGACACGTGTCATCAGAGAGCACTTAGACAGAAAAGAACAACCTTAAAGGAGTAGTCCAGTGGTGACCCAGTGGTGAACGACTTATCCCCTATCCTAAGGATAGGGGATAAGTTGCAGATCGCGGGGGGGGTCTGACCGCTGGGGCCCCCTGCGATCTCCTGTACGGAGCCCCGACAGCCCGCGGGAAGGGGGCGTGTCGACCTCCGCACGAAGCGGCGGCTGACACGCCCCCTCAATACAACTCTATGGCAGAGCCGAAGCGCTGCCTTCAGCAATCTCCGACTCTGCCATTGAGATGTATTGAGGGGGCGTGTCGGCTGCCGCTTCGTGCGGGGGTCGACACCCGCTATCTGGCCGGAGAGCCTGGCCCCCGTACAGAGAGATCGCAGGGGGCCCCAGCGGTCGGACCCTCCGCAATCTCAAACTTATCCCCTATCCTTAGGATAGGGGATACGTTTTTCACCACTGGACTACCCCTTTAACAGAAGCTCATAAGTACTGAAAGGATTAAGATTTTTTAATAGAAGTAATTTACAAATCTGTTTAACTTTCTGGAACCAGTTGATATATAAAAAAAAGTTTTTTCCTGGAATACCCCTTTAACTTTCTGGCACCAGTTAATAAAAAATAAATAAAAAATGTTTTCCAGTGGAGTCCCCCTTTTAAAATGTAAATTTTTGATCCCCTGAGCGGTGTTTCCCAACCAGGGTACTTCCAGCTGTTGCAAAACTACAACTCCCAGCATGCCCGGACAGCCGAAGGCTGTCCGGGCATGCTGGGAGTTGTAGTTTTGCAACAGCTGTAGGCACCCTGGTTTTGGGAAACGCTGTCTTAGGGTGTCCCAATCCGCAGCGTTGTAGGAGTCTTCGGTTCTTGCCCGGTATACAGGCGTGTCCGAAGATTATGTGCGGCGGCGAAGCCACGCCAAGATCAGAGCAGAGCGTCGCCTTATCCCGACACAACAACGGGCAGGTTGATGCGACAAATACAAGTCAGTACAACCCATCAAGATACTATAAAGCGATATGAAGAGATTAAGTAACTCGTAAAATATATTGTAGGGAAGGTATTAGGCGCTTAAGCGATTACCGTATTTCTCCGTGTAGCAGCCCTGCCCTCGCTCTCGCCACGCCGCACGCTGTTGATGCTCCTCTGCTTGTCCGAAGCCAGTCGTGCATTTTCAAAAGAAGAGAATGTCCAGCGCTAACTCGTGAAAAAGGAACTTCTTTATTGAGACATATTGGTTGCCATAGGAAACGACAAGGATTCAAATAGCGCAAAGCGTTTCGGCCCATGGGGCCTTAGTCATTGAAAAATAACATTAAACGCAAAACAATAGCTACGTTTTACGTTTTTGCTCCACCGTACGCACCCATATGTCCGTATTCATACTACAGTACACATCCCTAAAGATGGTCTTTTTAGCCTGCATTCACACGCAGTCGATTTTCTGCAGATTTTCTGCAACTGGTTTTAATTAGGTGGACTTGTTTCGGCGCAGACGCCACGCATTTACTGCAGCAGATCCACAGAAAACCCGTAGAGCGTAAACATAGGGCCTCAGGGTACGTTCACACGTGCGAATTTGTCGCTGCGGATCTGCAGCTGCAGATTTTGCTGCCCATTGACTTCAATGGGTAGCAAATCCGCGGCAGCAGAAAATACACACGTGTGAACTTGCCTTGAGGGTACGTTCACACGGGCGGATTACCTGCGGAAATTCCGCAGCCTGCCTGCTGCGGAAAATCCGCAGCAGATTTTGTTACCATTGACTTTGGTGGGTCAGCAGAAAATCCGCAGTAGAGGTAGATTTGCAGATTGTCCTTTGGACCCATTGAAGTCAATGGGAGCAAAATCTGCTGCAGAAATTCTGCAGGTAATCTGCTCGTGTGAACGTACCCTTAGTTTGCGTTCACACGTGCGTATTCTTACTGCAGATCTGCTGCAGACTTGCTGCTGCAGATTTTGCTGCCCATTGACTTCAATGGGCAGCAAAATCTGCTGAAGCAAATCTGCAGCAAAAATACGCACGTGTGAACGCAACCTTAAAGCGGTACTCAAGTATTTTAAAACGTGTCCCCTAGCTGCAGGATAGGGGATAAGTGTCTGATCGCTAGAAATCCGACTGCTGGGACCCCATCACTATCTCCAGAACAAAGGCTGTCCGGGCATGTTGGGAGTTGTAGTTTTGCAACAGCTGCAGGTCCGCAGTTTGTACATTACCAATTTAGGCGGAAAAGCTCTATTTTTTTTCGCTAGTAAAAACCGTTTTTGTCTTAGTAAAATAGGACGATGGGTGTTTGCATTTCATATTCTGCTTTCAGGAAACAATATGGCGTTTTTCGGTCAGTATTGTCGCGTTTTTTGGATGCGGATTAAGTCCATTCAATGTGGTTAACGCGCATTTTGCCTTTAGAATACATGTAATTCTGCGTTCACGCGTTTCGGCACCGTTTTCGTTACAGCAAGTTTCATTTTGATGTATACGAAAACGTATACACCTACGTCCGTGTTTCCCAACCAGGGTGGCTCCAGCTGTTGCAAAACTACAAATCCCAGCATGCCCGGACAGCCGAAGGCTGTCCGGGCATGCTGGGATTTGTAGTTTTGCAACAGCTGGAGGCACCCTGTTTGGGAAACACTGGGATACAGAAGTATTGAAGCCCCAGTTTGTGCGTCGCAGACAAGTTGAACTCAGGGTGAGGATGGATTCAGCCTTACTGAGACAACAGTGCACTAGTCCATATTGACCAATGTGGGGGGGGGGGGGGGGATGTCAGGTCAGAGGTCACAGACCGCTGTGCTACAGTATATCATCAGTCACATAAGGCTGGGTTCACACCAGGTTTTTGCAATACAGTTCCCGTATCAGGTTTTTGAATGAAAAACTGATTCCTCAAAACCTGACTAAACTGTATCAAAACGTGTGTACAAATTTTAATCCGTATACGGTTTGAAAAATGATGTCCGCTTGCATCAGTTTTTTAAGAAAAAAAAAAAAAAGTATACGTGTTTAACTTTTCACTCCATTTTGAATAAAGTTTCACTTGTTTGATTGAAATTCCAAGAAAAAAAACAAAAAACTGCAAAGTAAAAAACCGTATGGTGAAAACCGGATGGAACCGTACGCACATACAGGTCTGTACGGTTCCCCATTGACTCCCATGTTAAAGAAAAAAAAAGTATACGTTTTAATACAGTTTTTCACCCGGACTAAAAAACGTGGTAGGCTACGGTTTTGGGTACGGGAAAATAAAATGGACATAACCATATAGGATGCAAAACGGACTAAACCGGATGATGCGTTTGAAACACGGTTTACAATGTTAAGGCTGCATGCACACCACGTTTTTTCGATACAGTTCCCGTCACAGGTTTTTGATGAAAATCGGATTCCTCAAAACCGGACTAAACTGTATCAAAACGTGTGTACAAATTTGAACCCATATACGGTTCAAAATCGTATACGGTTTGTAAAATGGTGTCAGGTTGCATCAGTTTTTTAAGAAAAAAAACTTATACGTGTTTAACTTTTCACAATATTTTTTCCTGTAAAACCCCTTTAAATCAATGTTTTCCAAGCAGTGTGCCTCCAGCTGTTGCAAAACTACAACTCCCAGCATGCCCGGACAGCCTTTGGCTGTCCGGGCATGCTGGGAGTTGTAGTTTTGCAACAGCTGGAGGCACGCTGTTTGCAAAACACTGGTTTAAGGGCATAGATTCCATATGTAGTAATGTTTTCCCATGTTCCGTGTCGGAGAGATGCCTAATTGCTCCCAATCCATACAGTCAGTCTACTCCATTATCGAACGCCTCTTACGTACGTTGCGAGCCTCCGTTCAGCTCTATAGGTCCCCGGAGAAAACATTCTGTAAATGAAAATGTGATTTATGTCTGCATTTAGTCTTAAGTGTTCTTTACGGGTGAAATAATGGACTTGTTACCTTTAAAGGGGACCTGTCATCAGATATAAGATATAATATACCGTAACCCTACAGGATGGTAATAATTTTCTAAAAGATGTGAAAAAAGTTATACTACCAGTGAGGAGTCCTCGGGGGGCGCTCCTGGGTTCCTCTTGCAGTTAATAAGCCAAATAAATAATAAACTAAATAAAAAATTTTTTTTTTTTTAAATCAACTGGTGCCATAAAGTTAAACAGATTTGTAAATGAAAGTGAAAAAATTGTGTAGCTCACATAGGATGTAGTACTCGAGGTTAACGGTGTTGCCTTCACCCTAAAAAGGACTGTAGCTGAATAGTATATGTACCGTATATACTCGAGTATAAACCGACCCGAGTATAAGCCGAGACCCCTAATTTCAACCCAAAATCCCAGGAAAAGTTATTGACTCGAGTATAAGCCTAGGGTGGGAAATACATCATCCCGCCCTGTCATCATCCAGACCCGTCATTAACATCCTCATCATCATCACCGCCTGTCATCATCCCACACCCCCCTTTCATCATCCCCTTGTCATCATCCCACACATCCCCCCTTCATCATCCCCTTGTCATCATCCCACACATCCCCCCTTCATCATCCCCTTGTCATCATCCCCACACCCCTTCATCATCCTCTTGTCATCATCCCACACCCCCCCTTCATCATCCCACACCCCCCCTTCATCATCCTCTTATCATCCGCCCTCAGTGGTCTTCAACCTGCGGACCTCCAGAGGTTTCAAAACTACAACTCCCAGCAAGTCCGGGCAGCCATCGGCTGTCCGGGCTTGCTGGGAGTTGTAGTTTTGAAACCTCCGGAGGTCCGCAGGTTGAAGACCACTGCGGCCTTCACCATCATCCAGCCCCCTCTCACCCCCTTTAGTTCTCAGTACTCACCTCCGCTCTGCGCTGGTCCGGTCCTGCAGGACTGTCCGGAGGGGAGTTTGTCCGGTGGGATAGTGGTTCCGGGCTGCTATCTTCACCGGGGGCGCCTCCGGAATAGAGGCGTTGCCTTGACAATGACGCAGAAGTACGTTGGTAATGAACGTACCTCTGCGTCGTTGTCAATGCAACATGACTATTCTGGGGCCGGGCCCGAAGTGCTTAGAAGAGGCCTCCCCGGTGAAGATAGCAGCCCGGAACCACTATCCCACCGGACCACCTCCCCACCAGACAGTCCTGCAGCACCGGACCAGCGCCGAGCGGAGGTGAGTACTCAGAACTAAAGGGGGGTGAGAGGGGGCTGGATGATGTCGAAGGCCGCAGTGGTCTTCAACCTGCGGACCTCTGGAGGTTTCAAAACTACAGCTCCCAGCAAGCCCGGACAGCCGATGGCTGCCCGGGCTTGCTGGGAGTTGTAGTTTTGAAACCTCTGGAGGTCCGCAGGTTGAAGACCACTGCGGGTGGAGAGTTCACTCGAGTATAAGCCGAGGGGGGTGTTTTCAGCACGAAAAATCGTGCTGAAAAACTCGGCTTATACTCGAGTATATACGGTATGTCCTCTAGAGTACTATATGTATAGGTTATAGAATAAAATATAGAGAAAAAAATAGAACAGAATAGAAAAATGATGGTATAAGTATATATTGTTTATTAAATGTTATTTAATATTACCGGTATATGCCTTCACCTCAGCAGGGCCCTTGCATAAGGTGAACGGCAATGTAAAACACTTTAAAAATGTGGCAGTAAAATAACTGTCATTAATAAAAATATTCCAAATATCTGTCAATAATAAAAAAAAATATATATATATATATAAAAAATATGCTTATTGCACTTAATCCGTTGGTGATATAGTTCGTATATCTGTATATTGCACTTATCCGTAGATGATATACATAGTTACATACATAGTTACATACATAGTTACATAGTTAGTACGGTCGAAAAAAAGACATATGTCCATCAAGTTCAACCAAGGAATTAAGGGGTAGGGGTGTGGCGCGATATTGGGGAAGGGATGGGATTTTATATTTCTTCATAAGCATTAATGTTATTTTGTTCCAGGAATGTATCTAATCCTGTTTTAAAGCTGTTAATTGTTCCTGCTGTGACCAGTTCCTGAGGTAGACCGTTCCATAAATTCACAGTCCTCACGGTAAAGAAGGCGTGTCGCCCCTTGAGACTAAACTTTTTCTTCTCCAGATGGAGGGAGTGCCCCCTCGTCCTTTGGGGGGGTTTAACCTGGAACAGTTTTTCTCCATATTTTTTGTATGGGCCATTTATATACTTATATACGTTTATCATATCCCCCCTTAAACGTCTCTTCTCAAGACTAAACAATTGTAACTCCTTTAATCGCTCCTCATAGCTAAGATGTTCCATGCTCCATATTAGTTTAGTCGCGCGTCTCTGCACCCTTTCCAACTCCGCAGTGTCCCTTTTATGGACAGGTGCCCAAAACTGAACAGCATATTCCAGGTGAGGCCGTACCAATGCTTTATAAAGGGGGAGTATTATGTCCCTGCCCCTCGAGTCCATGCCTCTTTTTATACATGACAATATCCTGCCGGCCTTGGAAGCAGCAGCCTGACATTGCATGCTATTTTGTAGTCTGTGATCTACAAGTACACCCAGATCCTTCTCTACCAGTGACTCTGCCAGTTTAATCCCCCCTAAGACATACGATGCATGCAGGTAGTTCATATATGTGTACACTTGTTGCACTTAGTTCGTTGGTGATACAATTGTTGCAGATACAGTTCTTTATGAATAGTGCAAATGAGTATAGATATGCCTTAGTAGTATCGCGCTGTATTAGAGGAGCGCTGTAATGGTAATCGGTGCACAGCACCATTCACCACCCGCAGGATACACGTCTGCTCGGGGCTGGTACGGCTGTCACGACTGTGTCCTGTGCTGTCAACGGCCGCGTCCTGGGTTGTGAAGGATGCCCGTCTGTGTATGTGTGTGTGGGGGGGGGGGGGGGTGAGTGGCACTCCGGCAGTCTGTGGGTCCCAAACTGGCACGGCAGGCGTCCGGCCTTTTGCAGTAGTGTCCGGGACTCACGTAGGAAAGCCGGGGCTGTGGATGGTGGATGCAGCTGGATCGGAGAAGGCGTTCCACGTGTCTGACCTAGGCGCTATGTGCGCGCGTGCTGTGGTGGTCTCCAAACAAGGGGCATCCAGCAGTTTCAAATGGCAAATGAGAAAATTATAATTTTGGATTGTTGTGCAAATAGTATATAAGTATATTGTTGTTATGCTATTTGTAAATGAGTTCTATAAAAAAAAAATCTTTACCCTTCCAGTACTTCCAGTACTGTATGCTACAGAGGAAATTCTTTTTTTATTTTTATTTCTTTTTTGTCTTGTCCACAGTGCTGACACCTCTGTCCATGTCAGGAACTGTCCAGAGAAAATCCCCTTAGCAACCCTATGCTGCTTCGGTCAGTTCCTGATACGGACAGAGGTGTCAGCAGAGAGCACTGTGGACAAGACAAAAAAAGAAATGAAAAGAACTTCCTCTGTAGCATACAGCTGCTAAAAAGTACTGGAAGGGTAAAGATTTTTCAATAGAAGTCATTTACAAATCTGTTTAACTTTCTGGCACCAGTCGATTTAAAAAAATAAAAATAAATGTTCCACCGGAGTACCCCTTTAAGTTGATTCTAGGTGGAAAACTTTTTTTTTTTTTAAATCAACTGGTGCCAGAAAGTTAAACAGATTTGTAATTTACTTCTATTAAAGTAATTATTAGCTTCTGAATACTACGAGGAAACGGTTTTCTTTTTGGAACACAGAGCTCTCTACTGATATCATGACCACAGTGCTCTCTGCTGACATCTCTGTCCATTTTAAGAACTGTCCAGAGTAGGAGAAAATCCCCACAGCAAACATATGCTGCTCTGGACAGTTCCTAAAATGGACAGAGATGTCAGCAGAGAGCACTGTGCTCGTGATGTCAGCAGAGAGCTCTGTGTTCCAAAAAGAAAACCATTTCCTCTGTAGTATACAGACCCTAAAAAGTACTGGAAAGATTAAGATTTTTTAATAGAAGTGATATACAAATCTGTTTAACTTTCTGGTACCAGTTGATTTAAAAAAAAAATAATTTCCACGGGAGTACCCCTTTAAGTTTTTCACCCTCCTATATTAGTCGTCACCTATCTTCTCCAGGATTGATCTGCACGGTCGTGCACTGATGCTACGCTTGCTTCTATATTGCGTTGCTCGGCAGATTAGCCATCCAGGAGTATGAAAAACGAGGACTTGTTTAAGGATTTATTGACGACTTTTACGGTAAAAAAGATTTTTAAAGGAGAAACCCAGGCGAAACGCATACGTCGTGTTATGGTATAGCTGACCGTACATAATAGATCTTGTTCACATCAGCGCTGTGCTCCTTTGGGAGGGAGTCCATCTAAATTACTTTTATTTTAGGACTAAAATAGTGCAAGAAGTATTTTTCTCCGCTGAAACAACTGAGACCTGACAGAAACCCGTCGGACCCCAGTTAAAGTCAATGGGACCCTGATGTGTCCGCACGGCGCAAAAAAAAAAAAATACATTGAATAGAACAGAGCAGCACAACGGTATTGTAAACTTAGCTGACAGCTCTATCCCTGATAATGCCATGGGGAGAGGGGAGGTAAGCTGCTGCCAGAATCCACAGTTAAAATCCAACATGGCCAATACTTATCCGCCCTGACAAAGGGACAACATACACCTTACAACAGTGTTTCCTAATCAGGGTGCCTCCAGCTGTTGCAAAACTACAACTCCCAGCATGCCCGGACAGCCGAAGGCTGTCCGGGCATGCTGGGAGTTGTAGTTTTGCAACAGCTGGAGTATACCCTGCTTGGGAAGCACTGCATTTACATAGAATGAAGCTAAAGGAGTATTCCGGGACCAGAAGAAAAAGTTTTAAACGTTTGTAAGGTTGGTATGAAGATAAATAAGAAAGTATACTCACTTGCCCCAATTCCCGCACTGCCGCCGTTCTAACGGCTCCCAGTTCCCGCTGCTCACCGCTGCGTCGTCCCCGAGGGAACTGTCAATCACTGGCTGGGACAGGCTCCTGCTGCGGACACTGATTGGCTGAGACATGTTACAGGAACCAAGAAGCAGCGCTGTGTGACGGGGACCGGAAACTGCTGGAATGGCAGCGGTGGGGGATCAGAGCAGGTGAGTATGTTTTCCTTTTTATCTTCAAACCACCCAGACCTGCTGAAAAAAGTAAAAATTAAATTCTGCAGACTGAATACCCCTGTAAATCGTACCATGCTATCACAGAAAAAAATTATATTTCTATATTTTACTGACAAGTTCATGCAAACGCTTTACATGCCTTTTTTGTGTGTCTAGCTTATGTATTTGGCTCACAAATCCCTCTGCTCTGTTGCTCACTCATTCTGACATCCACTGCTCAAGAAGGGGCGTGTCTGAGGCAAGCACAGAGCCCTCACTCACCATGCATTTACTTCCTGCTGTGCTGGGTCTCTTCATCCAATCACAGCAGGCTGCTTTGTAACCCCTTCCTCTCTGTTTTCATGCTGCAATCTGATAGGACAGGAGTGAGCACAGAATAGTGCTAGTCCCGCCCTCACTTCCTGGACTTTGTCCTAGCCTGTGCTGCAGCTGGGACAAAGATGATGCTGCGGCCTGACAGGATTATATTCTGGATAGTACGGGGACCCCTAGTGGACATTTTTTTAAGCAATGATTTCTATAAACATTAGGTTAATGTTTTGCCAAGATGTACAACATATCAAAAAATGTTTGAATCTGACAGCGCCCATTTAATGATATGGTTTAAATTCACAATTCCTTATGCTACATGCGCATTATGCGATAGATTGTTGCAGAATCCTATGCGAAACTCTGCAGCAAAATGTCAGCGCTAGAAGTTTAGATCTCTTAAAGGGGTACTCCGGTGGAAATTTTTTAATTTTTTTTTTTAAATGAACTGGTGCCAGAAAGTTAAACAGATTTGTAAATTAATTCTATTAAAAAATATTTGTCCTTTCAGTACTTATTAGCAGCTGTATGCTACAGAGTTGATTCTTTTCTTTTTGAATTTTTTTTTTCTCTTGTTCACAGTGCTCTCTGCTGACACCCGATGCCCGTATCAGGAACTGTCCAGAGCAGGAGAAAATCCCCATAGCAAACCTATGCTTCTCTGGACAGTTCCTGACACGGACAGAGGTGTCAGCAGAGAGCACTGTGGACAAGACAAAAAAGTAATTAAAGTAATTAAAAAAGAAAAGAATTTCCTCTGTAGCATACAGCTGCTAATAAGTACTGGAAGGATTAAGATTTTCAAATAGAAGTAGTTTACAAATCTGTTCAACTTTCTGGCACCAGTTCATAAAAAAAAAAAAAAGAGTTTATCGTCGGAGTACCCCTTTAATGAACCTTTGCATGGTTGGTTCTAAATAGCTGAGCGAAGAGTAATGCAAAAATTTGTACGTTAGTGACACGTACATGAGGGGAGACGGAATGAACCGTGTACATCACCGGTCTATCACACCTCCCTGTTAAGTCGCCTCATCTTATCTCAGGAATTCTAGCTATGAACACTGACACCGGTGGAGCTCATTCCAGACTGGATAGGGCAGAGAACGGACACGGCATACACAGTTACCTTGTCTCTATAGTGAAGCTTTTCAGGCTGGAATCAATGGCGGCCTGTAGTGTATCCTCCCGGGACTATCCAGTTAAATTACTTTGGTTGTCTCTTACACTCTTTTGAGAAGAAAAAAAAAATGTAAATAGTACCTGGCATCAGTGCTGGGCGGTATACCGGTTCATACCGAATACCGGTGTGTTTTTTCTTTACGATATTAATTTTTCACATACCGCAATACCATTTCCATAGCAACCAACTCCAATGCGTGATGGCGTAGAGAAAGGTCCGGCCGCGCAGCGTCTCTGGGAAGTGTAGTCCGAGCCACACTGAACTCGAGCAGAACTGCAGAGACATGGAGGACAGTTACCGGGCGGCCTGACCGAGACCCCGGGTGCCATGGTGAGGACCCCCGACCACCGGGAAACTCGAGCAGAACTGCAGAGACATGGAGGAGAGTTACCGGGCAGCCTGGCCAAGACCCCGGGTACCATGGTGAGGACCCCCGATCACCTGACACTATACTGAGGACCCCCCCCCCCCGAAATACTGTTAAACTGCCTTAGGCTGGGTTCACACCACGCTTTTGCCATACTGTTTTCAATCCATTTTTCTAAAGAAAACCGTATGGCAAAAAAACGGATGGAACAGTATGGGAAAAAGTAAAGCGTATGCGTTTTTAAACTGTATACTGTTTAAAAGTGCATACAGTTCCGTCCGTTTTTATAAAAAAAAAAAAAAAACATACATTTTTGATAATTTTGTCCATTTTTAACGGGAGGGGTGTTGGGTGGGGACTTTAGGATGCAAATGCGCATGTGCAAAGTAAAAACCATGTACGGTTTCCCATATGGAACTGTATACATGTGCTTTTCCCATTGACATCCATGTTAAAAAAAACGTATGCGGTTGCAGTAAAGTTTTTAAACCGGAGTCAAAACCGTGGTTGACGACGCATTTGCATCTTAAAGTCCCCACCCAACACCCCTCCCATTAAAAATGGACAAAATCATCAAAATTGTATGTTTTAAAAAAAAATAAAACGGACGGAACTGTATGCACTTTTAAAAACAGTATACAGTTTAAAAACGCATAGGGTTTACTTTTTCCCCATACTGTTCCATCCGTTTTTTTGGCAAACAGGTTTCTTTAGAAAAACGGATTGAAAACAGTATGGCAAAAACGTGATGTGAACCCAGCCTAAATTTGGAAAAATACCGTGATATATATTTTTGGTCATACCACCCAGCACTACCTGGCATCAACTTAAGGGGGTACTCTGGTGGAAAACATTTTTTTAAAATCAACTGGTGCCAGAAAGTTAAACAGATTTGTAAATTACTTCAATTAAAAAATCTTTACCCTTCCAGTACTTATTAGAAGCTGTATGCTACAAACAGTTCCTGACATGGACAGAGGTGTAAGCAGAGAGCACTGTGGACAAGACAAAAAAGAAATTCAAAAAGAATAGAATTTCCTCTGTAGCATAAAGCTGCTAATTACTACTGGAAGGGTAAAGATTTTTCCTTTGGAATGGATCATTGGGTCGCGCATGCATAGTGGATAAGTGATAGATTTTTGGATAAGTGATAGCTATTTTCCCTCTTTGGTTGTCACTTTCATGCATGACGTGAAGTAATGACATCATCCAGCCATCCAATCTGTCTTTGTCCAAATCCCTATCTAAAAGCAGCCCCCACCCTCCTGAAAGACACAGACCATGTGGTTTCTGCCCTAAATCGATGAGTCATGGTCTCTTTAGTGCTTAGGACTGGGTGGTGTGTGCAGCCTCAGCCAATCAGACACTGAACCTCTTTCTGCTGCTTAGAGCAGGAGGGTGGGGACTGGCAGACCTGCAGTGATTGCTGGGAGATGTAGGCTAGGGAAGGGAAGGATGGCAAAGAATATCAAGCAGCCAGAGAAGACAACAGGGGCCACAGAAGCCTTGTTTATCAGGCAGGATGGTTTACAGGGAACATATCCAGGTAGTGTGGTGGCTTTGGAGCTTTATACATATATATTCCTGATGTATCCCTTTAACTGCAAAGCTACTGTTCACATTTTACAGACTGACAATTTTTATGGGTTGGAGGTCGTAGACTAGTCCAGAGAGGATTACTCATGTTCTTCATGTTGAACCACAACCACATATTGAACCAATCTCTCTTGATCCAGTCCTAACACCTATAACTGTTCACAGAATATTTGCTTTTTATAGTTGCATGTACAATAATGGTGTGTGCACACGTGCAAAGCCTCAACCAACAGACGTCACTTTTCACATTCGCATACATTTTATTGTCCTTTACAACGGGTTTCGGTGAAGTGATTCCCCTTCCTCAGGTAACAGAAAGACAATATATATATTTTTTTTCTTACAGTGTATCGTGTTGAGAGATTATATTTTTTTAATGTAAACGTGTGTTATTTAATGCAGAAATCAGCGATTTCTGCATTTAAGGCCATGCGTTATTTTTCCTGTGTGAACAGTCCTAACACCATAGTACAAGCCTCGGATCCTGGTGCTGACATGCTGAGTACACATGCAGGTTGTAGGAAGACCAAGGACTGAGAGGATTCATTTACGGGCCCAAATATTGACCTTGCTCCAGTGTTTCCTCTGCCGACACGTACGGTTGTACACCGTATCCCGTCTAAATACTCACATGGAGGTCACTGAGCTGTACGGACAGATGTTGGAGGGGGATGGAGAAAAGACAGACCCTGCCCTACTTTTATTTGTGAGCATCTGAATCCTTCTCTCAGGATAGAGAAAAGAGGAAAGGCGCTCCCTGTGTAATAAAGTCAGCACGAGGGTAGAGAGGAAAATTAATGCAATATCCGTGCTCACCCTGCTAAGTTGTGTGAGGACATACACAACTATGCTGAATACATGTGATTTTTAAGGATCACAATCCTGATGTCTGCAGCCTTCCTGGGGGATATATGGAATAAAACAAGACTTCAGGGAGAAACCAGGATTTTCGGCGCTGACCAAAGAGAAGGTATCGGAGCCCAGGTAAAGGAAGGAGGTTTATTAGCAACGCGTTTCACCGCGCTTGCGCGGCTTCATCAGGCTGGCTGAAGCCGCGCAAGCGCGGTGAAACGCGTTGCTAATAAACCTCCTTCCTTTACCTGGGCTCCGATACCTTCTCTTTGGTCAGCGCCGAAAATCCTGGTTTCTCCCTGAAGTCTTGTTTTATTCTCTCAGGATAGAGAAGGGAGGATACATTGACGACGTTTCACTCATCCTTAGGCCACTAATATTGTACTAATGTTAATGTTTATGCCTAAAATGATGATATTTGGATACAGGCTGTGCAGAGAGTGATGGTGGACCGAGCATATCCTTACTAATGTGGCTTACAGCCTTGGTCTCCAATTTGTGGACCTCCGGAGTTGCAAACCTACAACTCCCAGCATGCCCGGACAGCCGTCGGCTGTCCGGGCATGCTGGAAGTTGTAGGTTTGCAATATCTGTTGGTCTACAGTTTGGAGACCACTGTCTTACAGTTTGTCTTGTATCAGGGTAGGACCATTATTCAGGTCCCGGACTGGCTTCAACGCCCTATATCGTTAACACAGAACAGCTTGACTTGTCTTAAATATGCCTGGAAATTACATCTTACTTTTCTATCTAAAGCAGCCTTAAAATAGCTGACAGCTGCCGCCAAGACGATGGTTGTGGTTCTTGGCACAGATTTGTCGAGCTGCTACAGAACTACCGTACATTTCAGATAAATATACAGAACATGTCAGATTCCTTCCAGAAGGCAGCTACAACCAAGAACTGCGGGTGCGTTGGGCATCGTGAGACTTGGTGCGAACCATCCTGTGACAGGTTCACGTGCAACAAACCTTCGGAAGCAAATGAGCGATCACACGCGCGACATAGCTTTCATAGCTCTCGAACACAGTGGTCACGGCAAGGCGTTTTAACATGTGTCCTTTAAGGCAGTGGTCTCAAACCCAGCCCGGTTTTATTCCCCCAGTTACTCCATTGGAATAACAAAGGGAAAAGTTACAAATCTTGGACTATTGGCGGCCTTTAGGACTGCTTTTAGGGCATTTTTTCTAGGTCTAGATTGGTGCTTCTTGGTTTTGGTCCTTAAAGGGGTACTCCGGTGGAAACCTTATTATTATTTTTTTTTTTAATCAACTGGTGCCAGAAAGTTAAACAGATTTGTAAATTGTTTCTATTAAAAAATCTTAATCCTTCCAGTACTTATTAGCTGCTGAATACTACATAGGATATTCCTTTCTTTTTTGGAACACAGAGCTCTCTGCTGACATCATGACCACAGTGCTCTCTGCTGACATCTCTGTCCATTTTAGGAACTGTCCAGAGCAGCATATGTTTGCTATTGGGATTTTCTCCTACTCTGGACAGTTCTTAAAATGGACAGAGATGTCAGCAGAGAGCTCTGTGTTCCAAAAAGAAAAGAATTTCCTCTGTAGTATTCAGCAGCTAATAAGTAATGGAAGGATTAAGATTTTTTTAATAGAATTAATTTACAAATCTGTTTAACTTTCTGGCACCAGTTGATTTAAAAAAAAAAAATAAAGTTTAGTAAAGTTCCTATATGTACAGTATATAAAGGTTTCCTAAACTGAACCAAATCTCACATTTAAGACAAAAGTTCTGGCCACAGGCGGAGGACGCCAGAAGAAATGCGCGGGCTCCGTCCCAGGAGATTAGGGAGGTTTACTTAACCCCATTAAATAAAATCCTATTTTTACATCTCTGAAAAAGAACGTATTTCCTGTTCTCTTTTTATAGAACTCTTGGCTCTGCCCACGTCTTAGCCAGAAATATGAACATTTTTTAAGAGAGAGGTGTGACGGACCATGCTGCCAAAACTGGGAGCTAGAAAAAAAATCACATTTGGGGTAGGGTCACACGGTTTACTGTAGCTAAAATTCCACTTGCAGGTTTTCTGATGTTGAATTCTGCAAACGGAATTTCTGCAGCGGGAAATTCACAAGCGTAACCCATTGACTGCTGCAAGAGGATTACTCTCAGAATTTCCTCATGGAAATTTCTAGTGGAATTTCCATAGTGCAGAGGTATCCTTAAAGGGGTACTCCGCCCCTAGACATCTTATCCCCTATCGCGGGGACCCCAGGGATCTCCGCTGCAGCACCCCGCTATCATTACTGCACAGAGCGAGTTCCCTCTATGCGTAATTACGGGCAATACAGGGGCCGGGGCATCGTGACATCACGGCTCCGCCCCTTGTCTTGTCACGGCCTGCCCCCTCAATACAAGTCTATGGGAGGGGGCGTGACGGCCGTCACGCCCCCTCCCATAGACTTGCATTAAGGGGGCGGGCCGTGATGCCAGGAGGGGTGGAGCCGTGACGCCATGATGCTTCGGCCCCTGTATCACCCGTCATTACGCACAGATCGAACTCTCTCTGTGCAGTAATGATAGCGCGGTGCCGCAGCGGAGATCCCGGGGGTCCCCAGTGCGATCTGACATCTTATCCCCTATCCTTTGGATAGGGGATACGATGTCTAGAGGCGGAGTACCCCTTTAAAGCATACCTATTATATCACAGAACAAAATTGTGCTTCTGTATGTTCCTCACTAGGCCATGCAGATGCTTTACATGTCTTTTTTATGTGTCTAGCTTCTGTATTTGTCTCACAAATCTCTCCATTCTGCTGCTCACTCATTCTGACATCCACTGCTCAGGAAGGGACGTGTCCAAGGCAAGCACTGAGCGCGCCCTCACTCACCATGTATTCACTTCCTCCCTGAGTCTGCTGTTCTGGGTCTTTTCATCCAATCACTGCAGGCTGCTCTGTAACCCCCTCCCCTCTGTTTTCATGCTGCAGTCTGATAGGACAGGAGTGAGCACAGAGGAGTGCTAGTCCCCCCCCCCCCCATCACTTACTATACTTTGTCCCCACCTGTGCATCAGCTGGGACAAAGATAATGCTGCAGCCGAACAGGATTATGTTCTGGATGGTGTGGAGACCCCTAGTGGTCTGTTTTATAAGCCATGATTTCTATAAAAAGGAAATAACATTTTCTTATGAAATTTATTAGAAAGGTTTATGTTTTGTTGTACAATATCTAAAAAGTTTTTTTATTCAGACAGTGCCCATTTATTCTATAGCCATTGTCAGGTAGTTCTTGTTGTTATTCCTTATACAGTCACTTATACCTCAGTAGGGTCATCACAGGTGGTAAAGCCCCGTCTGGTTCTCATGTCTAAGAATCATAAAAAAATCATTCGTCTTTGTGTCTTTCCAAAATTACACGTCTGGTATAGTCGTTGGACGCGACACGTGACCAGAGCTGGATGCCCGTACACGTAGCTGAATGTGTTACCGTAACGGTTTACCCTGAATTGTTGTTCTACATTGCAGTTTTTGGGCACACAGCAAGTACAGGGGAAGCAGGTGGGTTAAATAGTCTGTAGACTGAGCACCATTTCCCAATGATGGCAATACTATCTGGCACATTGCACTAGGTTGGCATATCACTATAGCACAATAACACATCTTCACAGATATACTGCGGTAGTATGCATGTGATGTGCTGCACACAGCGCTGTAAGGGTATGTTCACACTGCATATAAAGTACAGCCGTATTGTATTTACGACCATATTTTCAGCTATTCGTTTAATATAATCAGCAAAAAAAGGTCAGATTTTTATTTACAACTGAAAATATGGTGGTATTTTTTACTCCGTGTGAACATACCCTAAGGACAGCGCCTTGTACGTGACTTGTAGCTTCTGTAGATTTCAGGCTACCCTTGCCCGGTACCGTTATGTGCTCCAGGTTTTACTTGCGCAAAGGCAAAATCGGTGACAATTGCATCTTGTGTGAACCTACCCTAAGGGTATGTGTGGTGTTCCAGTAACGGAGTGCGTTCTGTCAGGTAAACATTGCTTCAGACGCCTGACCTAGGCCCTGCTGCTCAGGTGATGCTGTGATATTCCTTGTAATATTTGTTCTGTAAGGGTTGGGTCACATGTAACGGTCCGCAACGTGTTTTATGCTGCGGATCCACCGGTGACCCGACCCATAGTGTGCCTCCAGCTGTTGCCAGGAGTTGGTGAGTTCATACCCTGGCAGTGTCAGTAAATTGGACCTTAGCAGGACCCTAGCCAGCGTGGAAGATCTCAAAGTCTCAAATCTCAAGTTTCTCATATCTAATAGCGAGTCAATTCAAGTGGGTGAAAACCACCATAAGTCCCAGCGAGGTCAAAGGGCTCCAATGGGTTACACTGCATCCATTCTACTGTACTCTGTACTGCGAGTATTGTACCATCTGCTCCTGCCTCAGTAAAAAAGACAGTTATCCGTAACCTGGCATCGGTGTGTTTATTGCCCCACGTCTGGCCCAGGAAAAGCTGTCTCCACCTCAGCCCATGTAGGTTAACAGTGCCCTGGCATCACGATTTGACAAGTATATCTTGCACCCCTGTGTCACCACATATGTTCACATTGCTTATTCGCCAAACCTATTCTAAGGCATATTTTGAGTCAGACTTGAAGGCATGTCACCTATTCTGCATTGATGGGGGGTCTCCCGCCGGTCCCCCACCCGACTGAACTGTGTTTCCCATCCATTGTGCCTCCAGCTGTTGCAAAACTACAACTCCCAGCAAGTAGGACATCCAACGACTCAATGCCCAGGGTCTCAATGCCCAAACCCCCACCCTGACTGAACAGTGTTTCATAGCCTTTGTGCCTCCAGCTGTTGCAAAACTACAACTACCAGCAAGTAGGACATCCAACGACTCAATGCCCAGGGTCTCAATGCCCAAACCCCCACCCTGACTGAACGATGTTTCATAGCTTTTGTGCCTCCAGCTGTTGCAAAACTACAACTCCCAGCAAGTAGGACATCCAACGACTCAATGCCCTGGGTCTCAATGCCCAAACCCCCACCCTGACAGAACAGTGTTTCATAGCCTTTGTGCCTCCAGCTGTTGCAAAACTACAACTCCCAGCAAGTAGGACATCCAACGACTCAATGCCCAGGGTCTCAATGCCCAAACCCCCACCCTGACTGAACGGTGTTTCATAGCCTTTGTGCCTCCAGCTGTTGCAAAACTGCAACTCCCAGCTAGTAGGACATCCAACGACTGAATGCCCAGGGTCTCAATGCCCAAACCCCCACCCTGACTGAACAGTGTTTCATAGCCTTTGTGCCTCCAGCTGTTGCAAAACTACAACTCCCAGCAAGTAGGACATCCAACGACTCAATGCCCTGGGTCTCAATGCCCAAACCCCCACCCTGACTGAACAGTGTTTCATAGCCTTTGTGCCTCCAGCTGTTGCAAAACTACAACTCCCAGCAAGTAGGACATCCAACGACTCATTGCCCAGGGTCTCAATGCCCAAACCCCCACCCTGACTGAACGGTGTTTCATAGCCTTTGTGCCTCCAGCTGTTGCAAAACTGCAACTCCCAGCTAGTAGGACATCCAACGACTGAATGCCCAGGGTCTCAATGCCCAAACCCCCACCCTGACTGAACAGTGTTTTATAGCCTTTGTGCCTCCAGCTGTTGCAAAACTGCAACTCCCAGCAAGTAGAACCATCAAATGACTCAATGCCCAGGGTCTCAATGCCCAAACCCCCACCCTGACTGAACAGTGTTTCATAGCCTTTGTGCTTCCAGCTGTTGCAAAACTACAACTCCCAGCAAGTAGGACATCCAACGACTCAATGCCCAGGGTCTCAATGCCCAAACCCCCACCCTGACTGAACAGTCTTTCATAGCCTTTGTGCCTCCAGCTGTTGCAAAACTACAACTCCCAGCATGCTCGGACAGCCGTTGGCTGTCCGAGCAAGCTGGGAGTTGTAGTTTTGCAACTGCTGGAGGTACCCTGGGAGACACTGGGGTTACAAACCTGTAGTAGTTACCACATTCAGCTACTGGCATTGTAAAGATTAGGGGCAGCAGGATGAAAACTGCAGCTGTATTGCAGAATATAGTGAGGTCTGCGTAAGATTATACGCAATATACATGAGAGAGACAATAAACTGGCGGAGAGACGGCTTTATGACTTTTCCGATGCCTCCACACTTCAGTCTCATTCATACAGGGCCACGCTTATTGATCCTCATAAAGTCTAATGGAGGCAGACAATGGGGGCCACAGCGATAATTTACAGCAGCGCTCACAGGGTCATGTATATAAAGACGTGTCTATAGGGACCCCAGGGAGGGGAGCGCTATAGAAGTCAATGAGATTACTGATATTGTCGGACGTGTAAAGGGTCAGAGAAGGTACCTGTGGCTTTCTGCCATGCTACAGATATAGTGCTTATCCTGCTATGAAGGTTATGGAGAACTTTCCTTAAAAAATTTAATAAAAAAAATAAAAATAAAGCAAAAACCCGTTAAATGTATTCACTCAGGAGGAAAGCAATAGATTGTCAGCGATGCGGAAAGAAGACGGGCCGAATACATTTAGCTGTGTGCATGAAAGGTCATCGTGGTGATGGGGTAAGTACTTGGAGGACTCTTCTGTCATTCTGGAGCAGCCGTCTGTAAACCAACTGTGAGGACAGTGTTTCCCAAGCAGAGTGCCTCCAGCTGGTGCAAAACTACAACTCTCAGCATGTCCCGAATGTGGGTCTAATCATCAGAAATAAAAGGGGTACTTGGTGCTAGGGTGTGTCATATCCCGACCTCATATCCCGGCCTCATATCCCGACCTCATATCCGGTCCTCATATCCAGTCCTCATATCCAGTCCTCATATCCCGACCTCATATCCGGTCCTCATATCCCTACCTCATATTCAGCCCTCATATCCCGGCCTCATATCCCGGCCTCATATCCCGTCCTCATATCCCGGCCTCATATCCCGGCCTCATATCCCAACCTCATATCCGGTCCTCATATCCAGTCCCCATATCCCGACCTCATATCCGGTCCTCATATCCCGGCCTCATATCCACTCCTCATATCCCGACCTCATATCCTGTCCTCATATCCTGACCTCATATCCAGTCCTCATATCCCGGCATCATATCCTTTCCTCATATCCTTTCCTCATATCCTGTCCTCATATCCCGGCCTCATATCCCGGCCTCATATCCCGGTCCTCATATCCCGACCTCATATCCTGTCCTCATATCCTGACCTCAAATCCAGTCCTCATATCCCGGCATCATATCCTTTCCTCATATCCTGTCCTCATATCCCGACCTCATATCCCGGCCTCATATCCCGGTCCTCATATCCCGACCTCATATCCAGTCCTCATATCCCGACCTCATATCCCGGCTTCATATCCTGTCCTCATATCCCGACCTCATATCCCGACCTCATATCAAGTCCTCATATCCCGACCTCATATCCCGGCCTCATATCCCAGCCTCATATCCTGTCCTCATATCCCGGCCTCATATCCTGACCTCATATTCAGTCCTCGTATCCCGACCTCATATCCCGGCTTCATATCCTGTCCTCATATCCCGACCTCATATCCCGACCTCATATCCCGACCTCATATCCCGACCTCATATCCAGTCCTCATATCCAGTCCTCATATCCCGACCTCATATCCCGGCCTCATATCCCAGCCTCATATCCTGTCCTCATATCCCGGCCTCATATCCTGACCTCATATCCAGTCCTCATATCCCGACCTCATATCCTGTCCTCATATCCAGTCCTCATATACCGACCTCATATCCCAGCCTCATATCCTGTCCTCATATACCGACCTCATATCCCGGCATCATATCCTGACCTCATATCCTGTCCAGTGTATTCTGCATATATCCCTGAAGGGTGCACTATTATCAGGCTTGGATTACTGGTATTGGAGAAGATGTAGGTGGGGCAGAAGGCCGTGATATGATGTGTATATAGAATAAAGCTGGGATTCTACACTCGCAGGGATGGAGCCCAAATCCACAATCACATCCAGTTCCATTAATAGCCAAAGACCATTCATAATGTAAGGAAGCCCATGTCTGAACTCCTTAAGTGCGCGGAGCGGGGAGAAGTCAGATTGTTTGAGTTGTTTAGAGCCGCCGCTGCCGTGTATACATTTGTACAATGGGGTATTGTGATCTGCAGAGCTTTTTTCCCCCCAGAAAATGGAGCCTAATGATGGCAGACAAAGTGTTTATTTCCTGCCCGCTGCCGGCTCCATTCTTTTAAGTTAATCTCCCTGATTTCTGTTTCCTCCCTTTTAGCTGCAGAAAAAATAGAAATAACAAAAACAGAAAAAGCAAACGGAAAAACTGGCCGTAAAGATTGCTAACTAGTTATAGAATCCATCGGCTGGGACAAGAGATTCTTCTTAGGTGTCAGATAATATTCAGATTATATATTTATATATATATATATATATATATATATATATAAAATGGAGCCGTGAAGATTGTAAATTGGAGAAAAAAAATTAAAGAATGGTGAATGCATGGTAGACAATATTTATAGGATTAATTTTGGAGCACAAAAACAGAACTTGCATCATGACAAGTGTCTATTAAAGGTCTGTTCACACAGCAGAATTTCCGCAAGAGGAATTCCGCTTCAAATGAATGTGTAATAGACTTCTATGGGATTCCTCCGTGTGAATAGACCCTTATGGGGCTGAGAATATGGCTAAACTGAAACCTCCCCAATAGACTTCTATGGGATTCTGCACTCCCATTGATTTCTATAGACTTCTATGGGATTCCGCACTCCCGTTGACACTTCTGAAATCCCGCAAGCAGAATTTCAGAAGTGTCAATGGGAGTTTGGAATCCCATAGAAGTGTATTGGGCTTTCATTTGAGGCGGAATTCTGCCATGTGAATAGACCCTAATTACAACATATTACTTATCACCCTTAGGCTATGTTCACACCCGTATTTAGCAGATCCTTACATAGACACTGTAATTTTAACAAACTTTTCATAGATCTCTTATTATCAAATCCCCCCCCCCCCCCTCATCCTGCTACTCAAACATTCTTCGCAAAAAAAAAAATCAGCTTGGCATTTTCCTGTGTTTGCAAGACATGCAATGAAAGTCTATGGAGAGGGGGAGAGGGAGCTCAAGACAAGCAATTAAAGTCTATGGAGAGGGGAGGAGGGAGCTGAGCTCAAGACAAGCAATGAAAGTCTATGGAGAGGGGAGGAGAGAGATCAAGACAAGCAATGAAAGTCTATGGAGAGGAGAGGAGGGAGCTCAAGACAAGCAATGAAAGTCTATGGAGAGGGGAGGAGGGAGCTCAAGACAAGCAATGAAAGTCTATGGAGAGGGGAGGAGGGAGCTGAGCTCAAGACAAGCAATGAAAGTCTATGGAGAGGGGAGGAGAGAGATCAAGACAAGCAATGAAAGTCTATGGAGAGGGGAGGAGGGAGCTCAAGACAAGCAATACAAGTCTATGGAGAGGGGAGGAGGGAGCTCAAGACAAGCAATACAAGTCTATGGAGAGGGGAGGAGGGAGCTCAAGACAAGCAATACAAGTCTATGAAGAGGGGAGGAGGGAGCTCTGCCCACCAGCTCTTGGGGAACTGCTAATTATATATAAAGCCTACAGAGCAGAAATGTGCTGAAAAATATCATATACAAATTATATAATGCCCAGAAATAGTGCTGCTCCTTATGTATTTTTTTTTAACATGGAAAACTGCATTGAATCTTCTCCCACTTTTTAGGTGGAGTTCCACAGTCTGGGTCACACAGAGTAGACGGCCTCCTCTCTGATATAATATTTGCAGTAAACCTCTGTAGAATAGATTTATGAAGGTTATAACCCAGGTAGAACTTATGGATCACATGTGATGTTCTCGCTGATCCCACGCATCAGTTGTGCTTATAGTTTCTTCCTTATAGGGTCCTCACTGCCGGTTGTAGGTGTGTTTGTGTGTGTGGGGGGGGGGGGGGGGGGGGGGATACATTTAGCAGCTGCTCCTAATTACATTCCAGCAAATTAATGCAGTGTGACGATTCATCTAGTAAAGCGTTACACATTAACCAGGACAACGCTGTAGTCTACAAGGTGCTACTACCCCACGTTTCTCAGTGGCATCTATTTAGCTTCAAAATAGTAAATGTAAAAATGCAAGCAATGGACTTCCCTTTATCTCCAATTGTAATTCACGCCGTAGTTCACACTGTGAAGTTCTACGCAAATTTTATTTGGGGTGTGTTTCAATCACATTTGGATAAGTGACGCGTCGCTTATTTGTGTGTATGTTGTGCAGAAAACACATTGGGGATGCAGGAGACAGATCAGCCCTATTGCAATCTAGGAGCCCACAAAATGAGTTAGGGGCCAGGATGCTGCTCGAAATGTGACGTCATAAGATCAGTCATTAGTGTCCCCTCATCTTTCCTGTGTCACAGTCATTAATGTCCCCTGATCTCTCCAAGTGTCACAGGGATTAGTTTCCCTTCATCTCCCCTCTGTGTGTCGCAGTCATTACTGTCCCCTCCTCCTTCCCTGTGTGTCAGTTATTAATGTCCCCTGTGTGTCTGGTAATAATGTTCCCTCATCTCTCCCCTGTGTGTCAGTTATTAATGTCCCCTGTGTGTCTGGTAATAATGTTCCCTTATCTCTCTCCTGTGTGTCAGGGGGTTTACCAGGAAAGGATACAGGGGGAGATTTATCAAAACCTGTCCAGTGGAAAAGTTGCCCATAGCAACCAATCAGATCGCTTCTTTCATTTTTAACAAGGCCTCTGCAAAGTGAAAGAAGCGATCTGATTGGTTGCTATGGGCAATAGGGCAAATTTTCCTTTGCACAGGTTTTGAGAAATCTTCCCCACGGTGTTCATCTTTTGGTGTTTATCAGGAGTGGCTGTGGTCTCTACCTTTTCGGGTTGACCAGGTGTTGGTGTGTTCTCCACCTTTTTGCGTTAACCAGGAGTCGGTATGGTGTCCATCTTTTAGCATTGACCAGGAGTGGGTTTACCAGGAGTGAATATGATCTTCATCTTTTCAGGTTTACAAACAATGGGTATGGTCTCTATCATTTAGTGTTTACCAGGAGCCTGTGTGTTCTCCACCTTTTGGTGTTTACCAGGAGCCGCTGTGTTCTCCACCTTTTGGTGTTTACCAGGAGCCTGTGTGTTCTCCACCTTTTGGTGTTTACCAGGAGCCTGTGTGTTCTCCACCTTTTGGTGTTTACCAGGAGCCTGTGTGTTCTCCACCTTTTGGTGTTTACCAGGAGCCGCTGTGTTCTCCACCTTTTGGTGTTTACCAGGAGCCTGTGTGTTCTCCACCTTTTGGTGTTTACCAGGAGCCGCTGTGTTCTCCACCTTTTGGTGTTTAACAGGAGCCGCTGTGTTCTCCACCTTTTGGTGTTTACCAGGAGCTGCTGTGTTCTCCACCTTTTGGTGTTTACCAGGAGCCGCTGTGTTCTCCACCTTTTGGTGTTTACCAGGAGCCTGTGTGTTCTCCACCTTTTGGTGTTTACCAGGAGCCGCTGTGTTCTCCACCTTTTGGTGTTTACCAGGAGCCGCTGTGTTCTCCACCTTTTGGTGTCTACCAAAGTTAGGTTAGGTCTGGAAGTTAGGTTAGATTCATACCTAAATTGACGTTAATTTTACTAAAAAATGTAACCCCTGAAATTCAAAGTCCCACTTACTAATAGGCTTTTCTGAGCAGATTGCACAGAGAGAATGGACATGTTTATTCTTTCGCCAGAATCTAATCCCGCGGTGACGTTCCTCTACAGAACTTCTGATATGTCAACCCAGCAGCAGCCTTCCATGGAGAGAAACGTGAGGCTTCTGCAAGTGGAATCCGCTGGGAATTTCCTCATCTGTAGTGTGAACAGAGCCTTAGGGGCCAAAGGGGTACTCCACTGACCCAGCGTCCGGAACGTTTAGTTCAGAATGCTGGGTGCGGGGGTCGTGAAGTCACGGCCACGCCCCTCGTGACATCACACCCACTCAATGCAAGTCTATGGGAGGGGGCGTGACGCCCGTCACGCCCCATCCCATAGACTTGCATTGAGGGGACGTGGTGTGACATCACAACCGCCGCAGACCATACCCAGCATTCAGAACTAAATGTTCCGGATACTGGGGCAGTGGAGTACCCCTTTAAAGGGGTACTCCACTGTAAAACATTTTTTTTTTTTTTATCAACTGGTGCCAGAAAGTTAAACAGATTTGTAAATTACTTCTATTAAAAAATCTTAATCCTTCCAGTACTTATCAGCTGCTGTTATGATCCATAGGAGGAGCTATCCAGAGTAGGAGGAAATCCCCATAGAAAACCTCTTCTGCTCTGGACTGTTCCTAAAATGGGCAGAGGTGGCAGCAGAGAGCACTGTGGTCAGACAGAAAGGAAATTCAAAAAGAAAAGAACTTCCTGTGGATCATAACAACAGCTGATAAGTACTGGAAGGATTAAGATTTTTTAATAGAAGTAATTTACAAATCTGTTTAACTTTCTGGCACCAGTTGATTTAAAAAAAAAAAAAATAATGTTTTCCAGTGGAGTACCCCTTTAAGCAGTTAGCACTTCCTGATATACTGTGACCGTTACCCTGTCTGGCTGAGCTGAGTGTGAGCTGACATGTCTGTATTAGCCTATATGTAACATATGTATGTGATGGACGCTTCCTTACCAGCAGGTTCTGCTAACACATTTCATCAAAGAGCAGACGTCCATAGATGATGCCGGCGTCAGTGTTATGTAGTCTGACAGCTAAGGGAAAGCTACATCTGTGTCTCTGGTAACGCTGACAAATCAGTGGGAAAGTGTTAGACATTGCTCACACATTGCAGTTCGTACGTTATTCATAAAGTCGTCGCCAATAGTGGATCCTAAAAGGAGGAGACTTATGAGGAACAGACTCGTACTGAAAGACTGAAAAACTGCACCCAAACTGCCCTGTGTCAGTAAGGACTAAAAGGTCAGCGTGAGGAGAACACCCACAGCTGACGAGTGCTCTACGCACCACCCAAATACTGACATTTTTACTGTGGTTAGAGATTGTTGCTATCTCATTCCACCACTAAGGGCTGTACATGCCCGGGATCATTTGCCGAAAAATTGGAGGAGTTTTTTTTATGATGACCGTATTGTTGCAACGAAGAATGTAACGTTCAGCACATGTACTAAATGGGAAAACACTGGGGGATGAGGAGTTTTAGTCATCAGTAAATTTAGCTGTAGCGACCAGTGTCGGGCAGCTGCTGCTAAGGCAAATAAAATCATGGGGGACATCAATAGGGGCATAGATGCCCACGACAAGGAAATAATTCTACCGCTGTACAAATCACTAGTCAGACCACACATAGAATACTGTGTACAGTACTGGCCAGACCACACATAGAATACTGTGTACAGTACTGGGCACCAGTGTACAAGAAAGATCTAGTGGAGCTGGAGAGGGTTCTAAGAAGGGCAACCAGAGTAATACGGGGAATGGGAGGACTACAGGACCCAGAAATATTATCAGAATTAATAGGGTTATTTAGTTTAGAAAAAAGAGGGCTTAGGGGAGACCTAATAACTATGTATAAATATATCAGGGGACCGTACAGAGATCTCTCCCATGATCTATTTATACCCAGGACTGTATCTATTAGGGAATGACCAATATTGAGTTTTTTAGGGCCGATACCGGTAATCTGTGACCTTTCAGGCCGATAGCCGATAACTTATACTGATATTCCGGTATAAGTTATCGGCTATTTCTGTATCTATAACAAGGGGGCATCCTCTACATCTAGAGGAAAGAAGGTTTCTACACCAGCACAGACGGGGGTTCTTTACTGTAAGAGCAGTGAGACTATGGAATTCTCTGCCAGAGGAAGTGGTCATGGTGAACTCAATAAAAGAGATCAGGAGAGGCCTGTATACATTCCTGGATGGTATTTTCATTACGGATTATGGATATTAGGGTAGAGATCACTACGAGATGGGGAGTGAAGCGCTCTACCGCATGCTTCTCCCTGCTCCTGTATTAAGACCCCGCCCGATGACAGGTAGACTTTAAAAGAACACTGCGGCTGCAAACACATAGTCCCGTCCACCCGCCCTATATTTGCTGCTGATCATGGCATTACCAGTAACAGAAAATTCTATAAAATGTATAACATTTCGGCCATATGATTTTTTTTTCATTGCGAATTTACAAAATAAAACCTCAAGTTTTAGCAAAATGTGCATTTTTTTTTTTAAATATTCTTCGCCAAAATCCACAGCACGGTCAGTCTGGCTTCAATATTCATTGTTCGCTCTAGGATGGCTCTACTTCATCTATTTTAGATATCTCTATTAAAGAGGATGTGCAGTCAGCCCGGTACGTGTTGTAGTAAGTGGCCGCTCATGACGTCACGCCCCGCCCCCTCAATGCAAGTCTATGGGAGGGGGCGTGGCGGCTTGTACGCTATGAGAAAGCTTTGTCTTTGTTCATCCCCAGGGCACGGAGGACGAAGACACTATGTTGTGCGGTACATCCAGCATGTTTGTAGCAAGGTACCAGTATATTTGGTAGCAACGTAACAGTATATTTGCTGAGATTGCATTGGAGTTTTATTCTTAAAGGGGTATTCCGCCCCTGGCATCTTATCCCCTATCTAAAGGATAGGGGATAAGATGTTAGAACGCCGCGGTCCTGCTGCTGGGGACCCCGGGGATCGCCGCTGCGGCACCCCGCCATCATTACTGCACAGAGCGAGTTCGCTCTTTGCGTAATGACGGGCGCTACAGGGGCCGGAGCAGCGTGACGTCATGGCTCCGCCCCTCATGACATCACGGCCCGTCCCCTTAATGCAAGTCTATGACAGGGGGCGTGACGACTGCCACGCCCCCTTCCCATAGACTTGTATTGACGGGGGCGGGCCATGACGTCACGAGGGGCGGAGCCGTGACGTAACGATGCTCCGGCCCCTGTATTGCCCGTCATTACGTGCAGAGCGATCTCGCTCTGTACAGTAATGATGGCGGGGTGCTGCAGCAGCGATCCCCGGGGTCCCCAGCAGCGGGACCGCGGCGATCTAATTGGATAGGGGATAAGATGTCTAGGGGCGGAATACCCCTTTAAAGCAAGATAGAATATCAAGAATTCCTTCAGTTACCGTATTTTTCGCTCTATAGGACGCACCGGCGTATAAGACGCACCCAATTTATAGGTGCAAAATCTAAAAAAATAAAAATTTTGAACCCAATAGTGGTCATCAACCTGCGGACCTCCAGATGTTGCAAAACTACAACTCCCAGCATGCCCGTACAGCCGTTGGCTGTCCGGGCATGCTGGGAGTTGTAGTTTTGCAACATCTGGAGGTCCGCATATTGAAGACCACTGCATAGGAGGTAATACTCACGTGTCCCCGCCGCTCTGGACCCGTCACCGCTGCCCTGGATGTCGCTCCATCGCTGTCGCCGTGTCCGGAACGTCTCTGCTGCCGGCCGGGTATCCTCGCTCTCCGTCGCCGCCATCACGTCGTTATGCACGCTGACGCACGTACGTGATGACGAGGAAGGAGAGCGCCGGCCATACAGGGGATCCCTGAACGGAGAAGACACCGAGGAGGCAGGTAAGGTCCCTCCCGGTGTCCTGTAAGCACTAACCCGGCTATTCAGTCGGGCTGTTCGGGACCGGCGCGGTGAAATCACGGCGGTCCCGAACAGCCCGACTGAACAGCCGGGTTAGTGTCACTTTCCCTTTAGACGCGGCGGTCAGCTATGATCGCCGCGTCTGAAGGGTTAATACAGGGCATCACCGCGATCGGTGATGTCCTGTATTAGCCGCGGGTCCCGGCCGTTGATGGCCGCAGGGACCGCCGCGATAGGGGTGTATTCGCCGTATAAGGCGCACCGACTTTTTCCCCCCAGTTTTGAGGAAGAAAAAGTGCGTCTTATACGGCGAAAAATACGGTAAACGGTTAATACTTTTTATAGCTCACATAAGAGAGGTCTTTGTTGAGGTTTAACATGGAGACTGGTGGTATCAGTTGCTGCAATTTCCACAGCTGTTCATGGAAAAGTCGCCTGTTCTATCACACGTGTTATCTAGAGGCAACACAGGCGCTGCTCCTACCAAACTTAGCAAAAACATAATAAAGCTTATCACTGTGAACACAATAAATATTCATTCTGTCTTTCCAATCTATAACAGAAACTGCTAGCCATAGACTGTAGATAAATACCGACAGATCCCACCGAATTTTGGGGGAAATGCTGGGAATATTCAGGGAAATGACAGCAGACAGAAGGATAATCTTATTTTAATCCCCAATAAAGCAAAGCTTGTCAACATCTAGTTAATTCATGCTGGAAATGAATTCACTGGCGCGTAAATTAAGGCTATGTTCACACGGTCCAAAAATGTGCGGAATGTTTGCACGTAAAACAAGTGCGGTCATTCTGCACATTTTATTAACTGGCGGGCGCTTGGACCACTTGGAAATGCGCCGTCGCATAGAGGAAGAAAAGGCTTGGTGAAGATTAAAGGGGTATTCCAGGCAAAAACTTTTTTGTTTTTATATATATCAACTGGCTCCGGAAAGTTAAACAGATTTGTAAATTACTTCTATTAAAAAATCTTAATCCTTCCAATAGTTATTAGCTTCTGAAGTTGAGTTGCTGTTTTCTATCTAACTGTTTTCTGATGACTCACATCAGAGTGATGACTCACTGTGCAGCTCCTATGGGGATATTTTCCCATCATGCACAGCTCCCGGGACGTGACATCATCATTGAGCAGTTAGACAGAAAACTTCAGAAGCTAATAAGTATTGGAAGGATTAAGATTTTTTAATAGAAGTAATTTACAAATCTGTTTAACTTTCCGGAGCCAGTTGATATATAAAAAAAAAAGTTTTTGCCTGGAATACCCCTTTAAATTTACAGCCCCTTTCCTTTGGGCGATGGACAGCTTTAAATTGTTGAGAAAGCTCATGTTTCATGGTCCTCTCCAGAGCTACAGTCAGGAACCTACCTAGCCACATTTCCACTCGGCCGATCAGGATCCCTGGGACGCCAGGCCAATCAGTCCAGGCGCCGGAGTTTCATGCCTCTCAATGGTGTCAATTAAGGGGTACTCCTGTGAAAAACTTTTATTTTTATTTTTTTGTAAATCAACTGGTGCCAGAAAGTTAAACAGATTTTTAAATTACCTAATCCTTAAAAAAAAATCTTAATCCTTCCAGTACTTATTAGCTGCTGAATACTACAAATGGAAATTATTTTCTTTTAGGAACACAGAGCTCTCTGCTGACATCACGAGCACAGTGCTCTCTGCTGACATCTCTCCATTTTAAGAACTGTCCAGAGTAGGAGAAAATTCCCATAGAAAACATAAGCTGCTCTGGACAGTTCCTAAAATGGACAGAGATGTCAGCAGAGAGCCCTGTGCTCGTGATGTCAGCAGAGAGCTCTGTGTTCCAAAAAGAAAAGAATTTCCTCTGTAGTATTCAGCAACTAATAAGTACTGGAAGGATTAAGATTTCTTAATAGAAGTAATTTACAAATCTGTTTAACTTTCTGGCACCAGTTGATTTAAAAAAAGTTTTCCACCGGAGTACCCCTTTAAAATGTCTTCTGGCCACAGACACCTGTGATTGGCCTTGACGTCACGATACTCCATCCCCGCGGTCGGGAGGCATAAGACTGAGAGCCTCCAGCGCTTCCGGCAATACTTGCAGGTGGGTGCTGCATGCTAGATTGCTGGGGTCCCCAGCGGCGTGACCCCCGCGATCAGACGTCTTATCCCCTATCCTTCGGATAGTGGGTAAGATGTCTTGGGGCCGGAGTACCCCTTTTAAGTCTGGTGCAACTGAACAGAGATTGCAGCGAGCTCGGGAGTAAAGCAAATAACCACGCTTCTTTCCCTACATGATCTAAAGCTCCGTGGAGGTCTGATCACCCAGACCCTGACTGTTCAAAACTTGTCACATGCCAAACGGTTTTGTTCAATGACATGACTACTTTAAATAAAATTAAAAAAGGCCAACCATTAATTCATTGTGTTACAGTAATTCTGGTTTTCTTTTGTTACATATTAGCATTTCATGGAGAAATAACCCATTAGAATCGGTTCCAGAGATTATGTAAATCTGCTGTTCTAGACGCCCTGGTTAGTGGATGATAATGACTCCTATTGTGCCCGCTGTGCCAGAAATGACAACGCTTATCCCAGAGTTTCCACATTCTGAGTGACAGATAAGAGACGTGACGTCAGGAGGCCCACTGGGCCTGATACATGAGCGTAGGGTTTGTCAGCGGGAACGAGATAACAGCAGAATTCACACAGTGGAATCGGCTAACCCTCTTCTGCTGACATTTCCATGTACAGTCTTTCTCGGGTGGGCACTTTGTAGAGATTCCACTTATGCAATGGCATTTTCATTGTCACGTACATTGCCCACAAGTAGAAAAAGAACATGTCGCCCTCTTGTGGATGGTTGGTAAAGATAAAGATAGAAAATTAAATTAAATAAAGAGTATTAAGTAATTTGGTCATAGCTTCTGATTTACTAATATACAACTTTTCCTAAGAAATTTTTGTGGTATCGCTGTGCAACATTTTCAGACATGTGCCCGGCCCTTTATATAAATAATTCCCCCAAACTATTTCTCTTGAATCGCACGTAGTTTAAATGACCCCTTAATCAGACTTCAAATTGAAAAAATAAATTAAAGTGAAAGGTGTATTCAAATACATAGGTTAGTGATAACAAGCTGATCGTTGGGGCTCTGACTACTGGGAGCCCTGCTGATCCCCAAACCTGAGACTTAAAGGGGTACTCTGGTGAAAACCTTTTTTCTTTTAAATCAACTGGTGGCAGAAAGTTAAACATATTTGTAAATTACTTCTATTAAACAATCTTAATCCTTTTAGTACTTTTTAGCAGCTGTATGCTACAGAGGAAATTCTTTTCTTTTTGGAATGCTCTCTGATGACATCACGAGCACAGTGCTCTCTGCTGACGTTATTATAATAATAATAACAACGCTTTATTTATTGTTGTCCTTAGTGGGATTTGAACCCAAGTCCCCAGCACTGTAAGGCAGCAGTGCTAAGCACTGAACCATCATGCTGCCCTTAGCATACATCTGCTATGCACGGTTGCTAAAATGGACAGAGATGTCAGCAGAGAGAACTGTGTTCGTGATGTCATCAGTGTTCCAAAAAGAAAGGAATTTCCTCTGTAGCATTCATCAGCTAATAAGTACTGGAAGGATTAAGAGTACCCCTTTAATTGTGTGGCCACCACTCCATTCATCCTCCATGGTGCTGCCATACACGTCCAAGTTTAATAATCAGAAATAATTGGAGGCCCCATTTGAGGATAAATGGAGTGGTGGCCACTAGGAATGTAAGAAAAAATCGATTCGCGCGATTATCGCGATTTTTTTGTTCCGCGATACTGAATCGATTTTAAAATTCTGAGAATCGATTTTTTAAATAAATTATTATAATTAACATTTACTGTATTTCACTCACTGAGTCACAGTCCTATTTCTGTCTTATTTTTTTTATAACACTTAAACTCCTGTACCTGTTATCAGCTCTGTCCCACTCGCAGGCTGCTACCGCGAGACTACAGACTCAGAACAAACAGGAAGGAGAACGTATGCACTCACAGGACAACTCTCGCGGGATCTTGTTCTTTCTCAGCTAGAATACGTTTTGCCAAGCTTTTAATAGGGAATATCGCGATATATCGTGATATATCGCCAACATAACAGTATCGCGATATATTTCGATATATCGGATCGCCACCCTGGTATCGCGATTCGAATCGAATCGCCAAATTATTGGCGATTCACACCCCTAGTGGCCACACAGTTGTGTCTCAGTTCTGGGGATCAGCAGGATGTCTCAGCAGTCGGAACCCCAACGATCAGCTTGTTATCCCTTATCCTATACATGTGAATACCCCTTTAACTATGGAATCTTTGCTTTTAATTTATTATGAGGTCTAATAAAGGGGAAACATTTCCAAGTTCAGTGATCGGAAATGTTTGGTGGCCACATACAGAATGAATGGTGCATGGTGCACTCCGTTCATCCTGGGGACAGTCTTTCTCAGGATCTGTGTGGGTACAAACGGTCAGACCACCACCAGTCAGCTTGTTATGCCCTATCCTATGGCATTCTTAGACCCCAACCGAACGAGCCTGTAGAAGTGCGCACTATGTTTGTTCTCTTCCATCGCTGTGACCAAGATGGAATCCCAATGTAAGTCAATGGGATCGCCTCGGCTGTGTGCACAGGGAGCGAGGAGAGAATCGCCCAGCCTCCCCTTTTGTCCTTGTCATCCTGAACACTCACACCTCGACCAATCTAAACATTTGACTTACTCTTTCTTGTGATATCTCGACATACACACAACGTATGCACATTTATAGATGTGAATAAGGCCTAACAGAGCCTCACAGATTTGGGTTCATTTAATTGCATTCTTTCCATCGGTGGCAACAGCAACCCAATAAAACAGAAAATGGCGTCCTGTCTCCGGACCTGTTTTAGTAGATACTTGTATTCCCCATAAAATAACAGTTCTGGAGCCTTCTTTCTTAAAGGGGTACTCCGGTGCTTAGACATCTTATCACCTATCCAAAGGATAGGGGATAAGATGCCTGATCGCGGGGGTTCCACCGCTGAGGACCCCCGTGATCTTGCACGCAGCACCCCAGTTAAAATCAGTCCCCGAAGCATGTTCGCTCCGGGTCTGATTACCGGTGACCACGCTCCGCCCCTCAATGCAAGCCTATGGGAGGGGGCGTGACAGCTGTCACGCCCCCTCCCATAGACTTGCATTGAGGGGCGGAGCGTGACGTCACACGGGGGCGGAGCGTGACGTCACACGGGGGCGGAGGGGTGACGCCACACGCCGCCTGCCCCGTGGGCGCCTATAATCAGACCCAGAGTGAACATGCTCCGGGGACTGATTTTAACTGGGGTGCTGCGTGCAAGATCAAGGGGGTCCCCAGCGGCGAGACCCCCGCGATCAGGCATCTTATCCCCTATCCTTTGGATAAAATGTCTAAGCGCCAGAGTACACCCTTAAAACTCTACATTGTATCGCTCCTCTGTTTGTCCTCTTGTATGAATACATTGACAACTGGGTGTTACTCGGTGGACAGAGTCAGATTGTGTAGGGACACACCTTCTTGACAAGTAGACTGGTAACTCCCATTTAGGAGTGTATTCATTTTCGTGAAGAATACCAGAGGGACAGCACAGCCCAGAGTGTTCAGGAGAGCTCTCGGATTCTTTACATTGTAGACTTATTTAGTAATTTACAAATAGTCTGAATTTTAGTGACATTCTCGTGAAGTCTGTTGCTGCTATACATGAATCCCACAAATCTAGTGACCTGGTTGAAGCCTTAGGTAGGTTGGTTATTTCCTTGGCGTTATATAATTATTTAATCTCTCCGTCTCGCTAGAGAATAGGTCTTTGCCTTGTATCCGTAATTACTTTTACAAGAAGGAAATTGAATTATGTAACTACTGGTTTCCATTTAGAGCCGGAATCCTATTAGATTAACATGCTAATAATTCAGATGGCTCTGACCTTTTCAACCCTCGAAATGTTAATAGAATTTTACGTCTGACATAATATTTTTTTGTGTTTTTTTTTATGGGCACTGGGGATACAAAGGTCATCAATACGAGTTGGCGTAAAATGACTTAAAATGACCTTAAGTCTGACCTTAAGCATAAAAATGTTTTGTAAAGTCTCAAAAAGTTGCAAGATTCATTTTACTGTCATTATTGTTATGATGTTTGCGATCCAGCGCTGCTCTCAGTGATCCAGTGCTGCTTCTTGAGTTTCAGCGATGCTTTTCTCCTTGTTGGCATCCTTCAGATCTTTGTATTAATTCGGGTCCAGTAGCCATGGCAACCAGTACAACCTAAAGGCATTACCCCAAAATGCAAATTTAAAGGGACGTCACCCTCTGGGCAAATTTAAAGGGACGTCGACAAGGGGCACTAGATGGAAATCTGAGCAGAAAGTCCACACTTCTTGAGAGGTTAAAAGGGCTTATCCAACCATTATAAATTATCACCTCTCCATAGGATTTCTGATTGGTATGGGCCTGACCACTGGAACTTCTTTGATCACAAAAACAGGGGTTCCCTGCCTCCCCTCCCATTCTCTAATGGAGATAGCGAAATACTGCGCTTGACTATCTTCAGCAGTCCTATAGCCAGTGAATGGAGCAATAGTTGCACATTTGGGAGACAAGGACCTATTGTTTTCTTGATTTGTGCCGGTCCCAGTTCTCAGATACTTATCACCTTTTCATGTGTATAGGGGATAAGTTAAAATGATGGGCTCACCCAAGAATAAGGGGATAAGTTAAAATATGACCCCCCCCCCAGTTTAAACCGTGTCAAACCAGTTATGGCATAGATGTGGCACATGATATGGGGATACCTTCTTAATTCAGGTATCCCCATATATGAAGAATAACAGGGTTTAGCAGAAGGAATAAACCCACCTAGTTTAGACAGTACCAAACGGGGTATGGCATAAATGGTGAGGCACCAATGCAGAGCCGGAGGGTTGGCACATGATATGAGGATTCCTTTTTAATGAAAGTATTCCCAATATATGAAGAATAACATGGTTTTGTTGAAAGAATGAACCCCCCTCCCCGTATACACAGTGTCAAACCAGTTATGGCATAGATTGCGCTAATGGGGAGGCACCAATACAGGGATGGAGAGGTGGCACATGATACCCTTCTTAAAGGGGTACTTCGCTGGAAAAGATTATTATTATTATTATTTTTAATCAACTGTTGCCAGAAAGTTATACAGATTTATAAATTACTTATATTAAAAAATCTTAATCCTTCCAGTACTTACCAGCTGCTGTATGCTCCACAGGAAGGTCTTTTCTTTTTGAATTTCTTTTCTGCCTGACCACAGTGCTCTCTGCTGACACCTCTGTCCATTTTGGGAACTGTCCAGAGTAGTAGAAAATCCCCATAGAAAACCCATCCTGCTCTGGACAGTTCCTGACATGGACAGAGGTGTCAGCAGAGAGCGCTTCCTGTGGAACACAGTAGCCAGGAGCAGTTGTGTGTGAAGCAGCTTTGGGTGTGTCCCTTTTGTGTGTTTCTCCAGAGTTCCAGAGGCAGAGCAGGTGATTCACCAACCTTTCCCAGGGGTGTGGCAGGCTCCTTGGGAGAGTTTTCCCTGCATGGAGCCCCTGGCCTCCACTCCCCGTTCTTCCAGGCTGGCGGGGGGTGGAGAGAAAACAGCGACAGCCATTTTTCCGGCCGGAGGAAGAAGATCTGGCAGAGTCTGCAGCAATGCAGGCTCGGCTCCTCCGGCAATGGGTGCCAGCCAGAGATCCAGTGGAAGGAAGGCGAGGAGGCAAAGTATTGAGTTGTGGGCTGAGAGAGGGCCCGAAGAATCCAGCGAGACCTACTGCTCCCGCATGACCGCACGGTTTGCGGAATACGACCGCTGCGGTAGGGAGCTTAGGTTGATGAGAGAGGACCTGCGTGGAGCCCAGAATCTGGCATGCTCTGGGTCCAAAAAGAATAAACTGGAACAGAAAAAGAGGATTGCAGCCCTGAAGAAAGACATTGCAAAGATGGAGGAGAGGAGAGCAGAGATCCTGGAGGGAAGCGGTCTCTTCAGGGAGAAGATGGAGAACCGGGATCGGTTTGCCGCCATGAAATCCCCAGGTAAGGTGGAGGTGGATGATGGGGAGAGTAGTGGCGGTGAAGAAAGAGAGGATGGTGGTGTTGGTGTAAAGGAGGAGGAGGTGGAGGAGAAGAAGTTGGAGGAAAGTGTACAGGTTGTGGAGGATGATGTATTGCCTGACCCTACTCCCTGTGACACCCAGACCACTAAGACTCAGGACAGCTACATAGAGCCGGCTCAGGTGGCACTACCGCTAAGCGATAGTGAGGATGATGATGTGGAGAGTGAGGCTGGGGGATTGCTGAGGGCTATAGTGATGCAGGAGTCCCCAGCCCACCTCCAGAATTTTACATTTGGTGATGACCAGTGTGATGACACATTAGTAAAAAGAAAGGCAAAAAAACAGAAGACCCAGGAAACTGTGCATTATGTGTTCCGTCCTTTCCAGCAGTCTGGGCCAGCTGCAAAGCTGGTTCAGGCTGCTGGGTCCTCTAAACTGCCAGACTCCGTTTCTGTGGTGGAATGGAGCCAGCATGGGGGATACAGCATGGCGTCAGTAAAAGCTGCAGACGCAATAGATGTGAAGCCCGCCCATCCTGCTGGTAGGGAGGGGCAGGATGGGCTCATGGTGGGCAGCGCGAGTTATGCCCCTGGGTGCTCGGGGGGCGGTTCCCCGAGTACTGTGGGCATTACCGGCACTGCAAGGCACTCCCCTGTGAGGGGGGGGAGTGTCCGGGTGCCGGGATTATCCACAGAGCCTGTGAAGTCGGGTGAAGCAGGTGCTGGCGCTGTGGGAGGAGCTGGGGTGCGCCCGGTGGGGCAGTCCCAGAATCAGGATGTGATAGCAGCCATGAAGGAGAAGCCATCGGCGTCGACCCCAGCAGCGGCTAAGCCAGCACAAAGGGCTTTACTAAAGCCAGCCATACTACAAGTCCCAGCCAGCCCAGAATTTGTTAGTCAGGACAAGAATGTAGGATGTGATATTGATGGGTGTAGTAGTGTTGTGGGTGAGAGGAGTGTATGTGGGAGTGTCAGTGGAGTGAATGTTGATGGGAGTGGTAATAGTATGGCTGGAAATAAAGAGGTTGAGAGTTGTGGTGTGAATGGTGTTGTAAGTGGTTCTGGCTCTGGGTCTGGTCCGGCTGCCCCCCCGGCAGTGACTGCTCCCAGGAGCTATGCTAATGTCGCTGCCGGGGGTTCAGGGGGGTCCCCGTCTCCGTCCGGCCCTGGGGGCCATTTGCAACAGCGCATCCTGGAGGCTCTACGCAGGGGTGACAGGTCGATCCAGGTAGAGGGAAGGGGTGAGGTCGACCTGTCTTTCTGGATAGAGAGGCACGGTTTGGGGGCTTTCCGAGAGCGGAATGGGGAGGTGGTCTGGTCCCTCCCGACAACCGGGCAGGACAATAACCGTAGGAATGTGGTCCGTCTGATTTGGAGGGGCGAGGATGCGTGCCCACCTCGCGCTAAAGTGGTTGAGCTCCTCCTTCAGATGGAATTCAGGGCGAGTGACATCTTTGCCCTGATTCACCCCTACGGATCGTCTGAGTTTGACGTCAGTTTCGTTCGGCCGGAGGGGCTCGAACTCTTCTGGTCGAATTACGAAGTGGCAAAAAACGAGCCCGGCTGGCGGGATTTCGCCGTAAAGGCGATTTCCCGTCAGAATGCTGTCAAGAAGGTGACCGTTTTGACCCGTAACGAGTCACTTTCTTGTTATGACATCATGACCTGGCTCGGACGGTATGGGGATGTGACGGACATGCCCAAGAAAAACTTGGATGAGCACGGGATCTGGTCCGGGGCCTGGACGTTTTCCGTCAAACTCAAGCGTTCAGGGAGTACGGTTGCCCACATTCCGTCAGCCGCCTTCCTTGGACGTGATAGGATCCAGGTCTTCTACCAGGGGCAGCCTAAGGTCTGTCACAGGTGTGGCAGCCCCACCCACTTTAGTGCAGCCTGTACTGTACAGGTCTGCGCTTTGTGTGGTGGGGTGGGACATCTGGCCGCATCCTGTAGGCAGATCCGGTGCCACCTGTGTGGTGTCCTTGGGCACCCATTTAGCCGTTGTCCTAGCGCCTTCGCCCGTGCAGCGGCCGCTCCGGCTGAGGAGAGCTGTGAAGTTGCCTCGGCCGGGGAGGGTATGGGCAGGGATGGGGGTGCAACAGGGCTCGTGAGGAGGAAAAAGGGCCCCGCCAAACTAAGGCGGGAGGAAAATCGTAGAAGGAGTAGGGAGCTGGAGAGTGCCCAGGTGACGGGGGTAGCTCTGGCCTCTGCTCCTGAATGCGGCCCTGTAACCGCTGAAGCCCTGGAGGAGGATGTGCTGGATGGGGAGATCAGGAGGCTTCACAGAGAGGAAGGCAATATGGCCGACCCTTCCGATTCCTCCCACTATGAAAGTGTGGATGAGGAGAGTGGGGAGAGGCCTAAAAAGAAAGACAAGGGCAAAAGGAAAGGGAGAAAGAAGAGGTCAGAGCCCTCTGTTCCTTGTACTACGGGCCAGGTTCAAAACGGAAGCCTGACTGCCCCCCCTCTGGTTGACCTGTCAAACCGGTACCTCGTCCTCGATACCATCTCCTCCCCCTCCTTGGCTGGGGAGGGTGAGGGCGAGGTGCCTAGGGAGAAAGAGCCTCTGGGAGGAACTGGGCCCTGTCCTATTGAGGCACCTTCCTCAGAGGGCAGGGCTAGACCGGGGCCGGACGGAGACGGGGATAATATGGATCTATCTGAATCGAAAAAAAGATCCAAGAGTGGTCCTGCCCTCTCGTCTTCTTCGGGGGATGAGGGGGCAAAAAAGAAGGGAAAACAAAAGTAAAGGGTGTGGCCGTCTAATTTAATCACCCTGTATGGCGGCACTCACCCCATTGACGCTGGCATCTATTAATTGTGCCAGCATAAAGTCGGATACGGCTAGATTCGCAGCCTTTGATTTTCTTGGCCGCGTTGAAGCCGACATTTTCTTTTTACAGGAGACCAGGTTGTCAGATCTAGCCTCTCTGGTAAAAGCCAGAAGAGAGTGGAGGCGCGGTCCCTCCCACTGGTCTCTTGCGGCTGAGCCGTATAGTGGGGTGGCGGTCCTTTTTACCGCTCCTGTTGAATGCCGACGGGTTATTGAATTAGAAATGGGGAGGTGCCTGATCTTAGATGTCTTCATGAAGGGACAAGAGCTCCGGCTCATTAACATATACGCCCCGCAAAGTAAGCGGGGCCGTAAAGATCTCTTTATGAGGATTAAGCCCTTTCTTTTTACGAGTCGGCAGGTGATCTTTGGAGGGGACTTCAATAATGTCACGAGGTCCCAAGATAGGAGAGGCTCCAATAGTCCGCTGACTTGCGATAGTGTGGCGCTGATTAGCATAGCTAGAGAAGCTCGCCTAGAGGATGCCCACATCCGGAGCCCCTCGGGCCACGCGGGTTTCACCTATCATCAAGGTAGTCGCAGGTCTAGGATAGATAGGTTTTATTTAAAGGAGGAAGCCGTCTCTTCTGCAGTGTCCGTGGTTGAGGTGGAGTTCTCCGATCACTGTATGATTTTGTTTTCCCTGAATGTTTCAGAAACCCCCCGGATGGGAAAAGGTTATTGGAAGCTGAATTCGTCCCTCCTGGAGGAAGCGGAGATAAGACAGTCCTTTGAGGATTTTCTTCAGAGTCAGGTACCTTTACTGGGCCTATGTAGTAGTAAGTCAGAGTGGTGGGAGATATTCAAGAAGCGGGTTGCGGGGTTCTTCCGCCAGCTCTCGAGCCTCAGGTCCCTGAACAGGTATCGCCTGTATCAGGGTCTGAGGAGGAAACTCGAGCTTCTTGTCTCGACTGGAGGTAGCCAAGAGGATATCTCCAGAGTGAAGTCCTTGCTGATGAGGTGTCAGTACGATAGGCACGCATCTTTGGTTTTTGAGAGGGATTTCGGGAAGTACCGCTCGCCCGACCCTTACAGAAACTGTAAGATGTCAGTGAGTAGTAAAGTCATTTCAGGACTGATTGATAGTACAGGATCTCTGAATCGGTCCAGATCAGGGATCTTGGAGATCGTCAGATCCTTCTACTCTCACCTCTTGGGAAGGAAGGATCTGGATCGGGATGTGATGTCGGGTTTCCTGGCTGAAACCATTCCTGAGCCAGGGGTAGACCCCTCTCTTGGCGTTTTGGCAGAAGAGATCAGGGAAGAGGAAGTGAGACTGGCGATCGAGGAGCTTGCCCCCAAGAAGTCACCAGGTCCGGATGGCTTAACATCTGAGTGGTACAGGACCTTTAAGGAGTCTTTAGCTCCCCTCTTGACTGAGGTATTCAATGAGTGTCTCTCCTCGGGCACTCTGCCAAAGTCAATGAGGAGGTCAGCCCTGATTCTTCTCTCAAAGGGTAAAGATCCCAGCCGTATTGAGAATTGGAGACCCATAGCTCTTCTCAATACGGACAGGAAGCTTCTGGCCAAGATACTGTTTAATCGGCTGGTGAAGTTTGCACCCCGGCTCCTTTCGGAGGCCCAGCACTGCACTGTTCCAGGCCGAAGCACCTTAAGTGCTGTCCTTAGTGTCAGGGAGGCAGTGGAGCGGAGTAGTGCGGGTTTCTGGAAGGGGTACTTGCTGTCCTTGGATCAGGCCAAAGCATTTGATCGGGTGAACCACGAGTACCTCTGGTCCGTCCTCCTGAGATATGGCTTACCGAGTACTTTTGTTAATTGGCTTAAGATCTTGTATGCAGGGGCAGAGAGTTTCCCACTGGTGAACGGGTGGTCTGGCCACTCTTTTGGAGTGGGGTCTGGAGTCCGTCAGGGTTGTCCTTTGAGCCCGCTGTTATATGTGTTCGCGATCGATCCCTTCCTTAGGAGGGTGAGTTGCGGACCGTTGGTGGGAGTCGGGATGAGTTTGGCGGAGCCGGGGGCCATCCAGGGGGTAGTGGCGTACGCCGACGATGTCACTATTTTCGTCTCCTCGAGAGAGGGGGTTGATGTGGTGATGTCGGAGGTGGAACGCTACTCGGAGGCATCCGGGTCTAAGATCAACCGGGATAAGTGTGAGAGTCTCTGGCTGGGAGGGGGGGATCCCACGTTTGATCTCCCGGACACCCTTCCAGGGCCCCAAGAATCAGCAAAAGTCTTAGGCATCACATTTGGCCAGGATGATTATCCCACCAAAAACTGGGATGGTAAGCTCCAGGATGCCACTCAGAAGGTGGACCAGTGGAAGGGTTGGTCTTTGACCCTCAGGGAAAGGGTACACCTGATCAAATCGTACCTGCTCCCCTTGTTTATCTATCTGGGCAGCGTATGTATCTTGCCAGAGGCTTACTACACTAGGATCTACAGCCTGTTTTTTCAACTGTTATGGGGGAACAGGATGAACCTAGTCAAGAGGGAGGTTACGTACCGCACGAGGAGACTAGGGGGTTTATCTATGGTAAACCCTGTGGTGTTCTTAACAAACACCTTTTTAAAAGCTAACATCTCAAACCTCTGGTCAGAGAGGGCTCCTCCGTGGGTACTCTCCTGCAGGGAATGGTTTCGGCCTTTCTTCCAGGAATGGGAGACAGGAGGGCAAGTGAAGGACCTCCGTACGCCCCATGGATATCTTCCGGCTTACGCTACCCCGACTCTGAAGGCGATACGTCGGTGGGGTCTGGGAGTGTGGGAGATCAGGACCCAGTCAAGGCAGTTCCTTGACAAACGGGTTCTGTTGACCCACTTCCAGAGGCCTCTGGCACTCAGGGACTGCCCAGGTCGGGATCTGAGGGTGGGGTTGTACCTTTTAAACATGAAAAGGATCCCCCAGAAGTTTTGGGACTTGGCCTGGCGCTGCTTTCAGGGGAAGCTATATGTAAGGGACAACCTGAAGTGCAGGAACTCTGATGACCGGGGATGTCCCCGAGAAGAGTGTGGGGACACGCTGGAAAGCATGGACCATTTCCTGCTTCATTGTCCCTTTAATATAGGGGTTTACAACCGGGTGGGCGCTTCCATCGGCTGGAGTCAACTTGCCGGCCTTACCTATCCAGAGTGGGCTTATGGGGCATTCAGGACACTGGGTGGCCGAGACCGGGGCACTTTATTCTTAGTTAGTTTAGTGGTTAGGTACTACACGTGGAATGCACGGTGTTTAGTGTCGACCCAGCAGAAAATCCTCTCCGAGGTGGAGGTCTGTAGGAATATCACCGGTGACCTCGGGAAGATCAGGTCTTTGGAGTATGGCAGTCTTGGTACCAGTAGGGCTTCTCTCCTGTGGAGAGGGTTTTCTTTTGATGTGCCCTAGGTACTAGATCTTTTGGGTAGAGTACCTTTATTTTGGATAGGGGAAGTGTGATAGGGATAGAGATAGGGTGAGAGTAGGGTTAGCTTTAATGGAGGGATAGAATTAGGGAGAATTGTAGGGGGAGTTAGGAAAAGAGTTAAAAATTATTTTGGTGTATCAAGTCTGCCATCCTTCTTTCTGGTGGTGGGCTAATGCATGTGCACGCTAGCTTTTTTGTTTTGTTTTAAGCTGATATGGCATGAAGGGCTTACAGGCGACCAAACTTGGGCCTAAAGTGGGTTGTGGTTCAGTGTCTGTTAGTTAGTATGTATAAGTTTGTGTATAAGTTGGTTGGGTGGAGTGCTAGGTGGGGAGGGTGTATTTGTGGGTGGTAGTGTGTTTTCGTGTTTTTGGGGGACCTGACATGGGTCAGTTAAGGACAGAACTTTGTAAACTGTAGAGGAACGGTATGGACTCTGACCCATGTGCAGGAGGGGTGGTGTGGGTGAGGGCACAGTTCGAGTGTAGGGATTTCCTGTATTTTTTTTTTTTTTTTTTTTTTTTTTTTTTTTTTTTGTAGGTTTCTGTAAATAGGGTGCATATATTTATGTTTATATACTATAATTTATTAATTTCTATTAGTGATTTTGTATCTATTTGGTTTTGTATCTACATCGTTTTATATTGTCTCATATTATAGTTATGGCAGTCGGACCAGTTGTTGTGTTATGTGTTTTTGTTTATTTATTTAGATTTTTAATTTTTATATTTTTTATTTATTTATTTTCCCCTTTTGTTTTGTTTCCCGAGTATGGATGGTTTTGAGTCACAGCCAGGTAGTGCTAATTTTATGTTTATGTTTAAGCCAAGTTGTGCTGTTTATTTTTATTTATTTATTTCTTTATTTTTATAATTATTATTTATTTATTTTTTTATTTTTTTATTTTTTACCCCCCCCCGAGTATGGATGGTTTGAGTTACAGCCAGGTAGTGCTAATTTTATGTTTATGTTTAAGCCAAGTTGTGCTGTTTTTATGTTCATTTTTGGTATGTGTGTCAGTGTGTTTTTGTTTGTTTGTTTTCTTTTTGCTTTGTAAAGCTGGGCTGGCCGGTTAGGCAGGGTTTTGTTTTTGATTTATATTATAGCTGGTTAAGCTTGTTTTTTGTTGTATTGGATAAGTTTTGTATTTTTATAATAAAAAGAGTGTCAGCAGAGAGCACTGTGGTCAGACAGAAAGGAAATTCAAAAAGAAAAGAACTTCCTGTGGAGCATACAGCAGCTTATTAGTACTGGAAGGGTTAAGATTTTTTTTAAATAGAAGTCATTTACAAATCTGTTTAACTTTCTGGCATCAGTTGATTAAAAAAAATAAATGTTTTCCAGCAGAGTAGCCCTTTAATTTTCCTTAAGCCACCCCCATTTGGTCCCCCAGATATAATGGTGTATTAGTTAACATTTTCTTTCATAAACTGGCCCATAAAGGTTATAAAGCAAAATATCTATATATTTTATGCAATATACATAATACCATTGCATCCTTGACTAACCCGTAGAGTGGTGGTCTTCAAACTATGGACCTCTAGATGTTGCAAAACTACAACTCCCAGCACGCCCGGACAGCCGTTGGCTGCCCGGGCATGCAGGTAGTTGTAGGTCTGCAACATCTGGTGTTCCACGGTATGGAGACTACTGCGGTAGAGTAAAGAGGTGAAGAATCCTTCCATTATAGGCCAGAGCAGCAAGAGAAGAACATCTCCATTAGCATAGAGGATATGTGAGTCTTGGTAGAGCAGCAGCCAGTGGCAAGGAGACGCCCAACAAGGTGGCACCCATACACTGATAAGAATCTCCTTGCTAGTGAATTGGCAGACGTCCCTAATTCTCATCTGCAGGATGTGACATATTGGACATGTCTTAATGGAGAACGGAGTCTTGTAGCACTGGAGACTTTTTAGGAGTGTGTTCAATGAGAATTGTCTGGCTGCTATTCCGACCCATTGAAGCACAGACAGGCTCCCTTTCAACACCTGACTGGTGAAGTAATGTATCGGGCTGCACTACAACCTGGGAAAACCTGAGACAATACTCATTTTGTATGCTGCTAAAAATGAACATTGTGGTAGAGCCCTGCACGGAACTGTTTTTTCAATCCCGCTCCCAATAATTTTTTTGTTCACCAATCCTGCCCACTCCCGTAGGGTGTTTGCTCCACTCCCGCCCGCTCCCACAACATTTGTGTCCAATGCCGCCTGCTCCCTCTAACGTAGGAATGTACAGACACTATGGTGCAATGCTCTGCACATACCCCCACCTGTATAGGAATGTACATACACACACACTGCTATACACATGGGGGTATGTGCAGACTGCAGAGCATTGTACCCCAGTGTCTGTAGAAGACCCTAGGGTGCAGTGCTCTGCAGTCTGCACATACACCCACTGCTATACACATGGGGGGGTATGTGTATTTACACTCCTATGCAGGTGGAGGTATGTGCAGACTGCAGAGCATTGCACCCCAAGTTCTTTTTTGGTTTGTGTTCAATGAGAATTGTCTGGCTGCTATTCCCACGTGGCCCAAAAGTGATGACAATGGGCACCATCAGGGAATTGTCGATTATTTGCTCATGCGAAAACGACAACAACAACAAGATGAGGAATAAATGTTTAATGTGGGTAGCAAAATCACCATTGGGTCTCTCACGAGGGGACTCCAAGTCCGCGAGAGTGCAGCGACATTTCCTGGAATTGTTGAGGTTGATGTCACCAGCGATTGCGTTTCCAGATGGGCATCCGATTACTATTTCTACAGATGAGGAGGCCTCTCGGGTCATATGGGTTCTAAGGTTGGCTCAAGGTTGCGTCTCAGACAACAATGGAGGAAGCTGGATGATTTACTGTATGAGGACCATCTGCACCACCCATGTCATTCCCTGTCCCCAGTGCAGCTCATAATGTAAGTCAGCGAGATGTCATCCCGCACCCTGGACCTTAGACGTCAGGGCCGCACGGGGTCAACTCTTCCTTTCTCTATAAGAGAAGAAGATTGATTAGATCATGGGGAGAAGATTATCAATACTAGTGCAAGGGAAAAGTGGAGCAGCTGCTTATAGCAACCGAGCAGACTCCATTAAAATAGAACAGGAATTATGCCAAAGTGTAAAGCTGAGTGAAAATGTTGGCCCTGCATATTAATTAGATTATATATTGGCTGTATGTGAGAGTATCAGGTGATCACCCTTAAAGGGGTTATCCACCATAAGGTGAATTTTGCACTTACCTGCCAGACAGCAATAGACGTGCTTAGCAAGAAATTGTGTTTGTGTTGGTGGTGAATTGCGTGTCCTTTGTCCCCCATAATGCTGCTGGCTTGTTTGTATGAACTGGCGATTTCCTGTTTGTGTTTTCTCAACTACAATCCCCAGGATCCCTTGTTTCTATCTAGGTGGGAGGTAATTTATCTCCTTCCCGCAGATCAGTCACCCCACCCATTGCAGCACAGCCAAGCTCCCTTGCATGTGTTCTGTAAACTACAATTCCCTGCAGGCCTGTGGAGAATGATCTCCCTCACTCCACCCATTGAAGCACAGACAGGCTCTCTTTCAACACCTGACTGGTGAAGTTATGTATCGGGCCGCACTGCAACCTGGGAAAACCTGAGACGACACTCATTTTGTATGCTGCTAAAAATGAGCATTGTGGTAGAGCCCTGCGCAGAACAATTTTTTCAATCCCGCTCCCGCCCGCTCCTGCGACATTTGTGTCCAATCCCGCCCGCTCCCGCTAACGTAGGAATGTACAGACACTAGGGTGCAATGCTCTGCACATACCCCTACCTGTAAAGGAATGTACATACACACACACACTGCTATACACATGGGGGGTATGTGCAGACTGCAGAGCATTGCTTCCCAGCATTGCAAGGCTGTCTGGCCATGTTGAGAGTTGTAGTTTTGCAACAGCAGGAGGCACCCTGGTTGGGAAACACCATCCTAGCGAATTGTTATTAATATAGTTTCTTGCTATGATGTTCAGGTTAGGTTTCTTTCCACTAGATACATCCACATACCTACGCCGTAATAGCTCCCTATTTCACTTTGTTTTAACCATTTTATCCCCAAACCCTCTGCAATCCTAACATTGTCTCATCCGATGGCCCCTCCATGCGATGATGTTGCCCGTCCCTCTCCCTACAGATGTCCGTCCCTGCTATATTTAGCTGCTGCGTGACCTGAATCGGTCCCTCCAGGGAGAGTCTCTAAAGCTTCGGGTTTTTCTGCCTGTAATATTTGCCGTAGAGGAGAACAGACAGGACGGTGAATGGATTGGGGGCGGGTGACGTCTATGGGCGAATGAATGCGAAAACAGCCAGTCCATTGGCATGCAGCGGGTGTGCTTATAGTGTTCTCATCGGGGTGACAGGTTGTACCCATGAATCAGCCTTCGCCACTAAAAGCCGACCCGCTGCTGTTCAATAGTATCATTGTTTTTTTTGTTAGCTGGTTACCTATGGCGCTTGTTTTATGTATTTGTGTTATGTAACCGTGTTATTTACACTTCTCTACATTAACTCGCCCTAGCTATGTACTCTACTGGATTTTGGATATGATATATGAGGCATTTATGACTGTATACTGCTGCTATCTCTATGGGATCAGGATATAAAGTAGTTATGCACCTTCCCTCCAGCTCTATCTGTATACTGCTGCTGCTATCTCTATGGGATCAGGATATATAGTAGTTATACCCCTCCCAGTTCTATCTGTATACTGCTGCTGCTATCTCTATGGGATCAGAATATATAGTAGTTATACACCTTCCCTCCAGCTCTGTCTGTATACTGCTACTGCTATCTCTATGGGATCAGGATATATAGTAGTTATACCCCTCCCAGCTCTATCTGTATACTGCTGCTGCTATCTCAATGGGATCAGGATATATAGTAGTTATACCCCTCCCAGCTCTATCTGTATACTGCTGCTATCTCTATGGGATCAGGATATATAGTAGTTATACCCCTCCCAGCTCTATCTGTATACTGCTGCTGCTATCTCAATGGGATCAGGATATATAGTAATTATTCCCCTCCCAGCTCTATCTGTATACTGCTGCTGCTATCTCTATGGGATCAGGATATATATAGTAGTTATACACCTCTCCTCCAGCTCTATCTGTATACTGCTGCAATCTCTATGGGATCAGGATATATATAGTAGTTATACACCTTCCCTCCAGCTCTATCTGTATACTGCTGCTATCTCTATGGGATCAGGATATATAGTATTTATAACCCTCCCATCTCTATCTGTATACTGCTGCTGCTCTCTCTATGAGATCAGGATATATAGTAGTTATACACCTCCCCTCCAGCACTATCTGTATACTGCTGCTATCTCTATGGGATCAGGATATAAAGTAGATATACACCTCCCCTCCAGCTCTATATGTATACTGCTACTGCTATCTCTGTGGGATCAGTATATATATAGTAGTTATACACCTCCCCTTCGGCTCTATCTGTACACTGCTGCTGTAATCTCTGTATGATCACAATATATAGTAGTTATAAACCTCCCCTACAGCTTCATCTGTATACTGCTGTAGCTATCTCTATGGGATCAGGATATATAGTGGTTATGCACCTTTCCTCCAGCTCTATCTGTATACTGCTGCTACTATCGTTATAGAATCAGGATATATAGTAGTTATACACCTCCCCTCCAGCTCTATCTGTATACTGCTACTACTATCTCTATAGGAACAGGATATATAGTAGTTATACACCTCCCCTCCAGCTTCATCTGTATACTGCAGCTGCTACCTCTATAAGCTCATGATATATAGTAGTTATGCACCTTTCCTCCCAGCTCTATTTGTATACTGCTGCTGCTACTATCTCTGTGGAATCAGGATATATATATTAGTTATACACCTCCCTTTCAGTTCTATCTGTATACTGCTACTATCTCTATGGGGTCAGTATATAAAGTAGTTATACAGCTCACCCGCAGCTCTATCTCTATACTGCTGCTACTATCTCTATGGGATCAGAATATATAGTAGTTTTACACCTCCCTTAAGGGTGTGTTTACACAGTGTGTGTGTATATATATATATATATATATATATATAAATATATATATAGATGCAAATCAAGAAATGTTGCAGTGTGTGTGTGTATATATATATATATATATATATATATATATATATATATATATTTTATTTTTATTTTTTTATTTTTTTTGCTGAATTCATTGTAGGAACACAGTCTTAATGCTTTTAATCTTTATAAAACATCGGAATTATAGGTGGAATCACTTTCCCTTCCACTGCACTGCACATAATGTGAACTGACCCCAACTCATTTACGAGTCTAATCAGTTCACCAGCATTCTGATTAGAGGACCAGGTGCAGTGATGAGGCTTCACACCCTCTCCCTGCAAAGCCATAAGGATTCATGGAAAATGTAGGCAACATTTATGATTTGCATCCAACATGGAGCACAACACGTCCCTACCACAAGTCAGGTGAGTACAAGCACATACAACAACCTCTGCATTAATCTCTAATAATAGCCAATTCTCCACTATATAAGCAAAAACAAAAAAAAGAGAGACAACATTTTCGGAGTGGTTCTTTAATAGACAAACCGCGCCACACATATGCCAAGGATAGGGCATACCACAGCTGAAGTCTACAACCCACATGCCTCTCCTGGAGACCTGCAGCACTGTGTAGCTGAGGTCAGACGTGTTATTGATAAATCTGCCCCGTCCGTCCTCTCTGCTTTACTTGTTTCTGCTGATTCAGAAGCTGCTCCCGGCCAAACAAGAGGACGCTGGAACAAGCTGGGCCCGGTGCTATACTGGTGTTTACATGTCGTAGGGCCGTGTATGGGGGAAGTTTACCACTGATTAGGTTTATGTCAGGATTATTTATACTGTTCAGTCATGACCACGAAAAATGCTGACCTACCGTGTCCACTGATCCTCCATAACATCTGTCTAATAATATTGTGTTGGCCTCCGCATGCCCAAGGTCTGGACTGCAATGCGTTGGCGGACTTCATTTTAGGGCTGACTAACCTACTATTATTACAAAAAAAGATAGGAACAATTGTTATGGAACCTATACGCCAGTCAGCCATGGTCTGCTATTGTGTAGATCACCCTTGTACTCTGACTTCTTAAAGGGGTACTCCACCCCTAGACATCTTATCCCCTATCCAGCGGAAGGACCCCTGCGATCTCGGCTGCAGCACCCCAGACATCCGGTGCACGGAGCGAACTTCGCTCTGTGCTGGATGACTGGCGATGCAAGGCGGAGGCTCGCGACGTCACGGTCATGTCCCCTCAATGCGAGTCTATGGGAGGGGGCGTGACGGCCGTCACGCCCCCTCCCATAGACTTGCATTGAGGGGACGTGGCCGTGATGTCACAAGCCTCCGGCGCTGCACCCGACACTCTAAACAACAGGTGCAGCAGGGAGGTTGAGGGGGTCCCCTGCGATCAGACATCTTATCCCCTATACTTTGGATGGGGATAAGATGTCTAGGGGCGGAGTACCCCTTTAAAAGGGTACTCCCCTGGAAAACATTTTTTTTTTTTTAAACAACTGGTGCCAGAAAGTTAAACAGATTTGTAAATTACTTCTATTTAAAAATCTTAATCCTTCCAGTACTTATCAGTTGCTGTATGCTACAGAGGAAGTTCTTTTCTTTTTGAATTTCCTTTCTGTCTGACCACAGTGCTGTCTTCTGCAAACCTCTCCTGCTCCTGACAGTTCCTAAAATGGACAGAGGTGTCAGCAGAGAGCACTGTGGTCAGACAGAAAGGAAATTCAAAAGGAAAAGAACTTCCTGTTGAGCATACAGCAGCTGATAAGTACTGGAAGGATTAAGATTTTTTAATAGAAGTAATTTACAAATCTGTTTAAATTTCTGGCACCAGTTGATTTAAAAAAAAAAGAAAAAAAGGGTTTCCAGGGGAGTACCCCTTTATGGCCTGGACCCCTCAAGACCTGTGAAGTTGTCCTGTGGTATCTGCAACAAGACATCAGAAGCAGATCCCATTGGTTGTGAGGTGCGGCCTCCATGGATGATCGTTTGGACTCAAATCTGGGACAATTTGGAGGCCAAGTTCCTTCCTTTGTCATGTTCCTAAACAGTGGGGGGAATAAATAAATAAATAAATAAAAACTTTATCCGAGGAATAAACAAACACAGTTCACAATTTTTGTTGCAAATTTTGGCGCACGTTCCATCTAAAAGTAAATGGAGAAAACTAGTTATTTGAGGTACTTCCACATATGTGCAGCATATCTGCGCCAAAATTTATGTGCACAGAGATGCATATATATATATATATATATATATATATATATATATATATATATATATATATTTATATATATATATATATATATATATATATATATATATATATATATATATATATGAATTTAATCCTTTCCTATTTCTGTCACTTTTTTTTTTTCTTTTTTACTCCTTGCCAAGTCATAATTTTTTTTTGTATTTTTCCATCAACAGAGCCAAATGAGGGCTTGACTTTTGTGGGACTATTTGTACTTTTCAACAACACTGTTAAGTTTAACCATAAAATACACTGCAAAACCGAAAAAGAAAAAAATATCTGTAGGCTAAAATTTTAAAAACAAAAACGCAATTTTCCTAGATTTTGTTTTGATGCTGTTCACTTTTCAGCATAGCTGACATGTATTCTGTTTTCTGCCTGTCCGTACGATTACAGCGATACCAAATTTATATAGTATTAGATCTGTAGTTTTAATTGTTACCATTTTGGGGTAGGTAGTTATTTTTTATAATTAAACATTTACATATTAACGGGGTACTCTCGTGCCCCAGCCTTCTGAACATCCGGGGCACGAGAGTACCCCGTTAATATGTAAATCCCCTTCGTGATGTCATGCGGCACCCCCTCCATTGATGTCTCTGGGAGGGGGTGTGACAGTCGTCAGTCACACTGCCTCCCATGGACATTAATGGAGGGTGCGTGATGTCACGATGGGGCGTGACCGTGACGTTGCAACAGCAGCTGCTGCTTCAAGCCTGGGCTGGGGCAGGGTAGTACCCCTTTAACAGATTCTCACTTTTTGTTCATTACCCCCCAATGTTTGCAGTGTGCCCCACCCCTGAAAGAGGCCACTACTATTAGGGGATCCCGCTGTTGTGAAGAGGAAGAGGGGGACTTGATCTGTACAATGAAACATGTCACAGTAACATTCACAAGATACCAGGGCCCAAGGTTCCCAGCAGAACATTGTCCAGGACATTACACTTTCCATAATGCAATACAGTAAGAGATAGGGACTGCACTCTCCAGTAAGTTTTTCTTCTTCATTAATTCACAACACCACAAAGCAGGTAGGAGCAGACTGTTTCACACAATTGAGACAGACTGTTTCACACAATTGAGACAGACTGTTTCACACAATTGAGACAGACTGTTTCACACAATTGAGACAGACTGTTTCACACAATTGAGACAGACTGTTTCACACAATTGAGACAGACTGTTTCACACACGAGACAGACTGTTTCACACACGAGACAGACTGTTTCACACAATTGAGACAGACTGTTTCACACAATTGAGACAGACTGTTTCACACACGAGACAGACTGTTTCACACAATTGAGACTTTTTCACTCAACTTTTTCACTCAACTCAATTCAGTGATTCCTCTAGCCGGTGCGCCTGGCGGCACCGGCTAGAGGAAGCACTTAAAGGGATTATCCAGGAAAAATCTTTTTTTTATATATCAACTGGCTCCAGAAAGTTAAACAGATTTGTAAATTACTTCTATTAAAAAATCGGCAACCAGTTTAGAAGAAAATCCCCATAGCAAAACTCTTCTAAACTGGGCGGTTCCCGAGACACGTGTCATCAGAGAGCACTTAGACAGAAAAGAACAACTCAACTTCAGCAGCTCATAAGTACTGAAAGGATTAAGATTTATTAATATAAGTAATTTACAAATCTGAAAAAAATAGAATAATAGTCCTCAGCTCAATATCAGAAAAGATTAATGGAGGATGTCTGGTATCAATAATAGAGAAAAAACACAATTAGTGCATAAATGGTATTTAATAAATATTAAATAGTGCGTTCCCGCAGGGCCCTACGGTAGCGCACAATTGGTTAAAAAAAGAAATATAAAATACAACAAGTAGTTACACTACAGAGCGAGTGTATCTATTAAGGCTGACAGCCGTATAATGATACACTGGATGATACACTGGGTGATGGTATGTTAAAGTGTTACTCTGATCAGAATAATAATAGATTCAGTGTGCACAAAAAAAATAATAAGAATAAAAATAATAATAAAACGTTCCTCCTGGAAAGAAAAATGATTTGATAGAAAAAATGGATGATACAAGAAAGATAAGTCCTGAAAAATAGGTCCTGAAAGTGAAAAGTAGCAGTCCTGTAAATGGTGGAGTTATGACCTGTAGGATGGATCCTATAATTGGCCTAAAGTAATGTCCTGCAAAAAATAATGTCCTGCAAAAAAGAAACGTATACTATATATGGTGATACCCTAAGAATTGTTTGAATAGTGGATATTGCAATTAAATCGCTGTTGCCGGTTTCTCCACTCCACAGCCTACAAATAGAAATAAAGTCACTGGCACGATTGTGCCACTCACCGCACCGCTGGTGGACAGATGGATGATGAACGAATAAGCTCTAGCCGGGGCGGCGTGATGGTCGCGGGATAGATAGCCGTTCTCACCGGCGAGCTGTCCCTTGGCGTCAGGTGTACTCTAGCCGGGGCGGGGTGTTGGTCGCAGAATCTCCAGCCGCTCTCACCGGCGAGTTAACTCTTGGCGTCTGACGTAGCAGGTCAGCTGATGGCAGGTCCACCACTGAGGAAGGGGTATTACTTATCTGCTCTGAACCCCGAAACGCGTTTGGTGATCGAGATTGAGCCTCTTTTATTGGTCTAGTTTACACTACAGCTGCGGTTATACAAGCATCCATCGGATAGTTCCTCTCTGGAGAGACTTCATCCATCATCCATTCATTACATGGTCCGGTACTTAAATTCATCTGCTGAACCGGTGTTGAACCCTCCACCATTTGATCAACATCTCTATCTGCATGCAGCATTACTATACAACATCATTTAGCACCAACTAACCTCCCGCACAAGGTCAGCTGACCTGCCATCAGCTGACCTGCTACGTCAGACGCCAAGAGTTAACTCGCCGGTGAGAGCGGCTGGAGATTCTGCGACCAACACCCCGCCCCGGCTAGAGTACACCTGACGCCAAGGGACAGCTCGCCGGTGAGAACGGCTATCTATCCCGCGACCATCACGCCGCCCCGGCTAGAGCTCATCCGTTCATCATCCATCTGCCCATCAGCGGTGCGGTGAGTGGCACAATCGTGCCAGTGACTTTATTTCTATTTGTAGGCTGTGGAGTGGAGAAACCGGCAACAGCGATTTAATTGCAATATCCACTATTCAAACAATTCTTAGGGTATCACCATATATAGTATACGTTTCTTTTTTGCAGGACATTATTTTTTGCAGGACATTACTTTAGGCCAATTATAGGATCCATCCTACAGGTCATAACTCCACCATTTACAGGACTGCTACTTTTCACTTTCAGGACCTATTTTTCAGGACTTATCTTTCTTGTATCATCCATTTTTTCTATCAAATCATTTTTCTTTCCAGGAGGAACGTTTTATTATTATTTTTATTCTTATTATTTTTTTGTGCACACTGAATCTATTATTATTCTGATCAGAGTAACACTTTAACATACCATCACCCAGTGTATCATCCAGTGTATCATTATACGGCTGTCAGCCTTAATAGATACACTCGCTCTGTAGTGTAACTACTTGTTGTATTTTATATTTCTTTTTTTAACCAATTGTGCGCTACCGTAGGGCCCTGCGGGAACGCACTATTTAATATTTATTAAATACCATTTATACACTAATTGTGTTTTTTCTCTATTATTGATACCAGACATCCTCCATTAATCTTTTCTGATATTGAGCTGAGGACTATTATTCTATTTTTTTCACTTTTCTGCATCTCTCTGTGGGGGAGAGCTTTTAGTTAACCTCGCTCATTTTTCTGTGGTAGAGCTACACATATCTACATTTCCCTAATTTACAAATCTGTTTAACTTTCTGGAGCCAGTTGAGATATATATATCTCAACTGGCTCCAGAAAGTTAAACAGATTTGGTAAAAACATGTTAAGTATTAAAACATAGTCCACATGATATGTACTATTGTACGGCAGGCCTGACGTGTTCCGTTCTACAGGCCTTAAAGGGTTATACAGGAAAAAACTAATTATATATATATATATATATATATATATATATATATATATATATATATATATATTAGTTTTTTCCTGTATAACCCTTTAAGGCCTGTAGAACGGAACACGTCAGGCCTGCCGTACAATAGTACATATCATGTGGACTATGTTTTAATACTTAAGATGTTTTTACCAGTTTGCTGACATCCATGTTGCTGCTGTATGATTTACTTCAGGCCATTCATTGCTCTTGGCCATTGGCGCAGACGCCTACCAGGAAGAGGGTGAGAGCTGGTTTGGGTTTTTGTATTTGTTGTGTTGCATTTCTGGAATTTCCAGGTTACAAGGGTAATGAGAGAGCACATAGAGTAAATTCTGTTTATATAGTGATGTATCCGCATATTAGAAGCGGCACCTTCTTACTATACATTTACATTCCCCAAGACGGTCATTACATTACGTCTCCCGGTGCCTTCGTGATCCCAGGGGTTTGTAGGACGATGTGACATAAGTTGTGGAAAGAACGTGGAGTGCCGCACTCACCCTTATTTATAGCTTTACAGGAAATAAGGTCATTTCTTCCATGAAAAGTCTTTTTTCATGGAACACACCAGGAAATTAAGGAAAGAGGCTGCTGGCACGTGCGGTGTGGGCGATGACCGGGCCAAGTGTCCACAAGACAATTGTGATGAATAACAGGAATGGGAAAATTCTTGTAATATGGACATTTCTGTAGGTACAACTTGGGTGCATATAATACAGTGATCCCTCAACATACAATAGTTTCAACATACAATGGTCTTTTATGGACCATTGTAACTTGAAACCAGACTCAACATACAATGCTACGGACAGTCCAGATCTGTGAAACGTGTCAATGACTGGAAGAACCGACCAGTCAGAATGGACATTTTTACTGGTAAATTATCTGTATTACTGAAGTGTATGCACTGACTGGTGTCAGGGTTAGCTGCTCCTTTGGACTCCAGGTAAGGGCGGCTCCATTTGGGACACTGTGTGTACTGTATAGGACCCTGAAGAAGCTCCTTTCCTCTACATAAACCATTGTTTCCCAACCAGGGTGCCTCCAGGTGTTGCAAAACTACAACTCCCAGCATGCCCGGACAGCCAACGGCTGTCTGGGCATGCTGGGAGTTGTAGTTTTGCAACAGCTGGAGGCACCCTAGTTGGGAAACACTGACATAGACAGTGATTTACAGCTCCCAGCAGATCTTTATTACTTTTATCTGTAAGGATTTGCTTTATCTATATTAGGTTTCCTGGCTGTCCGGGCATGCTGGGAGTTGTAGTTTTGCAACAGCTGGAGGCACCCTAGTTGGGAAACACTGACATAGACAGTGATTTACAGCTCCCAGCAGATCTTTATTACTTTTATATGTAAGGATTTGCTTTATCTATATTAGTTTTCCCAGCTGTCCGGGCATGCTGGGAGTTGTAGTTTTGCAACAGCTGGAGGCACCCTAGTTGGGAAACACTGACATAGACAGTGATTACAGCTCCCAGCAGATCTTTCTTACTTTTATATATAAGGATTTGTTTTATCTATATTAGTTTTCTACTTATATTTCTTTAATCCTCACTTTTTACCCTATTTTTGGATGACATTTTGGTGGCTTCAGAACCAATTATCAGGTTTCCATAGAGTTCTGGTCTCAACATACAATGGTTTCAACATACAATGGTCGTGCTGGAACCGATTAATATTGTAACTTGAGGGACCACTGTATATGATATCCTTACTGTGCATAGTCTAGGGCACTTAGATATACATGCATGAAGGTTGTGTAGGATCCTGTATCTCCTACCGTAAATTATAGGAATGTTACCAATGACTATACTAAAAAACTTTTAGTCCATACTAAAAATGAAAGAGAAGCATTTTATTATTCTATGTTTACTAGGCACATTGGATGGTTCAGGCTACTAAACATTAAAGGGGTACTCCGGTGGAATTTTTTTTATTTTTTATTTATTTATTTATTTTTTAAATCAACTGGCGCCAGAAAGTTAAACAGATTTGTAAATTAAAGGAATATGGATACCGCTCTCACCAGCGCCGGACACCTCTCACACCTGTGCTGCGGACTGCCGGCACCGCCTCCGGCAACTCCTTATGCTAGAAAGAACTCCGTCCGGCACCAAGGTATGGGGTAAAAAAGGGCTTGTCTTTATTTATTCCACTGCAGGATACATACAGATAAAGATGTCTGACGCGTTTCGCCCTTTACAGGGCTTAATCGTAGACTACGATTAAGCCCTGTAAAGGGCGAAACGCGTCAGACATCTTTATCTGTATGTATCCTGCAGTGAAATGAATAAAGACAAGCCCTTTTTTTTACCCCATACCTTGGTGCCGGACGGAGTTCTTTCTAGATTTGTAAATTACTTCTATAAAAAAAAAATCTTAATCCTTCCAGTACTTATTAGCGGCTGTATATACTACAGAGAAAGTTCTTTTCTTTTTGGATTTCTTTTCTGTCACTACCTCAGTGCTCTCTGCTGACACCTCTGTCCATTTTAGGAACTGCAGCATATGTTTGCCATGGGGATTTTCTCCTGCTCTGGACAGTTCCTGAACCATAATAGGCCTCCCCTATCCAAGAGTATGCAAATAATAAATGCTTTGCACAGTATACGTGTCCTGGGAGAGCACTTTGAATTCTTAGGTTGTAGCCATAAAGGACAAAAAAGTGACAATAGCTTTGAGGATCCCTGCATTGGATAAAGAACAGGTGTCCCCGCCCCACTCAGCAGAGAAGGTGAATGGAACATTCCAGGATTATATAAAGCATTTTTCTAATCTACCGCTGACTTCATTCAGGCATAAATACAAAGCACAGGGATTGCCTGTAATCTGTTCTGTTTTGTTTTTTGTACTTTTTATTTTTTACTCTTTTATGGTGATTTATGGCTGTTTCTTAAAAGGGAAAGTTTTACTCTCCCATTAGTTCATTTTAAGCAATGAATGCCGCACCATTTGTAGCCAAGGGCGTATCTCCTTTCAGGGTATCGCTTGCTAGAGGGGAATAACTATATTTTTCTATAGTATCTAAAAATGGACGTCTAAGATTAAATATTGGACAAGTAGCCTACAGTCAGTACATAGCGTGTGATCACATGTCATATTCATGGCCTTATCTGGCCTTAGTTTAGGCCTCAGGTGTCCAACCTGTGGCCCTCTAGCTGTTGAAAAACTACAACTTTTTACAACCTGCTGGGAGTTGTAGTTTTGCAACAGCTAGAGGGCCGCAGGTTGGACACCACAGCCTTTGACCACGCTGGAAGTTGCTTACCCTCTCATATATCCCTCCATCTTGAAGCAGGGCCAGCGTTAAGGCGGGGCAAACTGGGCAATTGCCCAGGGCCCCCTGCGGGCTGCTCAGTGATGTATCAACGGGGAACTATACTGCCAACTAAATGTGGGGGAACTACAACCTAATGTGGGGGAACTATACTGCCAACCTAATGTGGGGGAACTATACTGCCAACCTAATGTGGGGGAACTACAACCTAATGTGGGGGGAACTATACTGCCAACCTAATGTGGGGGAACTATACTGCCAACCTAATGTGGGGGAACTACAACCTAATGTGGGGGAACTATACTGCCAACCTAATGTGGGGGAACTACAACCTAATGTGGGGGAACTATACTGCCAACCTAATGTGGGGGAACTATACTACCAACCTAATGTGGGGGAACTATACTGCCAACCTAATGTGGGGGAACTACAACCTAATGTGGGGGAACTATACTGCCAACCTAATGTGGGGGAACTATACTACCAACCTAATGTGGGGGAACTACAACCTAATGTGGGGAACTATACTGCCAACCTAATGTGGGGGAACTATGCTGCCAACCTAATGTGGGGGAACTATACTGCCAACCTAATGTGGGGGAACTATGCTGCCAACCTAATTTGGGGGGAACTATGCTGCCAACCTAATGTGGGGGAACAATGCTGCCAACCTAATGTGGGGGAACTATGCAAAAATATAAAATCCCTATAACTTTTATTTTTCTGTATATGGGGATGTATGAAGGTCATTTTTTGTGCTGTGATTTGTAGTTTTTATGGGACTTTTCAATTGCTTTATAGATATTTTTTATGGTATTTGAAGTGACCAAAAATGTGCAAATCTGGTTAGTGCAATATTACGACTTTTGGGGCCCCACTTTTCATTTTGCCCAGGGCCACGCTAAGCCTAAAACCGGCCCTGCCCACTTGTACGGCTGCAAGTGGCCCCAGTACCTGCGGACCGTAAAAATAAAATAAAAAAACCCACTCATCTTTCCCATGCTCCCGCGCTGAGGCCTCTTTATCGTTCGCTCTGTGATCCAGAGTGGTGCAGGACCTGTAGCACAAGAATGTCATTTCATCACACGGCAGGTCCTGCACCACTCCGGATTACGGAGCAAAGGAGAAGGTCCTGAACCACTAACAGAGTGGATGATGTGGAGGCCTCAGCGCGGGAGCGTAGGGAAGGTGAGTAGGATTTTTATTATTTTCTTTTGGAGGGAACTTATTGGGGGAAACCACTTAATGGGAACATCTACCTAACTATTGGGGATTTCTATTTTAAAGGGTAAGGTATTATCTAAAAACGTACATCCAAGATGATATATATTGTACACGTAGCCTCCAGTACATAGTGTGTGATCACATGTCATATTAATGGCCTTAGCTGGCCCTAGGTGTCAAACCTGCAGCCCCCCAGCTGTTGCATAACTACAACTCCCAGCATGCCCGGACAGCCAACGGCTGGGAGCTGTAGTTTTGCAACAGCTGGAGGGCCACAAGTTGGACACCACAGCCTTGGACCACGCTGGAAGTTGCTTTCTCTCTCATATAGCCCTCTCACTTGTACTGCCGCATCTGTGGCCCTCCAGCTGTTGCAAAACTACAATTCCCAGCATGCCCGGACAGCCAACGGCTGGGAGCTGTAGTTTTGCAACAGCTGGAGGGCCACAAGTTAGACACCACAGCCTTGGACCACGTTGGAAGTTGCTTTCCCTCTCATATAGCCCTCTCACTTGTACTGCCGCATCTGTGGCCCTCCAGCTGTTGCCAAACTACAACTCCCAGCATGCCCGGACAGCCAACGGCTGTCCGGGCATGCTGGGAGTTGTAGTTTTACAACAGCTGGAGGTTGGAAAACACTGGTTTACGCCCTCTTTCTTGGATTGCTGTTGTTCCAATGTTTGTGACCTTCATCGCGTCAAGCGACTGATCTGCAGTACCATTGCCCTTTTATAGTGCCAATCAATAGGGTCCCATCGATCAAACATTGATAGATGATCATAAAAGGTTATTTTTTTTTTTTTTTGGTCTTTTAAAAAATTTCACACGCGCAGGGAATGGTGTAACAAATAATAAGAGAACAGGAGAACAGTACCCACTCCTCCCGTTTCCCCCCCACTGCTACGATGGTGTCCCTATACATTGTGCATATGATACTGCAGCCGGTAACTAACATTTGTTATATTGGCTTGGCCAAGCTTTATGGATCCTAAAAAAAATAATTGTTGCAGTTTTTGTTGCATCCTATCCACTACAATCAGTCATCCCAGTTTTGTTAAAACGCCTCTCTCTCTCTCTTTCCGCAGCCGAGAAGGTCACCTCACTGGGAAAGGATTGGCACAAGTTCTGCCTGAAGTGCGAGCATTGCAATAAGACTCTAAATTCCGGTGGACACGCCGAGGTAAGGTGCTACAAAGTAACAGAATACACTGCGGCGGGTCCCGGGGACTATGATGCGAGTGCATCTCCTGCGCTCGCTTCATAGTCTGGATGAGACTCAGGACGTATATGTGTGCCAAGTACCAGGCAATCAGGGCAGACAGAAACCGAATACAAATATATGGCTATTAGATATGTCCAGTGAGAATAATAGAGCTCTGAAATTTTTGTGCAAGAATGGTGATTTTTGGAAATTTGGTAAACCCTTTTGTTAGACTCACCGCAGTCGAGCGGAGTCTAAAGTGCCGCTGGTTTTCACCAGAGCCCGCCGCAAAGCGAGATGGTCTTGCTGCGGCAGGCGGCACCCAGGTCGCTATCCCTGGCACAACTCGACCACACAGGCAGCTCAGGAGCGTAAACAGGAATGTAGCAGAAGGTCAGTAGGCAGGCTGCAAGGTACAAAGTCAGGTCACTGAATGCAAGGTCTGGTACACGGCAAGGAAACACAGTATAAGGCACTGGGGAAAACAAACATCCAGCAGGGGTATGTGGGAGATGCAGAAACTTATAAGTGTGACTCTGGTGCAAGCCATAATTACAGGCGCACTGGCCCCTTAAATATAAGAGCTCTGGCGCGTGCGCCCTAGGAGGCGGGGGCATGCGCGCCGGAGCTGAGAGGAAGCAGCAGAGGACTGAGGTGAGTGACGAGCTGGGATTCGCATGCGGGTGCATCCGCGATGCGAATCCCAGCCCCGCCGGCTGGGGAAGAGAGGGGGACAAAGCGCTCATGGCCAAAGTGAATGGCCGGAGCGCAAGTTGTCACACCTTTTAACTCATTTTGCCCTAATGACACAGCCAAGTTTTATTTTTGCGCTTTTGTTTTTTTCCTCCTCGCCTTTTAATAGTCATAACTCTTATTTTTCCATCCACAGAACCATATGCTTGTTTAAATTATTTTTTTGCGTGACCAATTGCGTGACATAAACTGTATGGCAAAACGAAAATAAAAAGGGGTGTCTTTTTAACATAGTGCACTTTACGGTAAAACTGACGTGTTCTCTTTATTGACGTGTTCTGGTTACACGCTTTTCTATTGTTTTTTTTTTTTTGTTTTTTTTTAAATTTACTTTTTTTTTTAAATATCAAAATATGTTTAAAATTGCCTTATTCTGATCCCCTCTCCTTTGTTTCTGCGTTGGCAGCTGTATGATGGATTATATTTTGCACTTCAGACTTTTCCACATGGGCCAATATAGGGGTCCATTTAAAGGGGTATTCCGCCCCTAGACATTTTATCCCCTATCCAAAGGATAGGGGATAAGATGTCAGATCGCCACGATCTCGCTGCTGGGGACCCCCGGGATCCCCGCTGCGGCACCGCGCTATCATTACAGCACAGAGCGAGTTCGCTCTGTGCGTAATGACGGGCGATACAGGGGACGGAGCCGCGTGACGTCATGGCGCCGCCCCTCGTGACATCACGGCCCGTCCCCTTAATGCAAGTCTATGGGAGGGGGCGTGACGACCGCCACGCCCCCTCCCATAGACTTGTATTGAAAGGGGCGGGCCGTGACATCACGAGGGGCGGAGCCGTGACGTAACGATGCTCCGGCCCCTGTATCGCCCGTCATTACGTGCAGAGCGAACTCTCTCTGTGCTGTAATGATAGCGCGGTGCCACAGCGGGGATCCCAGGGGTCCCCAGCAGCGGGACCGCAGTGATCTGACATCTTATCCCCTATCCTTTGGATAGGGGATAAAATGTCTAGGGGCTGAGTACCCCTTTAAAGCAATAAATTGATTGCTATTATTGTTACTGGGACAGCACTGATGAATGATATCGGCGATCTACTTGTATGATCTGCCAGAAGACAGACCCCACAAGAAAATCCCCGAAGCAGTCCTGGAGCAGGTAAGTGGAGCTCCACGCTGCGGTTTAATCCAAAGAGCCTTTCATTTCAGATGCCGATATCAGTAATGATCACAGGATTTCATAGTTTAATGACGGCATCAGCGTGATTGCTGATATTCGCCATTAGCGGCGGGTCCCAGTCTGGTCCTGTCATATAAAATGATTGAAATGTTATCTGGTGTTAAGGTGCCCACACATTTTTAATAGCTGTCGGCTGAACTGTTCTGTGTACCCCATACACATAAATGTTTGACTAGCTGAATGTTCACATTTTGTGAATTGGGAGAGAAGAGGTAAGCCCCTGCCAGACAGCTTTGTTACTCTTTACATGCCGTATTTGTCATTAACTTATCCCAGCTGAGGGACTTAAAGGGGTACTCTGCCCCTTGACATCTTATCCTGCCTCTGGGGACCCCCATGATCTCGGCTGTGGTATCCCAGACATCCGGTGCACAGACTGAACTTCGCTCCGTGACGGATGACTGACGATGCCAGGCGGGGGCTCAAAACGTCACGGTCACGCCCCGATAACAATGTCACGGCCACGCCCCCCTCAATGCAAGTCTATGGGAGGGGGCGTCCCGCCCCCTCCCATAGACTTGCATTGAGGGGGCGTGGCCATGACATCACAAGCCTCCGGAGCTGCACCCAATGCTTTAAACAAACATCAGGGAGATCGCGGGGGTCCCCAGCGGTCCCGCGATCAGACATCTTATCCCCTATCCTTTGAATAGGGGATAAGATGTCTAGGAGCGGAGTACCCCTTTAATGGGGAACTCTGAGGAAATAAAACGAATTCCCTATCCTATGGGGCCCCCGCAATCTCCTGTTCTCACCCGCCCTCGGCATACTCCGCCCCTCGGAGACGGGCTTCAGTGATGGCCCAAGTTTTATTTTCCCTGAGTAGCTCTTTAAAGGTGTTAATGGCAGAGAGGGCAAATATAGTCAAAAATATGAGCACAAGTAGTAGTATCATGACTATTGGCACGCTGGTATTTTCCACAAAAAAAATGAAAAAATAAAATGTAAAATAAAAACTTCTTGAAACACAAATAATACATTCAGTAAGACATAAAGTCGCCTTTTTCGCTTTCTGATTTTATGGACTTATATACCGCTTAATATACTTAACACAGGAAAGAGAGCTGTAGACTTCAGCCTGATCATTTTCCAGCCAGCGGGATACTGAATCTGACATTATTTGGGATTTTGTGTGAGATTTTATGTCCCTCCCTATGTCCAGCTGTGACTATTCGGATCTAGAAACATTAGCATCTTAGAGCCTTTTCAGCGCTTAGAAGACGTCGTCTCAATTTCATGTTTGGTTGCCATGGAGACACTCCATTTCCATCTCGCGGACAATAGAAATATTGTCTGCGGTTGGGAACAGGTGGTTCCCAAGAGTGTAGTGTCGGTGCCGTAATCCAAAAAATGACTATGGCATCTGAGCAGCCACCCATTGCTTTCTGCATCGCTTGTTTTTACTATTTTGAAACAGAGATTTAGCTTCTCTTCACAGGTACTATTTACGCCATTCTCGAGAAAGCACCATTGTTTACCATTGTGGGTTTTTGGAAACTCATTCATTTAGCTAAGACTTTGGGGATTTAGAAGCATTTTATATCAAGGAAGCTGCAAGGATTTACTTAGTTTTATGTAATTCAGAATTGCAATAAAGGGACAGTGTTAAAATTTAGATACTGTGAAATGTGCAGGAGTTTGGTCATGAGAAAAACGGGACAAACAAAGGTTATTGGGGACAAACGACAGTACATACACAGGCTCTTAAATATGGTGGCCAATCAGGACAAACCCTACTCATATGCCCAATATGTCCCCTCTATGAGCCAAAGAGAAGGGAAACTAAAGGCACCCATAAACATGCAAAAGCTGTCAGCCGACTGCTATCCCTCCTGATCCCTCCATACACAGGACTTGGCTTGGCCAACAGCTGTTTCTCCCAATCCAAGAATGCACATGAAGGCTTGGCTTAGGGAACAAATGTCTTTCCTGAACCCTTTATACTCGTGAAGGCTTGACTTGCCCCACAGCTTATCTCCCCATACACATGAAAGTATGGCTCAGCCAACAGCTATATGTACCAATCTCTACATACACATTGCTTGGTTTAGCTAAAAGCTGTCTTTCCTGACCTCTCCATACACATGAAGGTTTGGCTTGGCCGACAGCTGTTTCCCCCAATACTTCCATACACATCTTTTGGCTTTGCTAACACCTGTCTCTCCTGACCCCTTCATACACATAAAGGTTTGGTTTGGCCGACATTTGTTTCCCCAAATCCTTCCATACACATAAAGGTTTGGCCGACAGCTGTTTCCCCCAATCCTTCCATACACATGGCTTGGCTTTGCTAACACCTGTGTCTCTTGACCCCTCCTTACACATAAAGGTTTAATTTGGCTGACATTTGTTTCCCCCAATCCTTCTATACACATAAAGGTTTGGCCAACAGCTGTTTCCCCCAATCCTTCCATACACATGGCTTGGCTTTGCTAACACCTGTGTCTATTGATCCCTACAAACACATAAAGGTTTAATTTGGCCGACATTTGTTTCCCCCAATCCTTCTATACATATCAAGGTTTGTCCGACAGCTGTTTCCCCCCCATCCCTCCATACACATGAAGGCTTGGCTCAGCCAACAGCTATCTCTCCCGATCCCTCCATACACGATGCCAGGCTCCTCTAGTAGCAGCTTATTTCCGCAGAGAACAGAAGGATCGGGCAGTCGATATCCAATATTCCTGATCCGTCCCTCCCCTGACATCATTTGCCATAGTAGAGTCTGCAGGCCCCCATACACATAAGATATTTGTCTGGTCCCACTGAAATCGGTGGCTTTGGCCAACGCTTTTAAAATTTTTATGGGGGCCTTACAGGCTCAATTTTAGTCTTATGTGACTTGGGTTACATAGATGGCCATCTAAGATAACTGGTTTGCCTCTGGTGGTGTCCAGCTTCAGAAACCCATTGTCCTACAATCTGTTACGGAATTGTGAGTTAAAGGGGTAATCCACTGGCCAGCGTTCGGAACGTAATGTTCGGAACGCTGTTTTCATGCTGCAGGGGTTGGCTACGCCCCTCGTGACATCACGCCCACACCCCCTCGTGTCGTCCGTAGTGGGATCCCAGCCTTATTGTTTTCAGTGGGATTGTACTGTGGAATTCCGCCAGCGAAATGGAATGGATTCCGCTGGACCACATTGCCGTCTATGAAACAATGTAGTTGTCGTTATCGGATTATTTCAATCGCCAAAGGGACAGAGCGCGATAATAACGTTATAGTCGTCTGACGCAATAGGACAGTATTTATCCATTTCCTTTTACAGACAAATCAAGGGAACCAGAGTATTCGAGCGGTCCTAGTGCCCACTTTTTCTGCCGGCATCCTCTAGAAATTGGTTCTTTTTCCGGATAACATTCTGTAGTATGAATGAGCCATTGCGGTGAGATCACATGCAACAAATCTATTGCAGAAATTTCTGAGTCTTAAAGGGGTACTCCCATGCCTCAGCCTTCTAAACATCCGGTTCAGCAGGCTTGGAGCAGCGTCTGAGGTCATGGCGTCCCGGCCACGCTCCCTCGTGATGTCACGCCACGCCACCTCCATTGATGTCTATGGGAGGGGGCGTGACTATCGTCACGCCCCCTCCCATAGAGTTCCCCTCCAGAGTACCCCTTTAAGGTGCAAGGTGCTTTTTCTACTACACTCTCTGGTCCAGCGCAGTCTCGTAGTTTCTTATTTCAAATACTTGTAAAGATCTATTACTTTTCATTCCGTTTCTTTTAAGCGCTTTCCCTTCTTCATATCATTTCAGCATGACGGGAAGCCTTACTGTCACAAGCCGTGCTATGCTTCATTATATGGACCAAAAGGTGAGATTTTCGTTTATAATAATATTATCATTTATAACAATAATAAAAAATAATGATGCATCAGCTTAGTCCCAATAACCTATCAATGAGATATTTTATTAGGACACTTGGTAACCAGGCAAGGTGGAGCGTACAACAGTATTAATAATACTAATGTGCCAGCTATTTCTAGATATATGGAAATGTACAGGATATATAAAAGCTTAAAGGGGGACTCCGCCCCTAGGCATCTTATCCCCTATTCAAAGGATAGGGGATGAGATGTCTGTTCCCCCGCTGCTGGGAACCCCCGCGATCTCCGTGCTGCACCCGTTGTTCGTTTAGAGCGTTGGGGGGCAGCGCCGGAGGCTCATGGCATCACGGCCATGCCCCGCTTGTGACATCACAGCCACGCCTCCTCAATGCAAGTCTATGGGAGGGGGCGTAATAGCCGTCACGCCCCCTCCCATAGACTTGCATTGAGGGGGCGTGGCCGTGACATCAGGAGTGGAGCGTGACCGTGACATCACCAGCCTCCGCCCCGTATCGCCAGTCATCCATCACGGAGTGAAGCTAGCTCCGTGCACAGGATGTCTGGGGTGACGAAGCTGGGATCACGGGAGTTCCCAGCGGCGGGACCCCGAGATCAGACATCTTATCCCCTATGCTTTGGATATGGGATAAGGTGTCTAGCGGCAGAGTACCCCTTTAAATCGCTTTATATAAAGGCTTTTGCTATCGTATCCTCATGTACAATTTTATGACTATTTTAGGGGGGTTTTTTTGCACAATATTTAGTGACTGTCTTGTAATTCTAAAGGGTACGGGCACTTAAGGTTGTGTTGGCACCCGGTGCTTTGGTGTCTTTATCATTGCCGCTGTTGAATATTTCAGGTGTTAATATCGGAGGTGCCGGATCGTACATCTACAGGAAGCCAAGTGAGGACAAACCAACGTCTCCTACCGAAGTAGCTCCAAAGGTTGAAGAGAAGAAAGTTAGTGCCGCTCCAAAGACCCTCACCAAAGGTGAGAGACCTAGAACATGATTGTCCGAAGAAAAGTCTGAGACAAGACTGGCCAGACACATGAGATAGCTGTAAAAAAAAGTCCAAGGTGGAAATGCCCCTTTAAAGGGGTACGCTGGTGCTCCATGGTTCTGAATATTGGAAACTATGGAACCAGAGCTGGAGTTAAAGGGGTACTCCGCTGCTAGACATCTTATTCCCTATTCAAAGTATAGGGCATAAGATGTCTGATCGCGGGGGTCCCCCACGATCTCCCGCAGCATTGGGCATTTGTTTGTTCCTGTGGCAGTGGTCGTGACATCACGGCCACGCCCCCTCGTGATGTCACTCCACACCCCCTCCATTCATGTCTATGGGAGGGGGCGTGTCGACCGGCACGCCCCCTCCCATAGACATGATTGGTAGGGACTTGGTGTGACATCACAATGGGGCGTGGCCGTGATGTCACGAACACAAACAAAAGCCCGGTGCTGCGGGAGATCGTGGGGGACCCCCGCGATCAGACATCTTATGCCCTATACTTTGAATAGGATGTCTAGCAGTGGAGTACCCCTTTAACTCCAGCTCTGGTTCCGTAGTTTCCTCCCCTCATTCATCACACAGTGGAATTCCTGGCAGGGCAGGGTATTGTGATAGGAGAACAATTTACAATTGTTAACTCAGGGATCACACTGACAAACCTCAGATCACAGTGACCTACAGAAGTATCAGGTTCATATCAGGATACACATCTGCAGACCTGTCCTGGCAGCACACTTGGGAAAACGTTAAGGGGTATCTTCTTTTTTTATTTTAATTTAATTTAATTTTTTTTTGTGTGCAAAAGGCCCCTTCGAGTAGACTCCTTTTTCATCCTGTAAGTGTGCAGTGTTCTGATACATAACACTGAGACATTAAAAGGGTTACTCCGCTGGAAAACATATATATATATATATATATATTTTTTATTTTTTATTTTTTTTAAATCAACTGGTGCCAGAAAGTTAAACAGATTTGTAAATTACTTCTATTGAAAAATCTTAATCCTTCCAGTACTTGTCAGCTGCTGTATACTCCACAGGAAGTTCTTTTCTTTTTGAATTTCTTTTCTGCCTGACCACGGTGCTCTTTGCTGACACCTCTGTCCGTGTCAGGAACTGTCCAGAGTAGAAGCAAATCCCCATAGCAAACCCATCTTCTGTGGACAGTTCCTGACACGGACAGAGGTGTCAGCAGAGAGCACTGTGGTCAGACAGAAAAGAAATTAAAAAAGAAAAGAACTTCCTGTGGTGCATACAGCAGCTGGTAAGTATTGGAAGGATTAAAATTTTTAGATAGATGTAATTTACAAATCTGTTTAACTTTCTGGTACCAGTTGATTTAAAAAAAAAAAGAAAAGAAAATGTTTTCCTGTGGAGTACCCCTTTAAAGAAGTCTCATGGAAAGATGGTGATGGTGGGGGTGGGGGCCAAGTGCTGGGCCCCGGCTCTCCTCCACAGCGGCGTATCACAACGCCCATCCGGGGGCCATGCCCCATCCATATAGCTCTATGGGAGAACTGAAGATAGCCAAACGGCTCCCTCATAGAGCTATATGAAGGGAGCGTGGCGGCCCCCACTTTGGACGGGAGTTGTGAAGCGCCGCTGTGGAGGAGAGCCGGGGCTCCATACAGGAGATCGTGGGGGACCCAGTAGTCGAACCCCCCATGATCTAAAACGTATCCCCTATCCTGTGAATAGGGGATACCTTTTTTCCACAATGACTTCTTTAAAGGGGTTATCCAGGGAAAACTTTTTTTTTTTTATATATCAACTGGCTCCGGAAAGTTAAACAGATTTGTAAATTACTTCTATAAAAAAAATCATCTTAATCCTTTCAGTACTTATGAGCTTCTGAAGTTAAGGTTGTTCTTTTCTGTCTAAGTGCTCTCTGATGACGCCCAGTTTTGAAGCAAATCCCCATAGCAAACCTCTTCTAAACTGGGCGTTTCCTGAGACACGTGTCATCAGAGAGCACTTAGACAGAAAAGAACAACCTTAACTTCAGAAGCTCATAAGTACTGAAAGGATTAAGATTTTTTAATAGAAGTAATTTACAGATCTGTTTAACTTTCTGGAGCCTGTTGATATATATATATATAAAAAAATAGTTTTTTCCTGGAATACCCCTTTAAGTCATATGGCTAGTGAACCTGGGTAGGTAGTAGATTCAGACATTGAATTATAGGCGGCAACCTATAGATGGCACTACAGAGACAGCTTTCTTTCTTTTGCAAAACCTCAACTCCCAGCATGCCCGGACAGCCAACGGCTGTCCGGGCATGCTGGGAGTTGAAGTTTTGCAACATCTGGAGGGCCACAGTTTCAGACCACTGATATAAATGAATATAGTGTTGCTCATATTCTCTGTAAATGACAGACCAGGGCCATTTTCACATGAGTCTAATAATGGGAGTGGAGGGGGGGGGGGGGGGAGTTTGCCTAATAATGGGGGGGGGGAGTTTGTGTCCATATTAAGGATGCTTGTCCCTGTTGTCTCTTTCAGCTTCAAGTATAACAACTTTTACAGGAGAACCCAACTTGTGTCCTCGCTGTGAGAAGAAAGTGTTTTTCGGTAAGAAGATCTATAGATCATTAAGATATTACCAAATAGTCAGGATCTATGAGATGGTACAGCAGTGTTCTTCAATCTGTGGCTCTCCGGCTATTACAAAACTACAATTCCCAGCCAGCACTGATAATCGGAGCCTGTCCGGGGCATGCTGGGAGTTGTAGTTTTGCAGCAGCTGGAAACTACAGTTTGGGAAACATTGTGTTACCCCTACCAAGCTGCGTCCTCCTCTGTCAGTACGGCCCCGGCCAGAACTTGTCTCTTACTTATTTTCCAAATGTATTGATTATTCTGGACTTTTTTTTTTTAAGTTAAAATTCAGCGTAGCAGAGAGAGAGGAAAGTAGGTGACGTGTCACCATATAACTAGGCCAATTTATTATTCAGTAGTCTGGCGACAAACGGGGTAAGAACTCCTGTGGGAGACCTAATGGCAAGTCGTTTCCTGTTGTTACCACTGGGAAAAAGCAGAACGAGGGTACAGCTCAACAACCCGACCGAAAAGGATGAATCAAGGACTTATATGTAGCTTAGTCTTTATTTTAGACTAAATGTTGTGCATTAAAGTGCTTTTTTTTTATCAATTGGCGCCAGAAACAGATTTGTAAATTACTTCTATAAAAAAAATCTTAATCCTTCCAGTACTTATCAGCTGCTGTATGCTTCACAGGAAGTTGTGTAGTTTTTTCCAATCTGACCACACTGCTCTTTGCTGACACCTCTGTCCGTGTCAGGAAGTGTCCAGAACAGGAGAGTTTAAAAAAAACTGTTGATTAAAAAAAAAAAAAATTTGTTTTCCTCCGGAGTACTCCATTAAGCCTTCCAGTACTTATCAGCTGCTGTATGCTCCAGAGGAAATTGTGTAGTTCTTTCCAGTCTGACCACAGTGCTCTCTGCTGACACCTCTGTCCATGTCAGGAACTGTCCAGAGTAGGAGCAAATCCTCATAGCGAACCCCTCCGGCTCTGGACAGTTCCTGACATGAACAGAGGTTTCAGCAGAGAGCACTGTGGTCAGTCTGGAGAACTTCCTGTGGAGCATACAGCAGTTGATAAGTACTGGAAGGATTAAGGATTTTTTTTAATAGATGTAATTTACAAATCTATTTAACTTTTTGGAGCCAGTTGATATATAAAAAAAAAAAAGGGGTTTTCCACCGGAGTACCCCTTTAAATAAGTATCCCCCAATCCCACTTAATATAAGGGAACCTACCATCCATCTAATGTGCTTGGTGGCCATCAGACATTCCCTTTATGGCAGATGTCGGGGAGAGAAGGGTTGAGCATGTTCAAATGCTTGATCTAAGGGTAGTTTCCCCACTCCTCATAGAACACGTGCACATTCAGCTGAGCCAAGTGTCCATGTGTATGAGGTGACTGGAAGAGACAGGCGATGACCAAACACCGTCACAACATTTTAGGTGTAAGGCTATGTTCACATGGCAGAATTCCGTGGGAATATTCTGCATTTCCGAGTTGTCCTAACATTTAAATGTGCGGATTGTTTGCCCGTGTAATCCCGGCAGACATTCCACACATTGTCGGCTGTGTGAACATGGCCTAATAGGATGTGTAGTTGTGAGGGTCCGGCTGCTAAGACGACTCCACCCCATCCCCTGGGGATCAGCTGTTACTGTTTGGTGAACCACTCGGCAGCTGTAAAGGAAATGACTCCATATAGAGTTTCCATTGGAATCAATAGACCATCCATGTAATGCACTGAGATACAGGGTCCTACAGAGCTTTTTATAGAAACTCATCAGTCTGGGTCCCGAGTAGGACAACACCTTTTATTTTCATAGTAAGATCCCCACTGAAAAAGCCTTTCCTGGTCCCACCAGATGGGAACAATCATTGGCTGTTTTGATAGCAGGAAGAACGCTTTACGTGACGCTCTTCTTGCCGTCTGAAGTGTCGACGGAGACTCCAAAGGGAACACTGAACAGCATTGTGAACAGTCTAATATGCGCATGAGCCATAAGAGTATCAAAGTTGCATTTGCTACCTGTTCTTGATGTTACTTTTTATTATAAAATCTGGAATAAAATGTTATTTATTATTATATATAATTATAAAATATATATCTATATATATATATATAGATATATATATATAAATATTATTATGAATATAATTAATATATTTATTATTAATATATCATTATTATTTCTATTTTATTATAGATTCAGAAATAATATTTTGTTTATTTATAATTATTATATATAATTATAATATATTATCAATATTATTATAATTAAGTATTATAATATATTAATAATTATTATTAATATATATTATTATTATTATATATATATTTTTTGTGTGTGTGCTTTTTGCAGCAGAGAAAGTGACCTCCCTCGGGAAGGACTGGCATCGACCTTGCTTGAGGTGTGAACGCTGCTCAAAAACTCTAACTCCGGGTGGCCATGCTGAGGTGAGAAATATTCTTCATATTTATGCCTGGCTTCTCAAACAAAGTGGAACCGTAAGGCCATGTTCACACAGCGTAAAATGTGCAGAATGGCCGACAGGAAAAACACAGGTGGATATTCCGCACATTTCCGTTGCTAGGCCCGCTCGGAAATGCGCCGTCTCTTAGACGGCAATGCATTTCCGAACATAATCTGCAAAAAGAATTATTCCTTTTGCGTGCACTAGGATCGGGATTTCCTGCTACGTAAATTCCACCGTTTCAATAGTGCAGCAGAATCCCATTGAAATCAATGGGACTCTGCTGCTGCGGAATGTCCATGCGGAATATTTTGGTAGAATTCTGCACTGATTTTCCACTGTGTGAACATACCCTTAAAAAGGTTGTTCTAGAGCAGTGGTTTCCTAGCTGTGGGCCTCCAGCTATTTCAAAACTACAACTACCAGCATGCCCGGACAGCTGTTGGCTGTCCGGGTATGCTGTAAGTTTTAGTTTTGAAACAGCTGGGGGTCCCCAGTTTGAAAACCACTGTTCTAGAGTTTAAGAAATCACACTTGATCACTTACCAGTTGAAGGGGTACTCCAGTGGAAAACAGTTTTTTTTTTCATATTAATTGGCTCCAGAAAGTTATACAGATTTATAAATTACTTTTATTAAAAAATCTTAATCCTTCCAGTACTTATAAGCTGCTGTATGCTCCAGAGGAAGTTGTGTACTTCTTTCCAGTCTGAGCACAGTGCTCTCTGCTCCATAGCAAATTTCTCCTGCTCCAGACAGTTTCTGACATGGACAGAGGTGTCAGCAGAGAGCACTGTGGTCAGACTCTGGAAAGAACTACACAACTTCCTCTGTAGCATACAGCAGCTGATAAGTACTGGAAGGATTAAGATTTTGTAATAGAAGTAATTTGCAAATCTGTTTAACTTTCTGGCACCAGTTGATTTGAATTTTTTTTTCCACTGGAGTACCCCTATAAATCCCCTTCTAACCCAGGTTCTTCCTTTTTATGGGGTAATGATGTATCAGACACCCATGTGACCGCTGCAGCCAATCACTGGGCCTCAACAGAGACGCTAACATGTACAGCAAATGCGCTCTGAGGTCAGTGATTGGCTGAAGGGGTCATGTGGGTGAATACGGCACTTTAAGAAGTAATAGTATATAATGTTTCAGGAACTGTGTCAGGAACTGTCCAGAGTAGGAGCAAATCCCCATAGCAAACCTATCCTGCTCTGGACAGTTCCTGACATGGACAGAGGTGTCAGCAGAGAGCACTGTGCACAGACAGGAAAAAAACTACACAACTTCCTGTGGAACATACAGCAGCTGATAAGTACTGGAAGGATTAATCAGTAATTTACAAATCTGTATAACTTTCTGGCACCAGTTGATTTGAAAAACATTATTTTTTCCCACCAGAGAATCCCTTTAAGAAGACTGGTTGTAAAAATAGACATGTATACCATAGTGGCAGAACCATGTGGCTTCTATGGGGCCCTGTCCTGTGCAGAACTCATTCATAGAACTGCATTGTCAGCAGATTAATGGAGGGGGATATTGACCAATAGGTCATGGATAACCCCAGACCTTTCAGTACTGGGGCACAATCAGACACCATAATAGGAGCCCGTACCAATATTTTTCACCACTGGCTAAAAACAATAAATATGTCCCCATTCACTCACAACAAACAGAGGTCTTAAAGGGGTACTCCACCGGAAAACATTTTTTTTTTTTTTTTTTAAATCAACTGATGACAGAAAGTTAAACAGATTTGTAAATTATTTCTATGTAATAATCTTAATCCTTCCAGTACTTATCAGCTGCTGTATGCTCCAGAGGAAGTTGTGTAGTTCTTTCTACTCTGACCACAGTGCTCTCTGCTGACACCTCTGTCTGTCTCAGGAACTGTCCAGAGCAGGATAGATTTGCTATGGGGATTTGCTTCAACTCTGGACAGTTCCTGACATGGACAGAGGTGTCAGCAGAGAGCACTGTGGTCAGACAGAAAGGAAATTTTAAAAACAAAATAATTTCCTCTGGAGCATACAGCAGCTGATAAATACTGGAAGGATTAAAGGGGTATTCCAGGGAAAACCTTTTTTTTATAAATATCAACTGGCTCCGGAAAGTTAAACAGATTTGTAAATTACTTCTATTAAAAAATCTTAATCCTTCCAATAGTTATTAGCTTCTGAAGTTTTCTGTCTAACTGCTCAATGATGATGTCACGTCCCGGGAGCTGTGCATGATGGGAGAATATCCCCATAGGAACTGCACAGCTCCCGGGACGTGAGTCTTCAGAGAGCAGTTAGACAGAAAACATCAACTCAACTTCAGAAGCTAATAACTACTGGAAGGATTAAGATTTTTTAATAAAAGTAATTTCTAAATCTGTTTAACTTTCCGGAGCCAGTTGATATATAAAAAAAAAAGTTTTGGCCTGGAATACCCCTTTAAGATTTTTTAATAGAAGTAATTTACAAATCTGTTTAACTTTCTGGCACCAGTTGATTTAAAAAAAAAAAAAAAAAAAGGTTTTCCAGCGGAGTACCCCTTTAAAAAATGCAATGGAATTATGTGTTAACCAAGGCTGTAATATGGCCGTAATTTAGGGTCTCCAGGCCACAACTCCAGGACCCGAACACACACACGGTATTACTGCGCTGAACTTTAACCTCCATAAGAGGCTGAAGACGCGGTTCAGTAAATGGAGACGGCATCTGGTAACTTAATGTTCTTGACAAACAATCAAGTGTCGAAAACCTGATTTGTATTTCACACATAAGCTGCCAAGTACTATATCGCTGCCATAAAGAACATTATATCTGGGGATCTGGAATGTCTCTGTTCAGGCGCAGGTTCCCAGCGGAGTACACGTCTCATATCTCTGTGACACCTTAGATTAATACCCAATATTACAGTGAGTGCTTTATAGCTGCTGGGAGTGACAGGTAAATCCTATTACACATAGAGGTTTAGGATACATGTTTTTGATATCCCGAAACAGCTGCAGAAGCGTGTGACATAACACCTGGTTACCCATCACAGAAGCCGAATGTGTAGGTTAAAGGGGTACTCCGCCTCTAGGCATCTTATCCCCTAAGATAAGATGTCTGATCGTGGGGGTCCCGCCGCTGAGACCCCAGCAATCTCTGCAGCACCCGGCATTCATTTAGAACACTGGGTGCAGGTGGCGGGGGTCATGATGTCACGGCCATGCGTCCCTGTGATGTCACACCACGCCTCCTCAATGCAAGTCTATGGGAGGGGGCGTGACAGCCGTCACGCCCCCTCCCATAGACTTGCATTGAGGGGGCGTGGTGCTACGGCACGAGGGTGTGGCTGTGATGTCACGACCCCTTCCGCCACTCCAAGCGTTCGGAACAAAATGTTCCGAACGCTGGGGCAGCGGAGTACACCTTTATGGTGCGTTCCCACAGGGCGTATACGCAGCATATTTGACGCTGCGCAAAATTTATGGCAGTAGCGGGAAATACGCTGCGTATTCCTTGCTCACTATACACACAGGGCTTTCCGGCGGCAGCCCTATGCGTGCAGTGAGTTTTGGAGGCGGAGCCACGCGTCACAGACACGCCGGCACACGGCTCCGCCTCCAAAACTCACTACACGCATAGGGCTGCCGCCGGAAAGCCCTGTGTGTATAGTGAGCAAAGGATACGTAGCGTATTTCCCGCTGCTGCCATAAATTTAGATAAAGATTTTTTAATAGAAGTCATTTACAAATCTGTTTAACTTTCTGGCACCAGTTCATTTAAAAAAAATATATATATATGTTTTCCACCGGTGTACCCCTTTAAAGAAGCTTATTTCCTACGAGAGAGCAGAGGACAGACAGGCAGCCTCCATAGACTATTAGCGTGTCGCCGATTCCCTCCAGAATTGATTGATTTCGGGAAATCTGATTCCCGGGAAAACCGATAGACAGATATGTTTTTCACAGCACTCTACAGACCTACACTTGCTCACTCTAGACCAGTGTTTCCCAACCAATGTTCCTCCAGCTGTTGCAAAACTACAACTCCCAGCATGCCCGGACAGCCGAAGGCTGCTGGGAGTTGTAGTTTTGCAACAGCCGGAGGCACGCTGGCTGGGAAACAATGCTATGGAGTGACCACGTGCCAAGCCGAGTCACTAAAGGGTTAAAGGAAAGGGGTTCTGTTACAGACAGATGAGATCTCCCTGCATTCTTAAAGGATTTTACATTACATTCCCGCCGCAACAAGTGGCCCAGGGATCCCTTATCTACCATAGGATATATTTAGCCAACTAAATATATAAGATAAGTCTTATCTTATATAAACACACCTAAATATGGCAACAATACAGCCAAGTAGGCCTCCGCACGTTTGGCTTCTTTCTTATCATGTTAAAGGGGTACTCCCGTGGAAAACTTTTTTTTTTTTTTAAATCAATTGGTGCCAAAAAGTTAAACAGATTTGTAAATCACTTCTATTAAAACATCTTAATCCTTCCAGTACTTTTTAGGGGCTGTATACTAAAGAGAAATCCAAAAAAAGAAATGCATTTCCTCTGATGTCATGACCACAGTTGCTCTCTGTTGACCTCTGCTGTCCATTTCATGAACTGTCCAGAGCAGGAAAATATCCCCGTAGCAAACATATGCTGCTCTGGACAGTTCCTAAAATGGACGGCAGAGGTCAGCAGAGAGCACTGTGGTCATGACATCAGAGGAAATGCATTTCTCTTTTGGATTTCTCTTTAGTATACAGCCCCTAAAAAGTACTGGAAGGATTAAGATTTTTTTTAATAGAAGTGATTTACAAATCTGTTTTAACTTTCTGGCACCAGTTGATTTTAAAAAATTAAAAGTTTTCCATGGGAGTACCCCTTTAAGTCCTCATTGCAGTATATCCCTAGAATAAGGGCCCGTTCACACCACGCAATCGCCAAGCGGAGAAATTCCGTTTGGAAATTTCGGTGCAGCTGCCTCCCGTTGTTTTCAATTGCATTCTGCCGCACCTTTTCAAATTCTGGACTCCGGGCTTTTGGAGGTGACTTGCGCAAGGGGTTACGTGTGGCGAGCCAATCCCTGTAACTCTATTCTGAGAGCAACAGTTCGGGCAGATGTCGTGGTCATTCCGGTGGGCGCTAGGACCGGATCGTAAATGCGCTATCTCACAGACGTGTTTATTCTTTCATCGGACGCCGGAATCGGGGATTTCCGAGATAAGAAACTTTGCCGTGTGCACAGTACAGCAGAATCCCATTGGAATCAGTGGGACTCTGCTGCAGCGGAATGTCCGTGCGGAATATTCTGGCGGAATTCCGCACGCGTGAACATATCCTAAGGCCAGGTTCAGATATCGTAGTCATTCCGGTGGGCGCTAGGACCTGATCATAAATGCGCCGTCTCACAGACGTGTTTATTCTTTCTGCGGACGCCGGAATCGGGGATTTCCGAGGCAAGAAACTTCGCCGTGTGCACGGTGCAGCAGAATCCCATTGGAATGTCCGTGCGGAATATTCTGGCAGAATTCCGCACGCGTGAACATACCCTAAGGCCAGGTTCACATAGCGTAAAATGTTCGTAATGTCAGCCCCTGGAAAACACGGGTGGGCATTCCGCACATTTGAAAATCTTGCGGGCGCTAAGACCGCTCGGAAAGGCGTTGTCTCTTAGACGGCAATGCATTTCCGAGCGCAATCCGCAGAAAATACAGACAAGTCTATTCGTTTCTGCCGACGTGTATTTCCGCGGCAAAAACACCTGCTGTGGAAATTTCGCCATGTGCACAGTGCGGCAGAATCCCATTGAAATCAACGGGACTCTGCTGCAGCGGAATGTCCGTGTGGAATGTTCCGCTGCATTAACGTTCCCTAAAGGTACGTTCACACGAACGGATTACCTGCAGAATTTCCGCAGCACATTTGCTGCAGAAGATCCGCTGTGGGTGGGTCCGAAGGGAAATCTGCAAATCTGCCTCCATTGCAGATTTTTTGCTGACCCATTAAACTCAATCCTCTGCAGATTTTCTGCAACAAATACGCTGTGAAAATTCTACAGGTAATCCGCCAGTGTTAACGTATCCTAACGGGAAAATACTGCCAAGATTGACACTGATAATAGGGGAGAGCGTCTTTAGTACAGTCAGCGAAAAGCTATTGCAAAACTACAACCCCCAGAATGCCCAGACAGCAGAAAACTATTGCAAGACTGCAACTCCCAGCATGCCCGGACAGCCTTTTGGCATGCTAGGCGTTGTAGTTGTGCAACAACCGGAGAGCCACAGGGTAATACAAGCTCCTGCGTCTGCTCCTCTGCCGTCAGTGAGATGTGAGTATTCTTGGCGTCCGCCGTCGGTGATTTGGCGTCTTGGCGGTGTCATAATGAATTTGGACATCCCTAATATGTGTTAGATGAATAACTGCTCGTTCAGGCGGTATTGTCACGAGCGCCTTCAATTACGCCGCGCCATAAAGGATCTTATTGTTTCCAGGAGTCGGAGGTATTGAGTGTCCCCCCATGATTAATTCAGGCATTGTTGTTCTCCAGATTCCTTTACAATGGCTGCTCGGCTCCGTCATCTTGTTACCTTCGGGGAAGCTGTTAAACGTTTATATCATTTGTCCGCCGGTTATAATAGGGCTTTCCATTTTCCTGATGTGTAATGTCTACTCGGCCCTGGTGTGCGCGGTAATGGGAATGCATTTACGTTCGCAGGACGAGACGTTTATGCGGCCAAAATCATCAGTACACAACTGCCTCCACCAGGTGGAGCCGCAGGGCTGTGCAAATTGATATAATATGTATGAATAATATCATTACTAATTATTATTGTTATTAATAATGTTTACAGCAGAGTTTCCCAACCAGTGTGCCACAGGCTGTCTGGCCATGCTGGGAGTTTCAGTTTTGCAACAGCTATTTGGCTCACTTTAGGGAATCACAACATACATTAGCAACATTTCTCTAAAAAAAATGCATTTTGAATAAGAAAATGCATCAAAGCTGCACTTAATGGGAACTAACAATCAACTCTCAAAGTCTGAGTTCACCCAAGTGACCTCCAGTCCCAGCAGCTTAATTAATGATCAAACACCACACCCTCAGCCATAGGATTTATGGCGGATGTCATTTCTGAGATGGAATTGCATCCAATATGGAGTCTAACCCAATGCTTGCTACATCAGCTAGAACAGGGCTGCATAAGGCATACACAAGAACCTCTACATTATTATCTTGTAATAACCCATGCTGCACTACATGAAAAAAAAATCCTGGAGTGTTTTTTTTAAATAGGAATTGTTTAAAGGGGTACTCTACTGGCCAGTGTTCGGATCATTTAGTTCTAAAAGCTGTGAGCGCGCTGCGGGGGTTGGCCATGCCCCCTCAATGCAAGTCTATGGGAGGGTGCGTGGCTACCGCCACGCCCCCTCCCATAGACTTGCATTGAGGGGGCGTGGCTGACGTACGCACGCAGCGTTTAGAACTAAATGTTCCGAGCGCTTGCCAGTGGAGTAACCCATTAAAGGGGTACTCCACTGGAAAAAAGATGTTTTTAAATCAACTGGTGCCAGAAAGTTAAACAGATTTGTAAATGACTTCTATTTAAAAAAATCTTAATCCTTCCAGTACTTATCAGCTGCGGAATACTACAGAGGAAATTCTTTTCTTTTTGAATTTCCTTTCTGTCTGACCACAGTGCTCTCTGCTGACACCTCTGTCCATTTTAGGAACTGGAGAAAATCACCATAGCAAACCTATCCTGTTCTGGACAGTTCCTAAAATGGACAGAGGTGTCAGCAGAGAGCACTGTGGTCAGACAGAAAGGAAATTCAAAAAGAAAAGAACTTTCTGTGGAGGATACAGCAGCTGATAAGTACTGGAAGGACTAAGATTTTTTAATAGAAGTAATTTACAAATATGTCTAACTTTCTGACACCAGTTGATTTAAAAAAAAAATGTTTTCCAGTGGAGTACCCCTTTAATGTTCCTTCAATGTGTTCCAATAGCAATCCTCAATGTATGTATATAAATCTTTAGTATCCAAGGATGGTGAAGTGTTGGTAGTTGGTAGAGAAGTCTAATTCCAGCCATGCATGCAGGACCGCAGTCAGCCATGTACGCATTTTTCCCAGTCACCCCATTACCATGGCTGGTATACATACTTATGTCAGTGGGGAATAAGCAGCTGACACCTCTGACATCCCAACACACCAGACGGTGGGTCCTGCCCTAGCATGTATGGCTTTACATTCGTTTTTGCATATGAACTGGCTCCAGAAAGTTTTGTAAATTACTTCTATAAAAAAAAAAAAAAATCTTAATCCTACCAGTACTTATTAGCTGCTGAAGTTGAGTTGTTCTTTTCTGTCTGACCACAGTGCTCTCTGCTGACACCTCTGTCTGTCTCAGGAACTTTCCAGAGCAGGAGAGGTTTGCTATGGGGATTTGCTGCTACTCTGGAAAGTTCCTGAGACAGACAGAGGTGTCAGCAGAGAGCACTGTGGTCAGACAGAAAAGAACAACTCCTCTTCAGCAGCTGATAAGTACTGGAAGCATTAAAAAAAAATAATATACGTAACTTACAAATCTGTTTAACTTTCTGGAGCCAGTTGATAGGAAAAAAAATTTTTCCACTGGAGTACCCCTTTAAATGGTTACGAATGGCAGTTCAGCCTCGCCTGCAGAAATCTAAATTCATCCTTAGGGGTGAAAAAGTCCTCATGTAACTCAAAATCTGTGCAAAATGAGTGCAATAGAGTTGAAATTGACTATAGCTTCCAGCATTACTCGATCCACCTTCACTAATAATCCTGTTTATTTCTTTCAGCATGACGGGCAGCCCTACTGTCACAAGCCTTGCTACGGGATTCTTTTTGGACCAAAAGGTAAGTCTACAAAAATGTGAAAAGAGGGAAATTCACAGAATAAGGTGGGGGCGCTCTCTCATGTGTGATGGGGGCGTGGTAGGATGGTCAGAAACCACTGCACTCAAGGTTATGTGATGTCCCGCTGAGGTTATCAATGGCGACAGCACCTCACCTGGGGAGTGTGAAGTGGAGGATAGTAGCGGCAGTTGTGCTGCTCGAAAACCCCTGTCCGTATCCGCGAAAGGGTACGGAAATAATGAAACCAGGAAAAGGAGAGGAAAAAAGGGGGTTCTAAACGAAAAAAGGGGGTTCTAAACGAGCGCTACTGCTTGAAGAAAAGAATTCGGAATGCCAATGTAGCACAGGACAGTTTATTATGGTTTAGAGCAATAGGACAAGGTGTTTCGGCACCAGCATATGCCTTCTTCAGGTCCACAAAACAAATAATTTAGGCGTCCTGTAGCCTGTGTTATGCTGTGAGGGCACAACACAGGCTACAGGACGCCTAACATAACTGCTTTCTTTCAGAAACAGCGCCACTCTTGTCCTCAGTTCATGTGTGGTATTGCAGCTCAGTTCCATTGAAGTTAATGCAGCCGAGTTGCAATACCACATACAACCTGAGGACAGGTGTGGCGTTTTTCCTAGTAGAAAGCAGCTTTGTTTTTGTTTTTTTGTTTTAAATCCAGAATAACCTCTTTAATGGTTTGTCCAACAGAGGCATGTCCAATAAATAGCTCCAGCATTAAAACTTAACGTTTATTTGCTTCAAATATACTCAAACAGGAATGTGTACACAAGACAATAAGAATCACAAACTGCGTGCCACAACATACATAATAGCAAACAAACACTGAGGATGCTTGAACCAAATATAATACCAATGCTTTTGTCAGTAAAATATCCTGGCCCCAAAAACAGTCCCTAAACTCGCAATGTTCCAACATGTTTCTTTCCCCCTGTATTGTGATAATGGGGTTCATCAGGGGACTAAATAAACAGGAAAGACAGTGTTAAAAGCAAACAGAAACCTTGGCTATAGTTAGGGATGACCCGATACCAGTATCAATACTTTTTTCAAGTGCTCACTGATACCAAATACTGATATCCCCCCCCCCCCCATAAGGTTGAAGCCCCCAGTAAGTAGGGCCCCCCCCCCCTTATTGGGCAGAAGCCTCCAATAGTTAGGTACAGAATCACCCCCTATTAGGTAGAAGCCCCCCAGTAGTTAGGTAGGGAATCATCCTATTAGGTAGAAGCCCTTAATAGCTAGGTAAAGAATCTCCCCTATTAGGTAGAAGCCTTCAATAGGTAAGTAAGGAATCCCCCTATTAAGTAGAAGCCCCGAATATTTAGGTAGGGAATGTCCCCCTATTAGGTAAAAGCACTGAATAGTTAGGTAGAGAATCCCACCGATTAGGTAGGATCCCCCAATATTTGATAGGAAATCCCCCCTTTTAGGTAGAAGCCTTCAATAGGTAAGTGGGGAATCCCCCCATTAAGTAGAAGCCCTGAATATTTAGGTAGGGAATGTCCCCCTATTAGGTAAAAGCACTGAATAGTTAGGTAGAGAATCCCCCCGATTAGGTAGGAGCCCCCAATATTTGATAGGAAATCCCCCCTTTTAGGTAGGAGCCCCCAATAATTTGATAGGAAATCCCCCTATTAGGTAGAAGCCTTCAATAGGTAAGTAGGGAATCCCCCCATTAAGCAGAAGCCCCTAATATTTAGGTAGGGAATGTCCCCCTATTAGGTAAAAGCACTGAATAGTTAGGTAGAGAATCCCCCCTATTAGGTAGGAGCCCCCAATAATTTGACAGGAAATCCCCCCTATTAGGTAGAAGCCTTCAATAGGTAAGTGGGGAATCCCCCCATTAAGTAGAAGCCCTGAATATTTAGGTAGGGAATGTCCCCCCTATTAGGTAAAAGCACTGAACAATTAGGTAGAGAATCCCCCCTATTAGGTAGAGAATCCCCCTAGTAGGTAGGACCCCTCCCCCCCCCAATGGATGAGATCCAAGTAAGTAGGTATTTCCCCCTATTAGGTAGAAGCCTCTAGCAGGGAATCTCACCTAATAGGTAGAAGCCCCCAGAAAATATGTAGGTAGGAAATTTATTGGAGGGCTATATGAGAGCGTCACCTACCTCCAGCGTGGTCCAAGGCTGCGGTGTCCAACCTGTGGCCCTCTAGCTGCAGCAAAACTACAACTCCCAGCATGCTCGGACAGCCAACGGCTGTCTGGGCATGCTGGGAGATGTAGTTTTGCAACAGCTGGAGGGCCGCAGCTTGGACACCCTTAAAGGGGTACTCCGGTGAAAAAAAATTTTTTTTTTAAATCAACTGGTGCCAGAAAGTTAAACAGATTTGTAAATTACTTATATTAAAACATCTTCATTCTTCCTGTACTTATTAGCTGCTGAATACTACAGTGGAAATTCTTTTCCGTTTGAAACACAGAGCTCTCTGCTGACATCACGATCACAGTGCTCTCTGCTGACATCTCTGTCCATTTTAGGAACTGTCCAGAACAGCATATGTTTGCTATGGGGACTTCCTTTTACTCTGGACAGTTCCTAAAATGGACAGAGGTGTCAGCAGAGAGCACTGTGCTCCTGATGTCAGCAAAGAGCTCTGTGTTTCAAAAAGAAAAGAATTTCCGCTGTAGTATTCAGCAGCTAATAAGTACAGGAAGGATTAAGATTTTTTTATTAGAAGTAATTTACAAATCTTTTTATCTTTCTGGCACCAGTTGATTTAAAAAAAAAAAAAAAAAAAAAAAAAAAAGCTTTTCACCGGAGTACCCCTTTAAGGGGATATCCCAAGATCATGTGGATAGGTGATAAGTTTGACCCCAACATGCCACAAGAACAGGGGTCCCTTATTCCCGCAAGTAGATGGGTCCCGGTGGTCAGACCACCACCCATGAGATGCTTATCTACTATATTCTCTATAGGCGGTCATATTGTGTGTAGGCAGATGTAGCATCAGACATGGAACGATCATTTTTTCCTAATCCTGGATATTTGAGAAAGCGAAAATGACCTTCTATAAGGCGAGACGAATCTCCATGGAGGGAGAGGAGACATCTGTTAGTGACTGTATGCTAGATATACACATGTGCACTTGGCTCACAGAGCGCCGGGTTCCTTTCCAGTCTGCACTGTCTCAATCCGTCTCATATGTTGAATGCCGATGATGTATTTTCCCGGGGTGGGGACACATTTATGTGGCAATGGACGAAAAACAAGCAAACAAGGCGGCATCTCATCTATTCATAGAAAAAGGCGCAACCTTGTGCGTAAAAGAAGAATGTTATTTCTGGAATAATGGTGGTTCTGTATATGTGAATGATCCAGGGTCCCACAGCCGCACATCTCCTGTCTTATTCATCATGTCCTATACTGTACTACTACTACCTCTACACAGCCGCACATCTCCTGTCTTATTCATCATGTCCTATACTGTACTACTACTACCTCTACACAGCCGCACATCTCCTGTCTTATTCATCATGTCCTATACTGTACTACTACTACTACCTCTACACAGCTGCACATCTGCTGCCTTATTCATCATGTTCTATACTGTACTACTACTACCTCTACACAGCTGCACATCTGCTGTCTTATTCATCATGTCCTATACTGTACTACTACTACTTCTACACAGCCGCACATCTCCTGCCTTGTTCATCATGTTCTATACTGTACTACTACTACCTCTACACAGCCACACATCTCCTGCCTTATTCATCATGTTCTATACTGTACTACTACTACTACCTCTACACAGCCGCACATCTCCTGCCTTGTTCATCATGTCCTATACTGTACTACTTCTACCTCTACACAGCTGCACATCTCCTGCCTTGTTTATCATGTCCTATACTGTACTACTACTACTACCTCTACACAGCTGCACATCTCCTGCCTTATTCATCATGTCCTATATTGTACTACTACTACCTCTACACAGCCGCACATCTCCTGCCTTGTTAATCATGTCCTATACTGTACTACCACTACTGCCTCTACACAGCCACACATCTCCTGCCTTATTCATCATGTCCTATACTGTACTACTACTACCTCTACACAGCCACACATCTCCTGCCTTATTCATCATGTCCTATACTGTACTACTACTACCTCTACACAGCCACACATCTCCTGCCTTGTTCATCATGTTCTATACTGTACTACTACTACCTCTACACAGCCGCACATCTCCTGCCTTGTTCATCATGTTCTATACTGTACTACTACTACCTCTACACAGCCACACATCTCCTGCCTTATTCATCATGTCCTATACTGTACTACTACTACCTCTACACAGCCACACATCTCCTGCCTTATTCATCATGTCCTATACTGTACTACTACTACCTCTACACAGCCACACATCTCCTGCCTTATTCATCATGTCCTATACTGTACTACTACTACCTCTACACAGCCACACATCTCCTGCCTTATTCATCATGTCCTATACTGTACTACTACTACCTCTACACAGCCACACATCTCCTGCCTTGTTCATCATGTTCTATACTGTACTACTACTAACTCTACACAGCCGCACATCTCCTGCCTTATTCATCATGTTCTATACTGTACTACTACTACCTCTACACAGCCGCACATCTCCTGCCTTGTTAATCATGTCCTATACTGTACTACTACTACCTCTACACAGCTGCACATCTCCTGCCTTGTTCATTATGTTCTATACTGTACTACTACTAACTCTACACAGCCGCACATCTCCTGCCTTATTCATCATGTTCTATACTGTACTACTACTACTACCTCTACACAGCTGCACATCTCCTGTTTTATTCATCATGTCCTATACTGTACTACTACTACCTCTACACAGCCACACATCTCCTGCCTTATTCATCATGTTCTATACTGTACTACTACTACCTCTACACAGCCGCACATCTCCTGTTTTATTCATCATGTCCTATACTGTACTACTACTACCTCTACACAGCCGCACATCTCCTGCCTTGTTCATCATGTCCTATACTGTACTACTACTACCTCTACACAGCCGCACATCTCCTGCCTTGTTCATTATGCTCTATACTGTACTACTACTACCTCTACACAGCCACACATCTCCTGCCTTATTCATCATGTCCTATACTGTACTACTACTACCTCTACACAGCCGCACATCTCCTGCCTTGTTCATTATGCTCTATACTGTACTACTACTACCTCTACACAGCCGCACATCTCCTGCCTTGTTCATTATGCTCTATACTGTACTACTACTACCTCTACACAGCTGCACATCTCCTGGGTGTGATTCTGCATCTCAGTTCCATTGAAGTGAATGGAGCCAAGTTGTAAAACCACACCCAACCTGGAGACAGACAGGGAGCAGTTTTTGAAAGAAATAAGCAGTGTTTTTCTATTCCTGGATGACCCCTTTAAAGACACAAGCCATACATGTGCACCCTTGTCGCCACCCTGGTGTATGAAGTGCATTCACAAGCTGAAAGTGCATCATACCTGGTAAGTACCGGCTGCTGAATACAGACAGGCTGTATAGGCAGAGCACCAATAACACTGATCAATGCTATGCCATGCCTCAGCATTGAACATTGTTTACAGTCATAAGACTGGAGACTAAAAAAATAGCGAATACATATTTATTTATTTAGTTACTATTACTACTCATATATTGTTGTCATATCCCGACCTCCTATCCCGTCATCATATATTGTTGTCCTATCCCAACCCCATATCCCGTACTCATACCCCGACCTCCTATCCCGACCTCCTATCCCGACCTCCTATCCCGACCTCCTATCCCGACCTCCTATCCCGACCTCCTATCCCGACCTCCTATCCCGACCTCCTATCCCGACCTCCTATCCCGACCTCCTATCCCGTCCTCCTATCCCGACCTCCTATCCCAGCCTCCTATCCTAACCTCCTATCTCGACCTCCTATCCCAACCTCCTATCCCGACCTCCCATCCCGTCCTCATATCCCGACCTGTAATATGTGGACTAGGTATTGAAATATCTCCAGCCGTACGGAAGTTATGTGGGAACATACATTTCCCATTGATTTGTATGGGACATTAAACAAAAACCCCGACCCTCATAAATGGGGGTAGTTAAGGGTTAAATTAACTATCCTATATTTTAAGTGGACATATAAGTAACATGTGACCAAGTATTATCGAAATATCTCCAGCCATTTGGAAGTTATGCAGTAACATATATTTCCCATAGACTTGTATGGGACTTTAAACAAAAACCCTGACCCTGGCAAATGGGGGTGGGTAAGGGTTAAATCACCTATCCTATGTTTGTTGTTGACATATAAGTAACATGTGGCCAAGTTTCATGTTAATATCTTTAGCCGTTTTGAAGTTTTTGTGGAACATACATATATACATACACACATACATACACACACACACACACGTTGAGTTTTATATATATAGATTTATTGTAAGTGTTAATAAATTTGAATATGCTCCTGTCCTAATAAAAGTCTCAGGCTATGTTCACACGATGGAATTTCCATGCGGAATTCTGCACGGAGATTCTCCAGCGGCAGAGTCCCATTGAATTAAATAGAGTCCAGCAGAGTCCCATTAAAAGAGTAGTGCAGCAAAACATAACTTATTACCTATAGGATAGGAGATAAGTTATAGATTGCGGGGCGGGGGGGGGGGGCGAGCTCTGAAATCCCCTACAATCTCCATTTTGACACCCGCAGGACGCCACGGCCGACACGCCACCTCCATGTATCTCTATGGGATACATGGAGGAGACGTGTCGGCCAGCGCTCCGTGCGGGAACACGCCCTTCAAGGAGACTGCCGTTCAGGAGATCATGGGGGTCCCAGCGCTGGGTCCCCCCCACGATCTAAATCTTATCGCTCGGATAGGGGATAAGTTATTTTTCACAACGGAACTCCCTTAAAATAACAAAGCAGCAGTTACTTGCTGCTGATTGGCTGTGCTGGTCACATGACCAGAAAACTAGCGTGGGATCGGATAGTGAACAAAGCTGCTGCTTTGTTATTTTAATGTATCTGATGACCTTAACAATAAAATCTAAAAGCGGGATGTAAAATCTGACGAACCACTTGCAAGCGCTAAAACAGCAAAAAAAACGTACGAGTAACGATTTGCTCTGTATTCCAGGTGTGAACACGGGTGGAGTGGGAAGCTACATCTACGATAAAGAACCCGAGATGAAGGCTCAACCCTAAGGACCACTCGCCCGCCTCCGGCTGCGGGAGACTCCTCCGCGCCACTCGTACCATTTCTACCCGATAAGACTAAAGCTGACGCTGGGAACGTGTAGATAATAAACCCGTAGAGCAGCTTCAACAAGCAAAGTGCACTCCTTACAATTGGGTATTTTGTACTGAACACTATAGTAACCTACATAGAGTATAAAGAGTCTTGTGCTGTATGAATAGGGATCTATGTGCTACTTAAAGATTTCTCCTTCTGTTTTGTTCATCTATAAGGGATGTTTATGGTATTATATGTAAAAACGACAAGTTCTTTGCAATGTGTCGCAGACAACGGGGTTACTAGTGGGTTAAACGAGTGGGCTGGTTACAGTGCGTGCTACATATGTGGCATCCATTGCTCACAGCCACTCAATAGTGCCAAGTAGGATCACATGACATGTCTCGAGATTCCTTAAAAACTTTCCGCTTCTAAGGCAGTGTTTCCCAAAAAGGGAGCCTCCAGCTGTTGTAAAACTACAACTCCCAGCATGCCCGGACAGCCTTCAGCTGTCCGGGCATGCTGGGAGTTGTAGTTTTACAAGAGCTAGAGGCCCCCTGGTTGGGAAACGCTGTTCTGAGTCATGGACTTTGTCAGTATTATTAGGCTGTCACTACCAAATTTCGGGAAAATAGCGGATCCATCTTTATCATCGTCTACAAGTCATTTAAGGGGTCACTCGAAGAATATAACTTATCACCTGTCCACAGTAGCATCTGCCATCTTGAGGCCAGCGATATTGTATCTGCTACAGAGCGCCGCCCACTTTACTGTACCGTGTCAATGTAATGTAAGCAGCAATGCCACACCAACAGAGTAGAATATATATATATATATATATATATATATATATATAAAATATATATATATATATATATATATATAAAATATCTATATTATATATATTTTATGTATATATATTTTTTTTATTTATATATACCGTGTATATATATATATATATATATATATATATATATATATATATATAGGGTCAGTACTTTCCTCAGGGAGAGGACACCTCTTCAGGTGTAACGGAGATTCAGGTTAGGCCAATTAGCACTCCGCAGGCATTCTGGGTAGGGGAATATGCAAAGCAGCTCATTACACCACCTTTTCAGGTAGTATTTCCCGGTATCAGCTTGGCTCCTGTTAAGGAATATAAAAAGCTGATCGGGATTTATGCTAAGCCAGACTACTTCCCTTTTGGGGAGTAGTCTGGCTTGGCATAAATCCCGATCAGCTTTTTATATTCCTTAACCGGAGCCAAGCTGATACCAGGGAACACTACCTGAAAAGGTGGTGTAATGAGCTGCTTTGCATATTCCCCTCTATAGATATATATATATATATATATATATATATATATATATATATATATATAATATCTAAAAAAAATAATATATATATATTTATATATAAATATAAAAATTATATATACATAATATATATATATATAATATAGATAATATATATATATATATATATATATATATATTATAGAGATATATATTTTATATATGTGTATATATATATATATATATATATATATATATATATTCTACTATGTTGGTGTGGCGTACTGTGCTATATATATATATTCCTTCTCTTCAGGTTTCAATACCAGTGCAAAAAAAGCCATCCAAACAGCCCTGTGTGACTTAAGGCCTAAACCAGTGTCTCTCCAGCTGTCGCAAAACAACAGCTCTCCGCCATCGGCCACAGTGCCACAGGCTGGACGCCACTGGCCTAAACACCAATCTTTTATACCTTTCCCCTGAAAATAAAAAAACCTAAAAAAAATAAACATATTTCCCTGATTTCAGATGCAGAATTCTAGTGCTCGTGTTAAATTACCCTAATAAAATGACATTGAATATAACTGACATAAACTAAAGGGAACAATTGTAAATACTTTTTTTTTTTTTTTAAACACTTACTCAATTGTGCTTTTAAAGTGACCGAGCAGTGATAGGAAATAAAGAAAAATCAGGAAAAAAATAATAATAAAAAAAATGAAATAAATAAATAGATTAATTAATAAATATATAAATAAATAAAAACGCATGACTATTCTGCATGTTAGTATAGTAGGTCCCCGTCAACCAGACACTATAGCATTGGGATGGTTGGTGAATATATAAGATTTCCATGGCTGGTATTAAATGACTGTTGGGTTACTGTAGTCTAGAACACTCAGTATTTGCCCATTGAACACGTGGTATCACCCCCATCATCCCGGCTGCCCTAACACCTAATAGGGTATTGTTAGATCTTTAGCTTAGATTTGTGTTTTCCAACCTATGGCTCTCGTGCTGTTGCAAAACTACAACTCCCAGCATGCCCTGACAGCCTTCGGCTGTCAGGGCATGCTGGGAGTTGTAGTTTTGCAACAGGTGGTCGACCACTGGCTTAGATGTAGCTGAGTGACTGACTTGGAGGTTAATGTTTTGCTGCTTTTCTATCAGATACAAAGTCACTAAATAGTATTAAGACAGTAAAATGTGATAAATTATATTTGATTTTCCTTAGTGATCACATGCTTAAAGGGGAACTCCGGTGGAAAACATTATTTTTTAACTGAACTGGTGCTAGAAAGTTAAACAGGTTTGTAAATTACTTCTATTTAAAAATCTTTACCCTTCCAGTACTTATTAGCAACTGTATGCTACAGAGGAAATTATTTTCTTTTTGAATTTCTTTTTTGTCTTCTCCACAGTGCTCTCTGCTGACACCTCTGTCCGTGTCAGGAACTGTCCAGAGCAGCATAGGTTTGCTATGGGGATTTTCTCCTGCTCTGGACAGTTCCTGATACGGGCATCAGGTGTCAGCAGAGATCACTGTGGACAAGACAAAAAAGAAATTGAAAAATAAAGAATTTCCTCTGTAGCATACCGCTGCTAATAAGTACTGGAAGGACAAATATTTTTTACATTTAAGGTACCCCTTTAAGGTAGCTCTCTGCCTTGCTGGCCTTCTATCTAGTCACTGAGGGCAGTTACTATAGGGGGCGCGGTCACACCCGTACCCCCACCCCCCATGCCGGGCAAAACTGAGGGGGGGCCGAAAGATGCCTCTGTCCCATATCAGACAATTCTGCAATAGGGTCTTTGAGCTTTAAAGAAGTACTCCGAGTTTGTTCATTTTATTTTTGCACCATAACTACTCCTACAGGACCATTTCTTTATCCCAGGAACATCTGCATCCGTACATTTCATTACTGGAGCTGGGTCATGTGATCACCGGTCTGACTCTCCAAACCCTCCAGTGCTTAACGTGTCAGGACAGGATGTCAGTCCTGGGTCAGCTGACTCCCTGTGAACTACAGGATGACAAAAAACGCATAAGAAAATAAGAATAAGAAAACGCATTAAGTGTAGGGTCACATGTAGCGCATCCACAGCGTAGGGGCCGATGGCAGTCACTAGAGCAAGCTCCCTGCTGCGGCTGTGAAGCCCTGTATGTCTCCCCGTAGCAGCGGATTTCCCACTGCAGATCTGCAACAAGCTGGGAGCATGCTCTAGTGACTGGTGTGAAAGCCGCTGCGGATGCGCTTCGTGTGACCCTAAAACTGCTCATAATGCGAACTGAGTCTAATCTGTTCACCTGGGTGAACGTCAGCACCAGCAGCCTGATTAGATGACCAGGTGCAGTGATCAAACACCACACCCTCAGCCAGAGGATTCATTGGGAATGTAGGCATCAGTAAAGAAATTGCAAACCAAATTGGAGCCAATTTCATGCCTGCCACATCAGCTAAAACAGGTAAGCACAAGGCCTACACAAGATCCTCCATATTATTCTCTTAAAGGGGTACTCCGGTGGAAAACAATTTATTTTAAATCAACTGGTGCCAGAAAGTTAAACAGATTTGTAAATTACTTCTATATAAAAAATCTTAATCCTTCCAGTACTTATCAGCTGCTGTATACTACAGAGAAAGTTTTTGAATTTCTTTTCTGTCTGACCACAGTGCTCTCTACTGACACCTCTGTCCATGTCAGGAACTGTCCAGAGCAGGTGAGGTTTGCTATGGGGATTTGCTCCTACTCTGGACAGTTCCTGACATGGACAGAGGTGTCAGCAGAGAGCACTGTGGTCAGGCAGAAAAGAAATTCAAAAATGAAAAGAATTTCCTCTGGAGCATACAGCAGCTGATAAGTACTGGAAGGATTAAGATTTTATAATAGAAGTAATTTACAAATCTGTTTAACTTTCTGGCACCAGTTGATTTAAAATAAATAGTTTTACACCGGAGTACCCCTTTAATATTAGGCTATTCTGCACTATATAAGCAAAAACAAACACATATATACATAGATATATATATATATATATATATATATATATATATATATATGTATATATAATATACACACACACACAAGTTCCTGGAGTGTTTTATTTAAAGGGGTACTCCGACCTTAAGACATCTTATTACCTATCCAAAGGATAGGGGATAAGATGTCTTAGGGCCGGAGTACCCCTTTAACTTTTGCAATTTCCATGATTCCCGGTGGTGTCCAGGTTTTTCTCAATTGACGTGAAACGTGTCGGGGTCTATTCTCACGGCAGAATTCCTATGGTCTTTAATTTGTGACGGAATTCCGCAAGCGTAACCGCGTGACTAGACCCTGACCCTTATACGAGTATTAGGATCCAGCTTTTGGCCCCGTTCACACATTGCAGATGTGATCTGTATTTTGCAGCAGTATTTTTTGGACCCAAAAAAAAACAGGGGCCACTCTACCGGAATGATCGGCACATCTCTTCTTCGCATCCATTCCCTATGTATTCTAAGAGATCCCTTCCTTAGACGATGCCGTCTTGTGAACGCTCTGCTGACACTCCTGAACGCGCCATGAAGAATGTATAGACTGCTGTCCCTCGCCTTTGTTGTTACTTTTTTCTTTTTCTTGTAAGAAATATCTTTATACTTAAAAGATTTCGGATTATGTTTGAAATCCTGAAAATGATTCCGTACGGTGTAATGAATGATCTATAACTCATCTCTACCAAAACATAGAACAAAGGGTCCAGGATATATACATGAAGACCCCCCCACTCCCCCTGTATTGTATTCCAGATAGCAGACATTGTATTACTTTTAGCCAACTTTGTGTTTAATAAGCCTAATATTCTAGATGTATATTACAGATATAATGCAGTATTATTAATATTGTAAACACGCCTTTCTCTGCATGCCTTTTTACCCTACAAAAATAAATTATGTCATTGAACAAAAGGGTCTTGTCTTGTTTTATGGCGGTACTCAACTCACTGGCCACTTTATTAGGTACACCTGTTCCAATGCTTGTTAACACAAATAGGTAATCAGCCAATCACATGGCAGCATGTAGACATGGTCAATACATTCTGAAGTTCTAACCGAGCATCAGAAAGGGGATTTAAAGGGGTACTCCGCTGGAATCAACTTTAAGGGTGCGTTCCTACCTGGCGTATATGCAGCGTAAAAGGGATACTCGGCTGGAAAAAAAATGTTTTCTTTTTTTAAATCAACTGGTGCCAGAAACTTAAACAGATTTGTAAATTACTTCTTTTAAAAAAATCTTAATCCTTCCAGTACTTATCAGCTGCTGTATGCTTCACAGGAAGTTATTTTCTTTTTGAATTTCTTTGCAATATGACCACAGTGCTCTCTACTGACACCTCTGTCCATATCAGGAACTGTCCAGAGCAGGAGAAAATCCCCATAGCAAACTTACATGCTCTAGACAGTTCCTGACATGGACAGAGGTGTCAGCAGAGAGCACTGTGGTCAGACAGAAAGGAGATTCAAAAAGAAAAGAAGTTCCTCTAGTATACAGCAGCTGATAAGTACTGGAAGGATTAAGATTTTTTAAATAGAAGTAAATTAGGAATCTGTTTAACTTTCTGGCAACAGTTGATTTAGGGTGCGTTCCCACCTGGCGTACACGCAGCGTATTTCACGCTGCGCAAAATTTGTGGCAGCAGCGTGAAATATGCTGCGTATTCCTCACTCACTATACACACAGGGCTTTCCGGCGGCAGCCCTCTGCGTGTAGTGAGTTTTGGAGGCGGAGCCGTGTGCCGGCGTGACTGTCACGTGCAGCTCCGCCTCCAAAACTCACTACACGCATAGAGCTGCCGCCGGAAAGCCCTGTGTGTATAGTGAGCAAGGAATACGCAGAGTATTTCCCGCTGCTGCAAAAATCTTGCACAGTGTGAAATACGCTGCGTGTACGCCAGGTGGGAACGCACCCTAAATCAACTGGTGCCAGAAAGTTAAACAGATTTCTAAATTCTATTTAAAAATCTTAAAGGGGTATTCCAGGCAAAACCTTTTTTTATTTATATCAACTGGCTCCAAAAAGTTAAATGGGCACTGTCATGAAGTAAAAAAATTGATATGTTGTAGTACTTAAGTACTACAACATATCTCTAATATACGTTAATTAAAAAAAGTGATTTTAAACAAGTTTAAAATCACTTTTAAATTCGGCCACTAGGGGTCGCCCTCCTAGTGACCGAATGCATTCAGCAGTGACGTCACTACTGGATTTCGACTCATTTCAGCCTGGCAATGAGTCGAAATCCAGTCACTGCGGTGCTCGCTCCCGCCTGTCAATCAAACAGGCGAGAGCGAGCACGCTGATAGCTGGGGCTGCACTGCCCACTGTCAGGCTGCTCCACTAGCCTCGCGCGTGGCCCCGCCCCCGTTACCCTGTCCGGAGGCAGCGCGCGCACTCATTGCTGCGCTGATCCTCCGGATGGGCAAGTCTGATCTGAGGTCTTATAAGGGGAGCGGAATGTCTTCTTTTCGGGCGGTTGGAGGGAGGGGGCTGTTGCACGGCGGGGTCTGGGGGTGATGGAGTTTGGAGAGCGGAATGTTTTTTTCGGGCGGGCGGAGGGAGAAGTGTGGGGGTGTTGCGCGGCGGGGCCTGGGGGAGCGGGATCTGTGGCAGCTGCGGCTGAGACTGTTTTCACCACAGGGTGCCTACAGTTGTTTCCCCACTACAACTCCCAGCATGCCCTGACAGCCAATAGATGTCAGGGCAGGCTGGGAGTTGTAGTGGTGAAACAGCTGGAGGCACCCTGTATAGTTGAACTAAGGGCGGAAGTCAGGCCCCCCAGCAGGCGTCAGTGACGTCATGCCTGCCGGGGAAGTCTGCCTGGTAGTGAGCACACTACCAGGCAGAAAAAAAAGCATGTAAAGGCAGGGGGGGGGGGGGGGTTAGGGATAGATGGGCAATAGGCAGGGACAGAAAAAAAAAAATCTTAATCCTTCCAATAGTTATTAGCTTCTAAAGTTTTCTGTCTAACTGCTCAATGATGATGTCACATCCCGGGAGCTGTGCATGATGGGAGAATATCCCCATAGGAACTGCACAGCTCCCGGGACGTGAGTCATCAGAGAGCAGTTAGAGAGAAAACAACAACTCAACTTCAGAAGCTAATAACTATTGAAAGGATTAAGATTTTAACTGTTTAACTTTCCGGAGCCAGTTGATATATAAAAAAAAGTTTTGGCCTGGAATACCCCTTTAATCCTTCCAGTACTTATCAGCTGCTGTATACTACAGAGGAAGTTCTTTTCTTTTTGAATTTCCTTTCTGTCTGACCACAGTGCTCTCTGCTGACACCTCTGTTCATGTCAGGAACTGTCCAGAGCAGGATAAGTTTGCTATGGGGATTTTCTCCGGCTCTGGACAGTTCCTGATATGGGCAGAGGTGTCAGCAGAGAGCACTGTGGTCAGACTGGAAAGAAATTCAAAAAGAAAATAACTTAATGTGAAGCATACCGCAGCTGATAAGTACTGGAAGGATTAAGATTTTTTTTTAAAGAAGAAATTTACAAATCTGTTTAACTTTCTGGCACCAGTTGATTAAAAATATGTGTTTTCAAGACGAGTACCCCTTTAAGTGACTTTGAATATGAGATGAAGTATTTCAGAATCTGCTGATCCAATGGGATTGTAACGCACAACCATCTCTAGGGTTTACAGAGAATGGTCAAAAAGGACAACCTATCCAGTGAGTGGCAGTTCTGTGGATAGAAATGCATTGTTGATGTTAGAGGAGAATAGGCAGACTGGTTAGAGATAACAGACAGGCAACTGTAACTCAAATAACCACTGGTTACACCGAAGGTGCAGGATTCCATCTATGAACACACAACACGTCCAACCTTGAAGTAGATGGGCTACAGCAGCAGAAGACCAAACCGAGTGCCACTCCTGTCAGATAAGAACAGGAAACTGAGGCTACAATTCACACTGGTCATCAATACTGGACAATGGGAGGTGAAAGAACGTTGTCTGGTCTGATGAGTCTCAATTCCAGCTGCAACAGTATGCCATGAAGAGTGAAAGCAAAAGGGGGGCCAACCTGATACTAGCTAGGCATACCTAATAAAGGGGCAGGTGAGTGTATATGAAGAGATTGACCCTTCGCTTCCAGTATTGTATCTCTTCTTCCAACCCACCTTCCTCACTGAGCATTTTCAACCAACTGGCAAGTAAAGGGCCCCTATTACATGCAGAACCAGCTCAAGGTTTATGTGGGTCCTTGGAAGGGCTCAAGTCCTGCAGGAACGCATGGGAATGGAGTTCCTGCACTTTTTCCACAGCAGGAACACTGTTCCCATTAGCAGAAGTCGTGCAGAACCTTGAGTGGAAATCTTGGGTGAGTTTCCACACTTTTTTCCAAGGACTCGATCCCTGGTCCTTGGGTGATAGAGCCTTAGTTGGACCCTGTGAAAGTAACAAGGGCTCCTGGATCCGTTTGATGAACCCTGTTGGGTTATGACGGCCTCCGTCTATGTATCTATCGTTTTGCTGTCAACAATACAGCAGCATACTGCACTATTCTTTCTATCAAATCTGCCAGAACTACCAATGTAGGCCCCAAACATATGACATTAGTGTGAACATGGTGCAAGTCAGTGGGGTCTGTCAAACCTTTAAAGGGGTACTCCTCCCCTAGACATCTTATCCCCTATATCCCGAAGCTGGGACACCCACGATCTCTGTACAGCTGCAGGGGACGTGACATCACAGCCACACCCCTTGTGACGTCACAATCCCTGCCGCCTGCTTCAAGCATTCGGAACAAAATGTTCCGAACGCTGGGGCAGTGAGTGGAGTACCCCTTTATATCTAGATTTTAGTAAGGCTTTTGACACTGTCCCACATAGAAGACTTATCCATAAACTTCAGTCATTGAGCTTGGACTCCAATATTGTTGAGAGGCTGAGTGACAGACAACAGAGGGTTGTAGTCAATGGAGAATATTCAGATCAAGGTCTTGTTACCAGTGGGGACCTCAGGGATCTGTACTGGGACCAATTTTGTTTAATATCTTCATTAGTGATATTACAGAAGGTCTCGATGGTTCGGTTTTAGTCTTTTTGCTGATGACACAAAGATATGTAACAGGGTTGATGTTCCTGGAGGGATACGCCAAATGGAAAAGGATTTAGGAAAACTAAAAGAATGGTCAGAACTCTGAACACTGAAATTTAATGTTGACAAGTGCAAGATAATGCACCTGGGGCGTAAAAACCAAAGGACAGAATATAGAATATTTGACACAGTCCTGACCTCAGTATCTAAGGAGAGGGATTTAGGAGAAATTATTTCAGAAGACTTAAAGGTAGGAAGACAATGTAATAGAGCAGCAGGAAATGCTAGCAGAGTGCTTGGATGTATAGGGAGAGGTATAAGCAGTAGAGAGAGAAGTGCTCATGGATGTATAGGGAGAGGTGTAAGCAGTAGAAAGAGAGAAGTGCTTATGGGTGTATAGGGAGAGGTATAAGCAGTAGAAAGAGAGAAGTGCTCATGGATGTATAGAGAGAGGTATAAGCAGTAGAGAGAAGTGCTCATGGGTGTATAGGGAGAGGTATAAGCAGTAGAGGGAAGTGCTCATGCCGCTGTACAGAACACTGGTGAGACCTCACTTGGAGTATTGTGCGCAGTACTGGAGGCCGTATCTCCAGAAGGATATAGATACTCTAGAGAGAGTTCAAGAGCTACTAAACTATATGGACTGCAGGATAAAACTTACCAGGAAAGGTTAAAGGACCTTAACATGTATAGAAGAAAGAAGAGACAGAGGGGATACGATAGAGACTTTTAAAAACATAAAGGGAATCAACACGGTAAAGGAGGAGAGGAGATTTATATAGTAGAAAAACTACCATAAGAGGACATAGTTATAAATTAGAGGGGGAAGGTTTCTGCAGTAATATCAGGAAGTATTACTTTACTGAGAGAGTAGTGGATGCATGGAATAGCCTTCCTGCAGAAGTGGTCGTTGCAAATACAGTGAAGGAGTTTAAGCATGCATACATAAGGCTATCCTTCATATAAGATAGGGACAGGGACTATTGATGGGATTCAGATTATTGGGCAGACTAAATGGGCCAAATGGTTCTTATCTTCCGACACATTCTATGTTTCTTTAAGTAGTGACAAGACATAATTAATAGGAGGAAAGGAAATATGAATAATTACATGCCGTCTCAAGAAAAAGGATTCAGAGTTTGTACGCACGCATCAGATGGAAGAGGTACCCCTATCGATACGAGGCCCCAGATTCCTGTATACGGGCCAATAGTGGTTGTAATAGCCTCCGCATAAATAATGTACGAGCAGAGACATCTGGAAATATAAGAATTTGTGAGCCTTCATATGTGATAGTTCCCAAGTCCCGGTGTAAGATCTGCTCTCAGTCTGCAAAGTAATGGAGACGATATAGAATATCGCGTGGAAGGAGGGTCGGGAGACTCGGTGAAACCTGTCGATTACAAAAGATGCTTCCAGAGGGTGAGATGTCGCCTTAGTAAACACCTCCATAACCCTCTGTACTAAATTGTCATTAGGGTATATTTAGGGTACATTGTTGTGTCGGCCTCAATATTCCTGATCATACAGGGCCAACGTGTTCTATGTAGTGACTGCAGCCTCTTACATGGACGTTGTGTTAGATAATGTCTCCAGAGTAGCTGTATTGACTGCACTGCAATTATCCAACTGGTCAATATCGGCCCGTATCTCCGCTAGAGCTAATTGTTGAGAGGCTTCCTGGTGCTGTACAATAACATTTAGCTCTTGTCTGGTTGGAAGCGCTTGTATCAAAGTTTTTAATTGTTGGAATTCATGCAGGACAGATGATTGCTTTGACAGGGTCTATACACTGCATATCTGTGTCTAGTACCCGAACATTGGGGTTCAGCCTCTGTATTGGCTCTCCTACTGTACAGTAACCATCCACCACTCCCGTCTGTCTCCACACACTGCTCACCATAGGTATGCAGCTCCCTGCTCAAGACATGTCCCATTTAGGTAAGTCAAGCTGTTTACTGTGTCCTTTACCTCATCCTGGGGGAATCCCCTCCGCTTCACCTGTGTCAAACCCTTTGCGGCAGTTATATTAGGCAAGACACCTGCCATCTGTCCTGCTCCACTCACCGCTGGCCTCTCCTCACGCCGTGATCTCTCCTCCAGCGAGCCGGCACGAGATACAGCTCCTGACGACATCTCAATCCATCCAGGCATATGTGGGCTTCTCAGGTAACGGTGGATCCCTGCCTCCGAAATCACTGAGCCACTTGCCCGGGTCTAGGGGCGAGGTATAGTCTCTTCCACCGCTCGTCGCCTCTGCCTCGTCATAACCCACTTCAAGTTGTGGACGTCCGGGGGATTCACAAATGAATATCCCATCCTTATATCCCGACCTCATATTCTGTCCTCATATCCCGTCCCCATATCCTGACCTCATATCCCATCCTCATATAACCTTCCTATATCCCGACCTCATATCCCATCCCCATATCTCGTCCCCATGCAAGATGTGGCATGGAATGCGGGGAGGGTGTGACCTGCCAGCCGGACTGACTCATTTATCAGGAGATGCAGAGCGGAGCTTGTGGAGTAAGGTACCAGAAGTCCTATATACTTGCATGGGACTTGAAACAAAAACCCCATCCTTCACATATGGGGGTAGGTTAGAGGTTAATTTAACTATTATATATTTTTATTGGACATATAAGTAACATGTGACCAATTATTATCGAAATATCTCTAGCCGTGCAGAAGTTATGTATGCTGGAACATACATTTCTCATAGATTTGCATTGGACTTTAAACAAAAATCCCGACCCTCGCAATAAGGGTAGTTAAGGGTTAAATTAACTATCCTATATTTTAAGTGGACATATAAGTAACATGTGACCAAGTATCATCGAAATATTTCCAGCCTTTTGGAAGTTATGCAGTAACATACATTTCCCATAGACTTGTATGGAACTTTAAACAAAAACCCTGACCCTGGCAAATGGCGGTAGTTAAGGGTTAAATTAACTATCCTACATTTTAAGTGGACATATAAGTAACATGAGACCAAGTTTTATCGAAATATCTCCAGCCATTTGGAAGTTATGCAGTAACAGATATTTCCCATAGACTTGTATGGGACTTTAAACATAAACCCCGCCCTTGGCAAATGGGGGTGAGTAAGGGTTAAATCACCTATCCTATGTTTGTTGTTGACAAATAAGTAACAAGTGGCCAAGTTTCATGTTAATATCTTCAGCCGTTTGGACGTGATGCTGGAACATACATACACATACATACATACATACACACACACATTGCAGGGGGGGGGGGAATTAAAATTTTTGCGCAAGCTTTTTTGAGTCTTTTTTTGCGCACATTCTTGTGGAGCATTTCCTTCAGATGTGTAGCTTTCGGTGTACCTTGGAGTGACATATTTAGTACACACAAATTTATCAACTGCGTACATTTCATATACCCGCAGAAATCTTGCGCAATTACCATTTTTTTTACCCAAATATAAGCCATATTGGACTGCACGTAGCAAGATGCTCTAAATCATCCACTTCATTTTTCAAAGAGTGGATTGAGGAGATTACTATAATTGACCGCAATTTATGAAACTCATTGCGCTTGATTGATAAATTTAGCGCTTCTGCGCATAATTTAGAATTCGGCAAAAGGGGTAAACTGCTTCTACCATACACAAATAATGATACATGTCCCCCATTGAGTCATATATATATATATATATATATATTAGGGATCGACCAATATCGTTTTTTTCGGGCCGATACCGATAATCGGTGGAGGTTAGGGCCGATAGCCGATAACTTATACCGATATTCCGGTATAAGTTATTGGCTATTTATCCCCCCGCGACACCGCTGCAGATCATTGATTTAAATCATTGATTTAAAGCGGGTCGCGGTGCGGGGGGGCGGGGCATTATCGGCTTATCGGCAAGGTAATTGCCGATACCGATAATGCCCAAAATTGTGATTATCGGCCGATAATATCGGCCATACCGATAATCGGAGGATCCCTAATATATATAGATATAAAGATTGAGGCAGGCAGAATAGAAGTGTTATGTAGAAGAAAATGGGGGGGGGGGGGGGGGATGCGAAAATCACCCTTTTCCTTAGCAATAGTGATATGTATGTATGTATGTATATACATACAGTTGTCCCTCAAGTTACAATATTAATTGGTTCCAGGACGACCATTGTATGATGAAACCATTGTATGTTGAGACCAGAACTCTATGGAAACCTGGTAATTGGTTCTGAAGCCCCAAAATGTCATCCAAAAGTAGGAAAAAGTGAGGATTAAAGAAAAATAAGTAGATAACTAATATAGATAAAGCAAATCCTTACATATAAAAGTAATAAAGATCTGCTGGGAGCTGTAATCACTGTGTATGTCAGTGTTTTCCAGACAGGGAGCCTCCAGCTGTTGCAAAACTACAACTCCGAGCATGCCCGGACAGCCTTTGGCTGTCCGGGCATGCTGGGAGTTGTAGTTTTGCAACAGCTGGAGGCACCCTCGTTGGGAAACACTGGTCTATGTAGAGGAAAGGAGCTTCTTCAGGGTCCCGTACTGAACACACAATGTCCTAAAAAAGTAAAATGGAGCCGCCCTCACCTGATGTACAAAGGATTAGCTAACCGTGGCATAGGTTAAAAGTAGTACAGAATATGTAGTACCTCCCTGTACTGTAGGGGGGCGCTACCAGACACCAGTCAGTGCATACACTTCAGTAATACAGGTAAAGAGTACAGAACATGTAATATCTTCCTGTACTGTAGGGGGCGCTACCAGACACCAGTCAGTGCATACGCTTCAGTAATACAGGTAAAGAGTACAGAACATGTAATACCTCCCTGAACTGTAGGGGGCGCTACCAGACACCAGTCACTGCATACACTTCAGTAATACAGGTAAAGAGTACAGAACATGTAATACCTCCCTGTACTGTAAGGGACGCTACCAGACACCAGTCAGTGCATACACTTCAGTAATACAGGTAAAGAGTATACAGAACATGTAATACCTCCCTGTACTGTAGGAGGCGCTACCAGACACCAGTCACTGCATACACTTCAGTAATACAGGTAAAGAGTACAGAACATGTAATACCTCCCTGTACTGTTAGGGACGCTACCAGACACCAGTCAGTGCATACACTTCAGTAATACAGGTAAAGAGTATACAGAACATGTAATACCTCCCTGTACTGTAGGAGGCGCTACCAGACACCAGTCACTGCATACACTTCAGTAATACAGGTAAAGAGTAGTACAGAACATGTAATACCTCCCTGTACTGTAGGGGACACTACCAGACACCAGTCAGTGCATACACTTCAGTAATACAGGTAAAGAGTATACAAAACATGTAATACCTCCCTGTACTGTAGGAGGCGCTACCAGACACCAGTCACTGCATACACTTCAGTAATACAGGTAAAGAGTAGTACAGAACATGTAATACCTCCCTGTACTGTAGGGGACACTACCAGACACCAGTCAGTGCATACACTTCAGTAATACAGGTAAAGTGTACAGAACATGTAATACCTCCCTGTACTGTAGGGGACACTACCAGACACCAGTCACTGCTTACACTTCAGTAATACAGGTAAAGAGTACAGAACATGTAATACCTCCCTGTACTGTAGGGGGCACTACCAGACACCAGTCACTACATACACTTCAGTAATATAGGTAAAGAGTACAGAACATGTAATACCTCCCTGTACTATAGGGGGCGCTACCAGACACCAGTCACTACATACACTTCAGTAATATAGGTAAAGAGTAGTACAGAACATGTAATACCTCCCTGTACTGTAGGGGGCACTACCAGACACAAGTCACTGCATACACTTCAGTAATACAGGTAAAGAGTATACAGAACATGTAATACCTCCCTGTACTGTAGGGGGCGCTACCAGATACCAGTCAGTGCATACACTTCAGTAATACCTCCCTGTACTGTAGGGGGCGCTACCAGACACCAGTCACTGCATACACTTCAGTAATACAGGTAAAGTGTACAGAACATGTAATACCACCCTGTACTGTAGGGGGCGCTACCAGATACCAGTCAGTGCATACACTTCAGTAATACAGGTAAAGAGTATACAGAACATGTAATATCTCCCTGTACTGTAGGGGGCGCTACCAGACACCAGTCACTGCATACACTTCAGTAATACAGGTAAAGAGTACAGAACATGTAATACCTCCCTGTACTGTAGGGGGTGCTACCAGACACCAGTCACTTCATACACTTCAGTAATACAGGTAAAGAGTATACAGAACATGTAATATCTCCCTGTACTGTAGGGGGCGCTACCAGACACCAGTCAGTGCATACATTTCAGTAATACAGGGGTTTTACGAGTCAAATGTCCATTCTGATTGGTCTGTTCTTCCAGCCATTGACACGTTTCACAGATCTGGACTGTCTGTACATTGTATGTTGAGTCTGGTTTCAAGTTACAATGGTCCAGAAAAGACCATTGTATGTTGAAACTATTGTATGTTGAGGCCATTGTAAGTTGAGGGATCAATGATATAAATATATGTGTGTGTTTACATTTCTTCCCTCGCTTATAGAACTGTGAAACAAGGTTGGTGACATCACACATGTGACTTCACAAGGGATCATCTGTATCTTTGCCTTTCTTATAATCAGGCAGCAAAGAAGACAAGAAATCTCTAAGAAAGAAGAAGAGAACAAGGAGTAACATGTCTTGGATCAGAGGGAGGATGGCCAGGAACAGCCGAATACGACCAACAAACCAAGAAGATTGGTCCTCAGCATACCTGCAACATACCTAGGTCAGGATAAGGGAAACATTCAGCAAAGAGAAGTTGAATGGGTTAATCCAGGATGAGAAAATCAGAGCTAATTTCTTCTAAAAACTGCCCCACCTCTGTCCTAATGTTGTGTGTGATATCGCCGCTCAATTCTTGGAAAGTGAATGTGAGAAAACTTGTAATACTACACACAACATGAAGACAGGTTTGGCGCTGTTTTAGGAAACAAATAGCTTTGTTTTCTATTCCCTTTTAACAAACTCCTAGGATCCAGCAACATTCATCAGATGGACGGCACAGGTAGGTCACTATGGGGGAGATTTATCAAAACCTGTCCAGAGGAAACGTTGCTGTGTTGCCCATAGCAACCAATCAGATCGCTTCTTTCATTTTTGAAAAGGCCTCTGAAAAATGAAAGCAGCGATCTGATTGGTTGCTATCGGCAACACAGCAACTTTTCCTCTGGACATGTTTTGATAAATCTCCCCCTATATGTTTTTTTATACATTTCTCACTATTACCACCAGATTCATGTACCGTATATACTCGAGTATAAGCCGAGTTTTTCAGCACAATTTTTTGTGCTGAAAACGCCCCCCTTGGCTTATACTCGAGTGAACTCTCCGCCTGTCAATCCCTTCTCAGCAGTCTTCAAACTGCGGACCTCCAGATGTTGCAAAACTACAACTCCCAGCATGCCCGGACAGCCATCGGCTGTCCGGGCATGCTGGGAGTAGTAGTTTTGAAACATCTGGAGGTCCACAGGTTGAAGACCACTGCGGCCTTTATCATCATCCAGACCCCCCCCCCTTAGTTTTCTACTCACCTCCCCTGGGTGGGAAGGAAGGGTGAGCTGGTCCGGGTCATATATGCTGCAGGGACCGTCCGGTGGGGAGGGTTAGTCATTCCGGGCTGTCCATTTTCACCGGGAGGGCTTCTTCTCCACTCCGGGCCCGGCCCCGGACTAGTGACGTTGCCTTGACGACGACGCACAGGTACGTCCGTGCGCAGCAGCGTGACATCCCTGCGCGTCATCGTCAAGGCACCGTCACTAGTCCGGGGCCGGGCCCGGAGCGGAAAAGAGGGCCTCCCGGTGAAAATGAACGACTAACCCTCCCCACCGGACGGTCCCTGCAGCATAGATGGCCGGGACCAGCTCACCCTTCCTTCCCACCGAGGGGAGGTGAGTAGAAAACTAAAATGGGGGAGGTCTGGATGATGACGAAGGCCGCAGTGGTCTTCAACCTGCGTACCTCCAGATGTTTCAAAACTACTACTCCCAGCATGCCTGGACAGCCGATGGCTGGGGGTTGTAGTTTTGCAACATCTGGAGGTGCGCAGGTTGAAAACCACTGAGGGATTGACAAGCGGTGATGATGAAGTGGGGGGGGGATGATGACGGGGTGATGATGAAGGGGGGAATGAAAACGGGGTGATGATGAAGGGGGGTGATGATGACGGGGTGATGATGAAGGGGGATGATGACAGGGTGATGATGACGGGGGTGTTAATGACGGGGGTCTGGATGATGACAGGGGGAGGATGATGTATTTCCCACCCTAGGGTTATAGTCGAGTCAATAACTTTTCCTGGGTTTTTGGGGTGAAATTAGGGGCCTCGGCTTATATTCAGGTTGGCTTATACTCAAGTATATACGTTAACTGACACAATCCTTTCAATGGCCTCAGTGCTGAACTTCTAGACACATGGGAGAGATTTATCAAAACCTACGTACAGGAAGAGTATCATCTTTCACCCTTTAGAGATTTTGGGGGAGATTTATCAAAACCTGTGCAATCGAAAAAAGTTGCCCAGTTGCCCATAGCAACCAATCAGATCGCTTCTTTCATTTTGTAGAGGCCTTGTTAAAAATGAAAGAAGCAATCTGATTGGTTGCTAAGGGCAACCGGGCAACTTCTCCTTTGCACAGGTTTTGATAAATCTTTATCTTTTAGAGGCCTTTTGAAAAATGAAAGATGCTATTTGATTGGTTGCTATGGATAATGGAGGCAGGTCTGCCCTCACACACACATACTATTAGATCTATGGGAGCTGCATAAGATGAAATGATGTATTGTTTATGTCTGGGTTGAATCTTCTTTAGATCTGGGAGAAATCTGTGCCCCTATGTACTATTGTGGATATTGTAATGATGGACGATAAATGACATGTTTTTTAAAGGGCTATTCCGATCAAAAACATTTTATCCCCTATCCATAGGATAGGGGATAAGATGTCTGGTCGTGGGGGGCCCGCCACTGGGACCCCACGTGATCTCCCTGCAGCACCTGCATTGTATGCGGGGGCTGCGTCTCCAGTTTCGGAAACCTCCGGGTTTCCGGGACTGGGGACGTGACATCACACCACGCCCCCTCCATTTATGTCTATGGGAGGGGGCATGACTGCCCCCTCCCATAGACATGAATGGAGGGGGCGTGGCGTGACGTCATGTCCCCAGTCCCGGAAACCCGGAGGTTTCCGAAACTGGAGACGTAGCCGCCCGCATAGAATGCAGGTGCTGCAGGGAGATCAGGCGATCAGACATCTTATCCCCTATCCTTTGGATAGGGGATAAAATGTTTTTGACCGGAATTCCCCTTTAATTACTCTAGGTATGCTGGGTAAGTGAATTCTTGATTTTTCAGTGATATATCCCCTAAATGAGCGCTGCCTAGTTTTTTGATTCATCTCTTTTGAGACTGCCCTTATTGTAAACCAGTATCATGGTAGTACATATTTGCCCTCATTTCCACCTTTTTCTTTATCTTTTCAGTTTTCCCTCCTATGCATGAATGTCCTTTTCACAACTTTTGGTGCACCCAAATAACCAAACAAAAGAGGTTTTAATTAATTTCACCTCCTATTTCTAAGTAAACGTTTACAGGGGAAAAAGGTGCCAAAAACAGGGCAGATAATATTATAAATTACCCAAATTATGACAAAGAAGAGGCCTGGTCCACATTTGGATTAATAGCGTGGATAGAAGTTTTATTCATCCAGATGATATTAAAGGGGTACTCCGGCCCTAAGACATCTTATCCCCTATCCAAAGGACTGCGGGGGTCCCGCTGTTGGGGACCCCCGCAATCTTGCATTTGGCACCCACCACTTTGGGCTGCACGCCGCGCTGCCAGCTCACATACTGCCCGGTGCCGACCACGGGGCCGGAGTATCGTGACGCCCGTGTGATGTCACCCCCGCGACGTCCTGATACCCCGGCCCCGTGGTCGGCACCCGGCAGTTTGTGAGCTGGCAGGGCGGCTTGCAACTCAAAGAGGTGGGTGCCGAATGCAAGATTGTGGGGGACCCCCGCAGTCAGATATCTTATCCCCTATCCTTTGGATAGGGGATAAGATGTCTTAGGGCCGGAGTACCCAATTAAATCTTCTAGCCTGTTCAAGGTTCTGCAGTGGGATTCAAATTCAATCGAGTAGTGTGAGCTGCTGGAAGGGCCTTTTTTTGGTGAACTTGGCGAGAAGTACTGGTTGCCTGGTCTTGGTCCCCCAATGTGAAATCAGTCAAATGGATTCTACACCTCCCCCCTTTTTCTTCATACTCTTTCCCTACCATATCTTTCACTCCCCTGCTATTGGGGAAATTGGATAAGGGAGTGCTTACATACATTGTCTTGACTCAACTGTGTCGTGTCAACTGTGTCCCTCCATATATACCAGGTGAGTTCTACTACATAAATGGCATTAGTGACTGTTTGTATGAGCGCTGCCCGTTTTGTAATTCTTTTCTTACGTAATGAACAGAGTCCATGGGTTTATTTACTGGGGGGTATTCATCAAGAGTGGTGTAGGTGAACGTCTTTTTACCTCGTTAAATAATGTGGTGGAACCTGGCTGGTATAGATTTGCCCCTGTTGCAGTTGCTACAAAAGATGCAACAAACTAAAAAAGTAGCACTTTTGATATCAAATGAAATCATGACTTAGTACGTTCTTTTTGAAAAACCTTCTAAGAATAGAATTCGACACAGGTTTTCTATTTCCTATTCCTTTTGAATCCACTTCTGACTGTGGCTCAAAAACTGCTGTGGAAACCTAGGCTAAGGCTAGAATTCCACTTAGGTTTATTTTATTTTTTTTTATTTTTTTTGGGGGGTGGGGGTGAATGTCCATTCTGTTTTTTCCGTGAAATAACGCTGTGGCAAGATGTTAGCTGCGAGTCAATAAGGAACTGAAAATGCCATTTTCAGTTCAAGGCTCAGTGGGGGATTTTCAAATATTCTGACAGTCAGGACATGCTGGGAGTTGTAGTGTTGACCCGTATCTAGCAGGGAACGATGCAGAGGCGAGAAGGGCTTAGGGGCTCAATAATAATGTGATAAAAATATATATTTAATAAAAGTCAGAACTATAATTAATAGATATCTTGAACTGCAAACAGTTATCAAACAGCACGATATACATATTTGATAACTGTCTTCCGGTGCCACCGGTCCTGCATCATACATAGTGTTGCTCACGAATATTTGCAATTCAAATATTCGTCGCGAATTCGCAAATATTACGAATTTGGCGATTAAAATTCGCTATTATGAATATTCGTCTTTTTTTCAAACTGTTTTAAAAACCGAGCACATTGTAGGGATCTCCTTCGACTGATAAATGCAATGCTTGTATCATTTCATTAAAGACCCAGGGATGAGACTTTCAGGCGAAAGGTTTATGCTTGCGAATATTTGCATTGCGAACATTCGCAATACGAACTGCAAGCACAGTTGTCAGAGCTTAGCAACGTCCCTAGCAACGTCCCTCGCATGATGTTATAGCGCGCATGCGCAGACGAGCGAAATTTCGCTATTAATTTCGCATTCGCAATAGCAAAATTTCGCAATTCAAAAAAAACATCACGAATATAACGAATATTCGAATTTCACGAATATGGGACAAATATTCGTCCTCATATTTGCGAAGTATCGCTAATTCGAATATGGCATATGCCGCTCATCACTAATCATACACAAATATCTATACATTTTCTTCCTAAATTGTATTAAATATATATTTTTATTACATTATTATTAAGCCCTTTAACCCTGCTTGCTTCTGCATCACTCCCTAATAGATACAGTCAGATACAGTCAGATAGTTCTCCAAAAGACCCAGGGATAGAGCACAGTGGTGACTCTAGCTTTCAAATTATAAATTTTTTTTTGGAGGGGGGGCACACTGGGGGCCAGGACAAGTAGGGGAACATTTGAAATGACACTACATTTACACATGTACGCTGAGAAATGCTGCGATATTTCACCCAATACCCAAATCCGCAACAGAAAATGAAAACCCTGCTGTGGGTTTAAAAAGTCAGAATCACGGACCCTCAAGTTTCTCCCAAGTTAGTGGAGGATGGTTGGTTAGTAGGCAGAATATCCACAGGGGATTTTACACACACGGATCCTCTGCATGAAATCCACTAATGCTTTCAGTGAGCAAAACGATTCTGGGATTAGCTTTTTTTTTTTTTTTGTGACATATTGTCCTTTATATTAGTTGCAAATTCTTGTTGATACATGCAACAGTTTTTGTGAAAATATTGTGAAAAATTGGAAGATTTCTGCCATTTTTTTAAATGTTTTTTTTATAGCGTTCACTGTGCATTGAAAATTGTTATATTTATTATGTGTGTCGTTACGATTATTGCAATTCCCAAAATGTATATAGCTTCTTTTTCCCTGTTTGTGTGGCCATGACTTTTTAATTTTCATCCAACCTCATTGTGTAAGGGCTTATTTTTTTGTAGGACAAGCTATACTTTTTATTGCTATTTTTGTTGGGACACATGAGACCTTTTCATAATTTTTATTCCAGTTTTTGGAACAAAATTTTCACGTTTTTATGTAGGTTTTTTTATTTTTATTTATAATGTTTACTGTGTGGGATAAATAACATCATTTTAAAGTAAAAGTCATTATGAATGTGGCAATACCTATTATGTATAGGTTTAAAAAAAAAATATTTTATGATAGAGGGCTTTATTAGAAAAGGGGCTTTTAACATTTTATTTTCACACTTTTCACCTGTTATACTATACTGCAGTACAACTTTACTGCAGCATAGTATAACTGTTATGATCCAGGCAAGGACCTTATAAGCTATTTTAAGGGTAAACTGATAAAAATATAAGAAGGGATCTGATTGGTTGTTATGGGAAACTGGGAAACTTTTCCTCTGTACAAATTTTGATAAATCTCCCGCATAGTGTTTAGGCAATTAGGTAGCTGTAAGATAATTTAGCACAAGCAATTAAGTTATTATTGTGCAGCATAAAGCAACTTTACTGTTGTCTTTTTTTTAAAGCAAAGGAGGAGTGTAAAATTGGTAAAAAGGCCAATTTTGGAGATGGACAGGAAGGCTGAAGGGGTAGAGGAGGCCTGCAGTTTGAAACTGAAAACCCTCTTGGGTTTTTGGGTTCAAAATGGGTAATATTCCCTTATGCTGCAACCTTTCTATAATCCATAATTTCTGGGCCAGGTAGTCCGATAACTTGGCAACGTGAGAACAGTATGAGTGTAGGATGGTTTGGGAAAATAGGTGTAGAAGGACGAATGGATGAAAGGATAGCAGCATATGGCAACTGTACTGTTTGTTTATTTTTTAAAGCAAAAGAGGAGCATATATTTGTTAAAAATGCTATTATTGGAGATGGAAAGGCAGGCTGAAGGGGAAGAGGTAGGCCTGTATTTTGAACTTAAAAACTCAAATGGGTTTTTGGTTTCAAAATGTGTAATTTTCCCTTGTGCTGCTACCCTATTATATTCCATAATTTTTGTGCCAGGTAGTCCGATAACTTGGTGACATAAGAACAGTATGAGTGTAGGATGGTTTGGGAAAATAGGTGTAGAAGGACGAATGGATGAAAGGATGGCAGCATATGGCAAATTTAATGGTTTGGTTTATTTTTAAAGCAAAAGAGAAGCATATATTTGTTAAAAATGCTATTACTGGAGATGGACAGGCAGGCTGAAGGGGAGGAGGTAGGCCTGTATTTTGAACTTAAAAACTCAAATAGGTTTTTGGGTTCAAAATGTGTAATTTTTCCTTATGCTGCTACCCTTTTATAATCCATAATTTTTGGGCCAGGTAGTCAGATAACTTGACGACATGAGAACAGTATGAATGTAGGAGGGTTTGGGAAAAGGGGTGTAGAAGGACAAATGGATGAAAGGAACGCGGCATAGGGAAACTGTACTGTTTTGGTTTTTTTTTTCAAAGAAAAAGAGGAGTGTTAAATTGGTAAAAAGACCAATTTTGGAGATGGACAGGAAGGCTGAAGGGGTGGAGGAGGCCTGCAGTTTGAACCTGAAAACCCTCTTGGGTTTTTAGGTTCAAAATGTGTAATTTTCCCTTATGCTGCTACCCTTTTATAATCCATGGTTGTTGGGCCAGGAAGTCCGATAACTTGGCGACGTGAGAACAGTATGAGTGTAGAATGGTTTGGGAAAATCGGTGTAGAAGGACGAATGGTTGAAATGATAGCAGCATATGGCAACTTTATTGTTTGGTTTATTTTTAAAGCAAAAGAGGAGCATACATTTGTTAAAAATAATATTATTGGAGAAGGACAGGCAGGCTGAAGGGGAGGAGGTAGGCCTGTATTTTGAACTTAAAAACTCAAATGGGTTTTTAGGTTCAAAATGTGTAATTTTCCCTTGTGCTGCTACCCTATTATATTCCATAATGTTTTGTGCCAGGTAGTCCGATAACTTGGCGACATAATAACAGTATGAGTGTAGGATGGATTGAGAAAATCAGTGTCTAAGGATGAATGGATGAAAGGATGGCAGCATATGGCAACTTTACTGTTTGCTTATTTCTTTTAAAGCAAAATTGGAGCATATATTTGTTAAAAATGCTATTTTTGGAGATGACAAACAGGCTGAAGGGGAGGAGGTAGGCCTTAATATTGAACTTAAAAACTCAAATGGGTCTTTGGGTTCAAAATGTGTAATTTACCCTTATGCTGCTACCCTTATAATTAAAGGACATCTGCAGCGTTGCAAACACTTATCCCCTATCCTCAAGATAGGGGATAAGTGTTTGATCGCGGGGGGTCCGAACGCTGGGGCCCCCGGCGATCTCCTGTACGGGGCCGCGGCTCTCCCATGCAGGGGGCTTGCCAGCCGCAGCATGAAGTTGCGGCCGGCACGCCTCCTCCATACATCTCTATGGGAGAGGCGGGGAGGCAGCATTTGTGCCTCCCCGCATCCCCCATAGAACTGTATGGGGACGGGGAGGAGACGGAGCGTCACCGTCGACCTCTAGGTCGACGCTACGCACCTTAGCGCTCACCATGAGCGCTTATGGCGGCGCCCCGTTAGGGAGATCGGGGGGGTCCCAGCGGTCGGACTCCCCGTGATCAAACACTTATCCCCTATCCTGTGGATGGGGGATAAGTGTAATGCCGCTACAGTTGTATTTTAATGATTTTTGTGCCAGGTAGTCCGATAACTTGGCGACATAAGAAGAGTTTGACTGTAGGATGGTTTGGAAAAATAGGTGTAGAAGGACGAAAGGATGAAAGGATGGCAGCATATGGCATTTTTACAGTTTGGTTTATTTTTAAAACAAAAGAGGAGCATATATTTGTTAAAAATGCTAGTATTGGAGATGGACAGGCAGGCTGAAGGGGAGGAGGTAGGCCTGTATTTTGAACTTAAAAACTCAAATAGGTTTTTGGGTTCAAAATGTGTAATTTTTCCTTATGCTGCCAGCTTTTTATAATCCATAATTTTTGGGCCAGGTAGTCAGATATCTTGGCGACTTAAGAACAGTATGAGTGTAGTAGGATGGTTTGGGAAAATAGGTGTAGAAGGACGAATGGATGAAAGGATAGCAGCATATGGCAACTGTACTGTTTGTTTATTTTTTAAAGAAAAGAGGAGCATATATTTGTTAAAAATGCTATTATTGGAGATGGAAAGGCAGGCTGAAGGGGAGGAGGTAGGCCTGTATTTTGAACTTAAAAACTCAAATGGGTTTTTGGTTTCAAAATGTGTAATTTTCCCTTGTGCTGCTACCCTATTATATTCCATAATTTTTGAGCCAGGTAGTCCGATAACTTGGTGACATAAGAACAGTATGAGTGTAGGATGGTTTGGGAAAATAGGTGTAGAAGGACGAATGGATGAAAGGATGGCAGCATATGGCAAATTTAATGGTTTGGTTTATTTTTAAAGCAAAAGAGAAGCATATATTTGTTAAAAATGCTATTACTGGAGATGGACAGGCAGGTTGAAGGGGAGGAGGTAGGCCTGTATTTTGAACTTAAAAACTCAAATAGGTTTTTGGGTTCAAAATGTGTAATTTTTCCTTATGCTGCTACCCTTTTATAATCCATAATTTTTGGGCCAGGTAGTCAGATAACTTGACGACATGAGAACAGTATGAATGTAGGAGGGTTTGGGAAAAGGGGTGTAGAAGGACAAATGGTTGAAAGGAACGCGGCATAGGGAAACTGTACTGTTTTGGTTTTTTTTTTCAAAGAAAAAGAGGAGTGTTAAATTGGTAAAAAGACCAATTTTGGAGATGGACAGGAAGGCTGAAGGGGTGGAGGAGGCCTGCAGTTTGAACCTGAAAACCCTCTTGGGTTTTTAGGTTCAAAATGTGTAATTTTCCCTTAAGCTGCTACCCTTTTATAATCCATGGTTTTTGGGCCAGGAAGTCCGATAACTTGGCGACGTGAGAACAGTATGAGTGTAGAATGGTTTGGGAAAATTGGTGTAGAAGGACGAATGGTTGAAATGATAGCAGCATATGGCAACTTTATTGTTTGGTTTATTTTTAAAGCAAAAGAGGAGCATATATTTGTTAAAAATAATATTATTGGAGATGGACAGGCAGGCTGAAGGGGAGGAGGTAGGCCTGTATTTTGAACTTAAAAACTCAAATGGGTTTTTAGGTTCAAAATGTGTAATTTTCCCTTGTGCTGCTACCCTATTATATTCCATAATGTTTTGTGCCAGGTAGTCCGATAGCTTGGCGACATAATAACAGTATGAGTGTAGGATGGATTGGGAAAATCGGTGTCTAAGGACGAATGGATGAAAGGATGGCAGCATATGGCAACTTTACTGTTTGCTTATTTCTTTTAAAGCAAAATTGGAGCATATATTTGTTAAAAATGCTATTTTTGGAGATGACAAACAGGCTGAAGGGGAGGAGGTAGGCCTTAATATTGAACTTAAAAACTCAAATGGGTCTTTGGGTTCAAAATGTGTAATTTACCCTTATGCTGCTACCCTTATAATTAAAGGACATCTGCAGCGTTGCAAACACTTATCCCCTATCCTCAAGATAGGGGATAAGTGTTTGATCGCGGGGGGTCCGAACGATGGGGCCCCCGGCGATCTCCTGTACGGGGCCACGGCTCTTCCATGCAGGGGGCTTGCCAGCCGCAGCATGACGTTGCGGCCGGCACGCCTCCTCCATACATCTCTATGGGAGAGGCGGGGAGGCAGCATTCGTGCCTCCCCGCATCCCCCATAGAACTGTATGGGGACGGGGAGGAGACGGAGCGTCACCGTCGACCTCTAGGTCGACGCTACGCAACTTAGCGCTCACCATGAGCGCTTATGGTGGCGCCCCGTTAGGGAGATCGGGGGGGTCCCAGCGGTCGGACTCCCTGTGATCAAACACTTATCCCCTATCCTGTGGATGGGGGATAAGTGTAATGCCGCTACAGTTGTACTTTAATGATTTTTGTGCCAGGTAGTCCGATAACTTGGCGACATAAGAAGAGTTTGACTGTAGGATGGTTTGGAAGAATAGGTGTAGAAGGACGAAAGGATGAAAGGATGGCAGCATATGGCATTTTTACTGTTTGGTTTATTTTTAAAACAAAAGAGGAGCATATATTTGTTAACAATGCTAGTATTGGAGATGGACAGGCAGGCTGAAGGGGAGGAGGTAGGCCTGTATTTTGAACTTAAAAACTCAAAGAGGTTTTTGGGTTCAAAATGTGTAATTTTTCCTTATGCTGCTAGCTTTTTATAATCCATAATTTTTGGGCCAGGTAGTCAGATATCTTGGCGACTTAAGAACAGTATGAGTGTAGTAGGATGGTTTGGGAAAATAGGTGTAGAAGGACGAATGGATGAAAGGATGGCAGCATATGGCAAATTTAATGGTTTGTTTTATTTTTAAAGCAAAAGAGAAGCATATATTTGTTAAAAATGCTATTACTGGAGATGGACAGGCAGGCTGAAGGGGAGGATCAGATAGGCCTGTATTTTGAACTTAAAAACTCAAATAGGTTTTTGGGTTCAAAATGTGTAATTTTTCCTTATGCTGCTACCCTTTTATAATCCATAATTTTTGGGCCAGGTAGTCAGATAACTTGACGACATGAGAACAGTATGAATATAGGAGGGTTTTGGAAAAGGGGTGTAGAAGGACAAATGGATGAAAGGAACGCGGCATAGGGAAACTGTACTGTTTTAGGGTTTTTTTTCAAAGAAAAAGAGGAGTGTTAAATTGGTAAAAAGACCAATTTTGGAGATGGACAGGAAGGCTGAAGGGGTGGAGGAGGCCTGCAGTTTGAACCTGAAAACCCTCTTGGGTTTTTAGGTTCAAAATGTGTAATTTTCCCTTATGCTGCTACCCTTTTATAATCCATGGTTTTTGGGCCAGGAAGTCCGATAACTTGGCGACGTGAGAACAGTATGAGTGTAGAATGGTTTGGGAAAATCGGTGTAGAAGGACGAATGGTTGAAATGATAGCAGCATATGGCAACTTTATTGTTTGGTTTATTTTTAAAGCAAAAGAGGAGCATATATTTGTTAAAAATAATATTATTCGAGATGGACAGGCAGGCTGAAGGGGAGGAGGTAGGCCTGTATTTTGAACTTATAAACTCAAATGGGTTTTTAGGTTCAAAATGTGTAATTTTCCCTTGTGCTGCTACCCTATTATATTCCATAATGTTTTGTGCCAGGTAGTCCGATAACTTGGCGACATAATAACAGTATGAGTGTAGGATGGATTGGGAAAATCGGTGTCTAAGGACGAATGGATGAAAGGATGGCAGCATATGGCAACTTTACTGTTTGCTTATTTCTTTTAAAGTGAAATTGGAGCATGTATTTGTTAAAAATGCTATTTTTGGAGATGACAAACAGGCTGAAGGGGAGGAGGTAGGCCTTAATATTGAACTTAAAAACTCAAATGGGTCTTTGGGTTCAAAATGTGTAATTTACCCTTATGCTGCTACCCTTATAATTAAAGGACATCTGCAGCGTTTCAAACACTTATCCCCTATCCTCAAGATAGGGGATAAGTGTTTGATCGCGGGGGGTCCGAACGCTGGGGCCCCCGGCGATCTCCTGTACGGGGCCGCGGCTCTCCCATGCAGGGGGCTTGCCAGCCGCAGCTTGACGTTGAGGCCGGCACGCCTCCTCCATACATCTCTATGGGAGAGGCGGGGAGGCAGCATTCGTGCCTCCCCGCATCCCCCATAGAACTGTATGGGGACGGGGAGGAGACGGAGCGTCACCGTCGACCTCTAGGTCGACGCTACGCACCTTAGCGCTCACCATGAGCGCTTATGGCGGCGCCCCGTTAGGGAGATCGGGGGGGTCCCAGCGGTCGGACTCCCCGTGATCAAACACTTATCCCCTATCCTGTGGATGGGGGATAAGTCTAATGCCGCTACAGTTGTACTTTAATGATTTTTGTGCCAGGTAGTCCGATAACTTGGCGACATAAGAAGAGTTTGACTGTAGGATGGTTTGGAAAAATAGGTGTAGAAGGACGAAAGGATGAAAGGATGGCAGCATATGGCATTTTTAATGTTTGGTTTATTTTTAAAACAAAAGAGGAGCATATATTTGTTAAAAATGCTAGTATTGGAGATGGACAGGCAGGCTGAAGGGGAGGAGGTAGGCCTGTATTTTGAACTTAAAAACTCAAATAGGTTTTTGGGTTCAAAATGTGTAATTTTTCCTTATGCTGCCAGCTTTTTATAATCCATAATTTTTGGGCCAGGTAGTCAGATATCTTGGCGACTTAAGAACAGTATGAGTGTAGTAGGATGGTTTGGGAAAATAGGTGTAGAAGGACGAATGGATGAAAGGATAGCAGCATATGGCAACTGTACTGTTTGTTTATTTTTTAAAGAAAAGAGGAGCATATATTTGTTAAAAATGCTATTATTGGAGATGGAAAGGCAGGCTGAAGGGGAGGAGGTAGGCCTGTATTTTGAACTTAAAAACTCAAATGGGTTTTTGGTTTCAAAATGTGTAATTTTCCCTTGTGCTGCTACCCTTTATATTCCATAATTTTTGAGCCAGGTAGTCCGATAACTTGGTGACATAAGAACAGTATGAGTGTAGGATGGTTTGGGAAAATAGGTGTAGAAGGACGAATGGATGAAAGGATGGCAGCATATGGCAAATTTAATGGTTTGGTTTATTTTTAAAGCAAAAGAGAAGCATATATTTGTTAAAAATGCTATTACTGGAGATGGACAGGCAGGTTGAAGGGGAGGAGGTAGGCCTGTATTTTGAACTTAAAAACTCAAATAGGTTTTTGGGTTCAAAATGTGTAATTTTTCCTTATGCTGCTACCCTTTTATAATCCATAATTTTTGGGCCAGGTAGTCAGATAACTTGACGACATGAGAACAGTATGAATGTAGGAGGGTTTGGGAAAAGGGGTGTAGAAGGACAAATGGTTGAAAGGAACGCGGCATAGGGAAACTGTACTGTTTTGGTTTTTTTTTTCAAAGAAAAAGAGGAGTGTTAAATTGGTAAAAAGACCAATTTTGGAGATGGACAGGAAGGCTGAAGGGGTGGAGGAGGCCTGCAGTTTGAACCTGAAAACCCTCTTGGGTTTTTAGGTTCAAAATGTGTAATTTTCCCTTAAGCTGCTACCCTTTTATAATCCATGGTTTTTGGGCCAGGAAGTCCGATAACTTGGCGACGTGAGAACAGTATGAGTGTAGAATGGTTTGGGAAAATTGGTGTAGAAGGACGAATGGTTGAAATGATAGCAGCATATGGCAACTTTATTGTTTGGTTTATTTTTAAAGCAAAAGAGGAGCATATATTTGTTAAAAATAATATTATTGGAGATGGACAGGCAGGCTGAAGGGGAGGAGGTAGGCCTGTATTTTGAACTTAAAAACTCAAATGGGTTTTTAGGTTCAAAATGTGTAATTTTCCCTTGTGCTGCTACCCTATTATATTCCATAATGTTTTGTGCCAGGTAGTCCGATAGCTTGGCGACATAATAACAGTATGAGTGTAGGATGGATTGGGAAAATCGGTGTCTAAGGACGAATGGATGAAAGGATGGCAGCATATGGCAACTTTACTGTTTGCTTATTTCTTTTAAAGCAAAATTGGAGCATATATTTGTTAAAAATGCTATTTTTGGAGATGACAAACAGGCTGAAGGGGAGGAGGTAGGCCTTAATATTGAACTTAAAAACTCAAATGGGTCTTTGGGTTCAAAATGTGTAATTTACCCTTATGCTGCTACCCTTATAATTAAAGGACATCTGCAGCGTTGCAAACACTTATCCCCTATCCTCAAGATAGGGGATAAGTGTTTGATCGCGGGGGGTCCGAACGATGGGGCCCCCGGCGATCTCCTGTACGGGGCCACGGCTCTTCCATGCAGGGGGCTTGCCAGCCGCAGCATGACGTTGCGGCCGGCACGCCTCCTCCATACATCTCTATGGGAGAGGCGGGGAGGCAGCATTCGTGCCTCCCCGCATCCCCCATAGAACTGTATGGGGACGGGGAGGAGACGGAGCGTCACCGTCGACCTCTAGGTCGACGCTACGCAACTTAGCGCTCACCATGAGCGCTTATGGTGGCGCCCCGTTAGGGAGATCGGGGGGGTCCCAGCGGTCGGACTCCCTGTGATCAAACACTTATCCCCTATCCTGTGGATGGGGGATAAGTGTAATGCCGCTACAGTTGTACTTTAATGATTTTTGTGCCAGGTAGTCCGATAACTTGGCGACATAAGAAGAGTTTGACTGTAGGATGGTTTGGAAGAATAGGTGTAGAAGGACGAAAGGATGAAAGGATGGCAGCATATGGCATTTTTACTGTTTGGTTTATTTTTAAAACAAAAGAGGAGCATATATTTGTTAACAATGCTAGTATTGGAGATGGACAGGCAGGCTGAAGGGGAGGAGGTAGGCCTGTATTTTGAACTTAAAAACTCAAAGAGGTTTTTGGGTTCAAAATGTGTAATTTTTCCTTATGCTGCCAGCTTTTTATAATCCATAATTTTTGGGCCAGGTAGTCAGATATCTTGGCGACTTAAGAACAGTATGAGTGTAGTAGGATGGTTTGGGAAAATAGGTGTAGAAGGACGAATGGATGAAAGGATGGCAGCATATGGCAAATTTAATGGTTTGTTTTATTTTTAAAGCAAAAGAGAAGCATATATTTGTTAAAAATGCTATTACTGGAGATGGACAGGCAGGCTGAAGGGGAGGATCAGATAGGCCTGTATTTTGAACTTAAAAACTCAAATAGGTTTTTGGGTTCAAAATGTGTAATTTTTCCTTATGCTGCTACCCTTTTATAATCCATAATTTTTGGGCCAGGTAGTCAGATAACTTGACGACATGAGAACAGTATGAATATAGGAGGGTTTTGGAAAAGGGGTGTAGAAGGACAAATGGATGAAAGGAACGCGGCATAGGGAAACTGTACTGTTTTAGGGTTTTTTTTCAAAGAAAAAGAGGAGTGTTAAATTGGTAAAAAGACCAATTTTGGAGATGGACAGGAAGGCTGAAGGGGTGGAGGAGGCCTGCAGTTTGAACCTGAAAACCCTCTTGGGTTTTTAGGTTCAAAATGTGTAATTTTCCCTTATGCTGCTACCCTTTTATAATCCATGGTTTTTGGGCCAGGAAGTCCGATAACTTGGCGACGTGAGAACAGTATGAGTGTAGAATGGTTTGGGAAAATCGGTGTAGAAGGACGAATGGTTGAAATGATAGCAGCATATGGCAACTTTATTGTTTGGTTTATTTTTAAAGCAAAAGAGGAGCATATATTTGTTAAAAATAATATTATTCGAGATGGACAGGCAGGCTGAAGGGGAGGAGGTAGGCCTGTATTTTGAACTTATAAACTCAAATGGGTTTTTAGGTTCAAAATGTGTAATTTTCCCTTGTGCTGCTACCCTATTATATTCCATAATGTTTTGTGCCAGGTAGTCCGATAACTTGGCGACATAATAACAGTATGATTGTAGGATGGATTGGGAAAATCGGTGTCTAAGGACGAATGGATGAAAGGATGGCAGCATATGGCAACTTTACTGTTTGCTTATTTCTTTTAAAGTGAAATTGGAGCATATATTTGTTAAAAATGCTATTTTTGGAGATGACAAACAGGCTGAAGGGGAGGAGGTAGGCCTTAATATTGAACTTAAAAACTCAAATGGGTCTTTGGGTTCAAAATGTGTAATTTACCCTTATGCTGCTACCCTTATAATTAAAGGACATCTGCAGCGTTTCAAACACTTATCCCCTATCCTCAAGATAGGGGATAAGTGTTTGATCGCGGGGGGTCCGAACGCTGGGGCCCCCGGCGATCTCCTGTACGGGGCCGCGGCTCTCCCATGCAGGGGGCTTGCCAGCCGCAGCTTGACGTTGAGGCCGGCACGCCTCCTCCATACATCTCTATGGGAGAGGCGGGGAGGCAGCATTCGTGCCTCCCCGCATCCCCCATAGAACTGTATGGGGACGGGGAGGAGACGGAGCGTCACCGTCGACCTCTAGGTCGACGCTACGCACCTTAGCGCTCACCATGAGCGCTTATGGCGGCGCCCCGTTAGGGAGATCGGGGGGGTCCCAGCGGTCGGACTCCCCGTGATCAAACACTTATCCCCTATCCTGTGGATGGGGGATAAGTCTAATGCCGCTACAGTTGTACTTTAATGATTTTTGTGCCAGGTAGTCCGATAACTTGGCGACATAAGAAGAGTTTGACTGTAGGATGGTTTGGAAAAATAGGTGTAGAAGGACGAAAGGATGAAAGGATGGCAGCATATGGCATTTTTAATGTTTGGTTTATTTTTAAAACAAAAGAGGAGCATATATTTGTTAAAAATGCTAGTATTGGAGATGGACAGGCAGGCTGAAGGGGAGGAGGTAGGCCTGTATTTTGAACTTAAAAACTCAAATAGGTTTTTGGGTTCAAAATGTGTAATTTTTCCTTATGCTGCTACCTTTTTATAATCCATAATTTTTGGGCCAGGTAGTCAGATATCTTGGCGACTTAAGAACAGTATGAGTGTAGTAGGATGGTTTGGGAAAATAGGTGTAGAAGGACGAATGGATGAAAGGATAGCAGCATATGGCAACTGTACTGTTTGTTTATTTTTTAAAGCAAAAGAGGAGCATATATTTGTTAAAAATGCTATTATTGGAGATGGAAAGGCAGGCTGAAGGGGAGGAGGTAGGCCTGTATTTTGAACTTAAAAACTCAAATGGGTTTTTGGTTTCAAAATATGTAATTTTCCCTTGTGCTGCTACCCTATTATATTCCATAATTTTTGTGCCAGGTAGTCCGATAACTTGGTGACATAAGAACAGTATGAGTGTAGGATGGTTTGGGAAAATAGGTGTAGAAGGACGAATGGATGAAAGGATGGCAGCATATGGCAAATTTAATGGTTTGGTTTATTTTTAAAGCAAAAGAGAAGCATATATTTGTTAAAAAATGCTATTACTGGAGATGGACAGGCAGGCTGAAGGGGAGGAGGTAGGCCTGTATTTTGAACTTAAAAACTCAAATAGGTTTTTGGGTTCAAAATGTGTAATTTTTCCTTATGCTGCTACCCTTTTATAATCCATAATTTTTGGGCCAGGTAGTCAGATAACTTGACGACATGAGAACAGTATGAATGTAGGAGGGTTTGGGAAAAGGGGTGTAGAAGGACAAATGGATGAAAGGAACGCGGCATAGGGAAACTGTACTGTTTTGTTTTTCAAAGAAAAAGAGGAGTGTTAAATTGGTAAAAAGACCAATTTTGGAGATGGACAGGAAGGCTTAAGGGGTGGAGGAGGCCTGCAGTTTGAACCTGAAAACCCTCTTGGGTTTTTAGGTTCAAAATGTGTAATTTTCCCTTATGCTGCTACCCTTTTATAATCCATGGTTTTTGGGCCAGGAAGTCCGATAACTTGGCGACGTGAGAACAGTATGAGTGTAGAATGGTTTGGGAAAATTGGTGTAGAAGGACGAATGGTTGAAATGATAGCAGCATATGGCAACTTTATTGTTTGGTTTATTTTTAAAGCAAAAGAGGAGCATATATTTGTTAAAAATAATATTATTGGAGATGGACAGGCAGGCTGAAGGGGAGGAGGTAGGCCTGTATTTTGAACTTAAAAACTCAAATGGGTTTTTAGGTTCAAAATGTGTAATTTTCCCTTGTGCTGCTACCCTATTATATTCCATAATGTTTTGTGCCAGGTAGTCCGATAGCTTGGCGACATAATAACAGTATGAGTGTAGGATGGATTGGGAAAATCGGTGTCTAAGGACGAATGGATGAAAGGATGGCAGCATATGGCAACTTTACTGTTTGCTTATTTCTTTTAAAGCAAAATTGGAGCATATATTTGTTAAAAATGCTATTTTTGGAGATGACAAACAGGCTGAAGGGGAGGAGGTAGGCCTTAATATTGAACTTAAAAACTCAAATGGGCCTTTGGGTTCAAAATGTGTAATTTACCCTTATGCTGCTACCCTTATAATTAAAGGACATCTGCAGCGTTGCAAACACTTATCCCCTATCCTCAAGATAGGGGATAAGTGTTTGATCGCGGGGGGTCCGAACGCTGGGGCCCCCGGCGATCTCCTGTACGGGGCCGCGGCTCTCCCATGCAGGGGGCTTGCCAGCCGCAGCATGACGTTGCGGCCGGCACGCCTCCTCCATACATCTCTATGGGAGAGGCGGGGAGGCAGCATTCGTGCCTCCCCGCATCCCCCATAGAACTGTATGGGGACGGGGAGGAGACGGAGCGTCACCGTCGACCTGTAGGTCGACGCTACGCAACTTAGCGCTCACCATGAGCGCTTATGGTGGCGCCCCGTTAGGGAGATCGGGGGGGTCCCAGCGGTCGGACTCCCTGTGATCAAACACTTATCCCCTATCCTGTGGATGGGGGATAAGTGTAATGCCGCTACAGTTGTACTTTAATGATTTTTGTGCCAGGTAGTCCGATAACTTGGCGACATAAGAAGAGTTTGACTGTAGGATGGTTTGGAAAAATAGGTGTAGAAGGACGAAAGGATGAAAGGATGGCAGCATATGGCATTTTTACTGTTTGGTTTATTTTTAAAACAAAAGAGGAGCATATATTTGTTAACAATGCTAGTATTGGAGATGGACAGGCAGGCTGAAGGGGAGGAGGTAGGCCTGTATTTTGAACTTAAAAACTCAAAGAGGTTTTTGGGTTCAAAATGTGTAATTTTTCCTTATGCTGCCAGCTTTTTATAATCCATAATTTTTGGGCCAGGTAGTCAGATATCTTGGCGACTTAAGAACAGTATGAGTGTAGTAGGATGGTTTGGGAAAATAGGTGTAGAAGGACGAATGGATGAAAGGATAGCAGCATATGGCAACTGTACTGTTTGTTTATTTTTTAAAGCAAAAGAGGAGCATATATTTGTTAAAAATGCTATTATTGGAGATGGAAAGGCAGGCTGAAGGGGAGGAGGTAGGCCTGTATTTTGAACTTAAAAACTCAAATGGGTTTTTGGTTTCAAAATGTGTAATTTTCCCTTGTGCTGCTACCCTATTATATTCCATAATTTTTGTGCCAGGTAGTCCGATAACTTGGTGACATAAGAACAGTATGAGTGTAGGATGGTTTGGGAAAATAGGTGTAGAACGACGAATGGATGAAAGGATGGCAGCATATGGCAAATTTAACGGTTTGGTTTATTTTTAAAGCAAAAGAGAAGCATATATTTGTGAAAAATGCTATAACTGGAGATGGACAGGCAGGCTGAAGGGGAGGAGGTAGGCCTGTATTTTGAACTTAAAAACTCAAATAGGTTTTTGGGTTCAAAATGTGTAATTTTTCCTTATGCTGCTACCCTTTTATAATCCATAATTTTTGGGCCAGGTAGTCAGATAACTTGACGACATGAGAACAGTATGAATGTAGGAGGGTTTGGGAAAAGGGGTGTAGAAGGACAAATGGATGAAAGGAACGCGGCATAGGGAAACTGTACTGTTTTGTTTTTTTTTTCAAAGAAAAAGAGGAGTGTTAAATTGGTAAAAAGACCAATTTTGGAGATGGACAGGAAGGCTGAACGGGTGGAGGAGGCCTGCAGTTTGAACCTGAAAACCCTCTTGGGTTTTTAGGTTCAAAATGTGTAATTTTCTCTTATGCTGCTACCCTTTTATAATCCATGGTTTTTGGGCTAGGAAGTCCGATAACTTGGCGACGTGAGAACAGTATGAGTGTAGAATGGTTTGGGAAAATTGGTGTAGAAGGACGAATGGTTGAAATGATAGCAGCATATGGCAACTTTATTGTTTGGTTTATTTTTAAAGCAAAAGAGGAGCATATATTTGTTAAAAATAATATTATTGGAGATGGACAGGCAGGCTGAAGGGGAGGAGGTAGGCCTGTATTTTGAACTTAAAAACTCAAATGGGTTTTTAGGTTCAAAATGTGTAATTTTCCCTTGTGCTGCTACCCTATTATATTCCATAATGTTTTGTGCCAGGTAGTCCGATAGCTTGGCGACATAATAACAGTATGAGTGTAGGATGGATTGGGAAAATCGGTGTCTAAGGACGAATGGATGAAAGGATGGCAGCATATGGCAACTTTACTGTTTGCTTATTTCTTTTAAAGCAAAATTGGAGCATATATTTGTTAAAAATGCTATTTTTGGAGATGACAAACAGGCTGAAGGGGAGGAGGTAGGCCTTAATATTGAACTTAAAAACTCAAATGGGCCTTTGGGTTCAAAATGTGTAATTTACCCTTATGCTGCTACCCTTATAATTAAAGGACATCTGCAGCGTTGCAAACACTTATCCCCTATCCTCAAGATAGGGGATAAGTGTTTGATCGCGGGGGGTCCGAACGCTGGGGCCCCCGGCGATCTCCTGTACGGGGCCGCGGCTCTCCCATGCAGGGGGCTTGCCAGCCGCAGCATGACGTTGCGGCCGGCACGCCTCCTCCATACATCTCTATGGGAGAGGCGGGGAGGCAGCATTCGTGCCTCCCCGCATCCCCCATAGAACTGTATGGGGACGGGGAGGAGACGGAGCGTCACCGTCGACCTCTAGGTCGACGCTACGCACCTTAGCGCTCACCATGAGCGCTTATGACGGCGCCCTGTTAGGGAGATCAGGGGGGTCCCAGCGGTCGGACTCCCCGTGATCAAACACTTATCCCCTATCCTGTGGATGGGGGATAAGTGTAATGCCGCTACAGTTGTACTTTAATGATTTTTGTGCCAGGTAGTCCGATAACTTGGCGACATAAGAAGAGTTTGACTGTAGGATGGTTTGGAAAAATAGGTGTAGAAGGACAAAAGGATGAAAGGATGGCAGCATATGGCATTTTTACTGTTTTTTATTTTTAAAACAAAAGAGGAGCATATATTTGTTAAAAATGCTAGTATTAGAGATGGACAGGCAGGCTGAAGGGGAGGAGGTAGGCCTGTATTTTGAACTTAAAAACTCAAATAGGTTTTTGGGTTCAAAATGTGTAATTTTTCCTTATGCTGCTACCTTTTTATAATCCATAATTTTTGGGCCAGGTAGTCAGATATCTTGGCGACTTAAGAACAGTATGAGTGTAGTAGGATGGTTTGGGAAAATAGGTGTAGAAGGACGAATGGATGAAAGGATAGCAGCATATGGCGACTGTACTGTTTGTTTATTTTTTAAAGCAAAAGAGGAGCATATATTTGTTAAAAATGCTATTATTGGAGATGGAAAGGCAGGCTGAAGGGGAGGAGGTAGGCCTGTATTTTGAACTTAAAAACTCAAATGGGTTTTTGGTTTCAAAATGTGTAATTTTCCCTTGTGCTGCTACCTTATTATATTCCATAATTTTTGTGCCAGGTAGTCCGATAACTTGGTGACATAAGAACAGTGTGAGTGTAGGATGGTTTGGGAAAATAGGTGTAGAAGGACGAATGGATGAAAGGATGGCAGCATATGGCAAATTTAACGGTTTGGTTTATTTTTAAAGCAAAAGAGAAGCATATATTTGTTAAAAATGCTATTACTGGAGATGGACAGGCAGGCTGAAGGGGAGGAGGTAGGCCTGTATTTTGAACTTAAAAACTCAAATAGGTTTTTGGGTTCAAAATGTTTAATTTTTCCTTATGCTGCTACCTTTTTATAATCCATAATTTTTGGGCCAGGTAGTCAGATAACTTGACGACATGAGAACAGTATGAATGTAGGAGGGTTTTGGAAAAGGGGTGTAGAAGGACAAATGGATGAAAGGAACGCGGCATAGGGAAACTGTACTGTTTTGGGTTTTTTTTCAAAGAAAAAGAGGAGTGTTAAATTGGTAAAAAGACCAATTTTGGAGATGGACAGGAAGGCTGAAGGGGTGGAGGAGGCCTGCAGTTTTAACCTGAAAACCCTCTTGGGTTTTTAGGTTCAAAATGTGTAATTTTCTCTTATGCTGCTACCCTTTTATAATCCATGGTTTTTGGGCCAGGAAGTCCGATAACTTGGCGACGTGAGAACAGTATGAGTGTAGAATGGTTTGGGAAAATTGGTGAAGAAGGACGAATGGTTGAAATGATAGCAGCATATGGCAACTTTATTGTTTGGTTTATTTTTAAAGCAAAAGAGGAGCATATATATTTGTTAAAAATAATATTATTGGAGATGGACAGGCAGGCTGAAGGGGAGGAGGTAGGCCTGTATTTTGAACTTAAAAACTCAAATGGGTTTTTAGGTTCAAAATGTGTAATTTTCCCTTGTGCTGCTACCCTATTATATTCCATAATGTTTTGTGCCAGGTAGTCCGATAACTTGGCGACATAATAACAGTATGAGTGTAGGATGGATTGGGAACATCGGTGTCTAAGGACGAATGGATGAAAGGATGGCAGCATATGGCAACTTTACTGTTTGCTTATTTCTTTTAAAGCAAAAGAGGAGCATATATTTGTTAAAATGTTATTTTTGGAGATGACAAGCAGGCTGAAGGGGAGGAGGTAGGCCTTTATATTGAACTTAAAAACTCAAATGGGTTTTTGGGTTAAAAATGTGTAATTTACCCTTATGCTGCTACCTTTATAATTAAAGGACATCTGCAGCGTTGCAAACACTTATCCCCTATTCTCAAGATAGGGGATAAGTGTTTGATCGCGGGGGGTCCAAACGCTGGGGCCCCCGGTGATCTCCTATACGGGGCCGCAGCTCTCTCATGCAGGGGACTTGCCAGCCGCAGCATGACGTTGCGGCCGGCACGCCTCCTCCATACATCTCTATGGGAGAGGCGGGGAGGCAGCATTCGTGCCTCCCCGCATCCCCCATAGAACTGTATGGGGACGGGGAGGAGACGGAGCGTCACCGTCGACCTCTAGGTCGACGCTACGCACCTTAGCGCTCACCATGAGCGCTTATGGCGGCGCCCCGTTAGGGAGATCGGGGGGGTCCCAGCGGTCGGACTCCCCGTGATCAAACACTTATCCTCTATCCTGTGGATGGGGGATAAGTGTAATGCCGCTACAGTTGTACTTTAATGATTTTTGTGCCAGGTAGTCCGATAACTTGGCGACATAAGAAGAATTTGACTGTAGGATGGTTTGGAAAAATAGGTGTAGAAGGACGAAAGGATGAAAGGATGGCAGCATATGGCAACTTTACTGTTTGCTTATTTCTTTGAAAGCAAAAGAGGAGCATATATTTGTTAAAAATGCTATTTTTGAGAGATGACAAGCAGGCTGAAGGGGAGGAGGTAGGCCTTTATATTGAACTTAAAAACTCAAATGGGTTTTTGGGTTCAAAATGTGTAATTTACCCTTATGCTGCTACCTTTATAATTAAAGGACATCTGCAGCGTTGCAAACACTTATCCCCTATTCTCAAGATAGGGGATAAGTGTTTGATCGCGGGGGGTCCGAACGCTGGGGCCCCCGGCGATCTCCTGTACAGGGCCGCGGCTCTCCCATGCAGGGGGCTTGCCAGCCGCAGCATGACGTTGCGGCATGCCTCCTCCATACATCTCTATGGGAGAGGCGGGGAGGCAGCATTCATGCCTCCCCGCATCCCCCATAGAACTGTATGGGGACGGGGAGGAGACGGAACGTCACCGTCGACCTCTAGGTCGACGCTACGCACCTTAGCGCTCACCATGAGCGCTTATTGCAGCGCCCCGTTAGGGAGATCGGGGGGGGGTCCCAGCGGTCGGACTCCCCGTGATCAAACACTTATCCCCTATCCTGTGGATGGGGGATAAGTGTAATGCCGCTACAGTTGTACTTTAATGATTTTTGTGCCAGGTAGTCCGATAACTTGGCGACATAAGAAGAGTTTGACTGTAGGATGGTTTGGAAAAATAGGTGTAGAAGGACGAAAGGATGAAAGGATGGCAGCATATGGCATTTTTACTGTTTGGTTTATTTTTAAAACAAAAGAGGAGCATATATTTGTTAAAAATGCTAGTATTGGAGATGGACAGGCAGGCTGAAGGGGAGGAGGTAGGCCTGTATTTTGAACTTAAAAATTCAAATAGGTTTTTGGGTTCAAAATGTGTAATTTTTCCTTATGCTGCTACCTTTTTATAATCCATAATTTTTGGGCCAGGTAGTCAGATATCTTGGCGACTTAAGAACAGTATGAGTGTAGTAGGATGGTTTGGGAAAATAGGTGTAGAAGGACGAATGGATGAAAGGATAGCAGCATATGGCGACTGTACTGTTTGTTTATTTTTTAAAGCAAAAGAGGAGCATATATTTGTTAAAAATGCTATTATTGGAGATGGAAAGGCAGGCTGAAGGGGAGGAGGTAGGCCTGTATTTTGAACTTAAAAACTCAAATGGGTTTTTGGTTTCAAAATGTGTAATTTTCCCTTGTGCTGCTACCTTATTATATTCCATAATTTTTGTGCCAGGTAGTCCGATAACTTGGTGACATAAGAACAGTGTGAGTGTAGGATGGTTTGGGAAAATAGGTGTAGAAGGACGAATGGATGAAAGGATAGCAGCATATGGCAAATTTAATGGTTTGGTTTATTTTTAAAGCAAAAGAGAAGCATATATTTGTTAAAAATGCTATTACTGGAGATGGACAGGCAGGCTGAAGGGGAGGAGGTAGGCCTGTATTTTGAACTTAAAAACTCAAATAGGTTTTTGGGTTCAAAATGTGTAATTTTTCCTTATGCTGCTACCCTTTTATAATCCATAATTTTTGGGCCAGGTAGTCAGATAACTTGACGACATGAGAACAGTATGAATGTAGGAGGGTTTTGGAAAAGGGGTGTAGAAGGACAAATGGATGAAAGGAACGCGGCATAGGGAAACTGTACTGTTTTGGGGTTTTTTTTCAAAGAAAAAGAGGAGTGTTAAATTGGTAAAAAGACCAATTTTGGAGATGGACAGGAAGGCTGAAGGGGTGGAGGAGGCCTGCAGTTTGAACCTGAAAACCCTCTTGGGTTTTTAGCCCCTTAAGGACCGGGGTTTTTTCCGTTTTTGCATTTTCGTTTTTTGCTCCTTGCCTTTAAAAAATTCATAACTCTTTCAATTTTGCACCTAAAAATCCATATGATGGCTTATTTTTTGCACCACCAATTCTACTTTGTAATGACGTCAGTCATTGTGCCCAAAAATCTACGGTGAAACGGGAAAAAAAATCATTGTGAGACAAAATTGAAAAAAAAAACGCCATTTTGTAAATTTTGGGGGCTTCCGTTTCTACGTAGTACATTTTTCGGTAAAAATGACCCCTTATCTTTATTCTGTAGGTCCATACGATTAAAATGATACCCTACTTATACAGGTTTGAATTTGTCGCACTTCTGGAAGAAATCATAACTTCATGCAGAAAAATGTATACGTTTAAAATTGTCATCTTCTGACCCCTATAACTTTTTTATTTTTCCGTGTATGGGGCGGTATGAGGGCTCATTTTTTGCGCCGTGATCTGAAGTTTTTAACGGTACCATTTTTGCATTGATAGGACTTATTGATCGCTTTTTATTCATTTTTTCATGATATAAAAAGTGACCAAAAATGCACTATTTTGGACTTTGGAATTTTTTTGCGCGCACGCCATTGACCGTGCGGTTTAATTAACGATATATTTTTATAATTCGGACATTTCCGCACGCGGCGATACCATTTATGTTTATTTTTATTTTTATTTACACTGTGTTTTTTCTTTTATGGGAAAAGGGGGGTGATTCAAACTTTTAATAGGGAAGGGGTTAAATGATGTTTATTCACTTTTTTTTTTGCACTTTTTTTTTGCAGTGTTATAGGTCCCATAGGGACCTATAACACTGCACACACTGATCTTTTACATTAATCACTGGTTTCTCATAAGAAACCAGTGATCGATGATTCTGCCGCATGACTGCTCATGCCTGGATCTCAGGCACTGAGCAGTCATTCGGCGATCGGACAGCGAGGAGGCAGGTAGGGGCCCTCCCGCTGTCCTGTCAGCTGTTCGGGATGCCGCTATTTCACCGTGGCTATCCCGAACAGCCCACTGAGCTAGCCGGCATGCTTTCGGTTTCACTTTAGACGCGGCGTTCAACTTTGAACGCCGCGTCTAAAGGGTTAATAGCGCGCGGCACAGCGATCAATGCCGCGCGCTATTAGCCACGGGTCCCGGCCGTTGTTAGAGGCCGGGCCCGACCCGCTATGACGCAGGGCCACGCCGTGGCCCCGTGTTATAGATCGGGAGTGGACACATGACGTTCCAGTACGTCATGTGTCCTTAAGGGGTTAGGTTCAAAATGTGTAATTTTCTCTCATGCTGCTACCCTTTTATAATCCATGGTTTTTGGGCCAGGAAGTCCGATAACTTGGTGACGTGAGAACAGTATGAGTGTAGAATGGTTTGGGAAAATCGGTGTAGAAGGACGAATGGTTGAAATGATAGCAGCATATGGCAACTTTATTGTTTGGTTTATTTTTAAAGCAAAAGAGGAGCATATATTTGTTAAAAATAATATTATTGGAGATGGACAGGCAGGCTGAAGGGGAGGAGGTAGGCCTGTATTTTGAACTTAAAAACTCAAATGGGTTTTTAGGTTCAAAATGTGTAATTTTCCCTTGTGCTGCTACCCTATTATATTCCATAATGTTTTGTGCCAGGTAGTCCGATAACTTGGCGACATAATAACAGTATGAGTGTAGTAGGATGGTTTGGGAAAATAGGTGTAGAAGGACAAATGGATGAAAGGATAGCAGCATATGGCGACTTTACTGTTTGCTTATTTCTTTTAAAGCAAAAGAGGAGCATATATTTGTTAAAAATGTTATTTTTGGAGATGACAAGCAGGCTGAAGGGGAGGAGGTAGGCTTTTATATTGAACTTAAAGACTCAAATGGGTTTTTGGGTTCAAAATGTGTAATTTACCCTTATGCTGCTACCTTTATAATTAAAGGACATCTGCAGCGTTGCAAACACTTATCCCCTATTCTCAAGATCGGGGATAAGTGTTTGATCGCGGGGGGTCCAAACGCTGGGGCCCCCGGCGATCTCCTGTACGGGGCCGCGGCTCTCTCACGCAGGGGACTTGCCAGCCGCAGCATGACATTGCGGTCGGCACGCCTCCTCCATACATCTCTATGGGAGTGGGGGGAGGCAGCATTCGTGCCTCCCCGCATCCCCCATAGAACTGTATGGGGACGGGGAGGAGACGGAGCGTCACCGTCGACCTCTAGGTCGACGCTACGCACCTTAGCGCTCACCATGAGCGCTTATGGCGGCGCCCCGTTAGGGAGATCGGGGGGGTCCCAGCGGTCGGACTCCCCGTGATCAAACACTTATCCCCTATCCTGTGGATGGGGGATAAGTGTAATGCCGCTACAGTTGTACTTTAATGATTTTTGTGCCAGGTAGTCCGATAACTTGGCGACATAAGAAGAGTTTGACTGTAGGATGGTTTGGAAAAATAGGTGTAGAAGGACGAAAGGATGAAAGGATGGCAGCATATGGCATTTTTACAGTTTGGTTTATTTTTAAAACAAAAGAGGAGCATATATTTGTTAAAAATGCTAGTATTGGAGATGGACAGGCAGGCTGAAGGGGAGGAGGTAGGCCTGTATTTTGAACTTAAAAACTCAAATAGTTTTTTGGGTTCAAAATGTGTAATTTTTCCTTATGCTGCTACCTTTTTATAATCCATAATTTTTGGGCCAGGTAGTCAGATATCTTGGCGACTTAAGAACAGTATGAGTGTAGTAGGATGGTTTGGGAAAATAGGTGTAGAACGACGAATGGATGAAAGTATAGCAGCATATGGCAACTGTACTGTTTGTTTATTTTTTTTAAAGCAAAAGAGGAGCATATATTTGTTAAAAATGCTATTATTGGAGATGGAAAGGCAGGCTGAAGGGGAGGAGGTAGGCCTGTATTTTGAACTTAAAAACTCAAATGGGTTTTTGGTTTAAAAATGTGAAATTTTCCCTTGTGCTGCTACCCTATTATATTCCATAATTTTTGTGCCAGGTAGTCCAATAACTAGGGAACATAAGAACACTATGAGTGTAGGATGGTTTGGGAAAATAGGTGTAGAAGGACGAATGGATCAAAGGATGGCAGCATATGGCAAATTTAACGGTTTGGTTTATTTTTAAAGCAAAAGAGAAGCATATGTTTGTTAAAAATGCTATTACTGGAGATGGACAGGCAGGCTGAAGGGGAGGAGGTAGGCCTGTATTTTGAACTTAAAAACTCAAATAGGTTTTTGGGTTCAAAATGTGTAATTTTTCCTTATGCTGCTACCTTTTTATTATCCATAATTTTTGGGCCAGGTAGTCAGATATCTTGGTGACTTAAGAACAGTATGAGTGTAGTAGGATGGTTTGGGAAAATAGGTGTAGAAGGACGAATGGATGAAAGGTTAGCAGCATATGGCAACTGTACTGTTTGTTTATTTTTTTTAAAGCAAAAGAGGAGCTTATATTTGTTAAAAATGCTATTATTGGAGATGGAAAGGCAGGCTGAAGGGGAGGAGGTAGGCCTGTATTTTGAACTTAAAAACTCAAATGGGTTTTTGGTTTCAAAATGTGTAATTTTCCCTTGTGCTGCTACCCTATTATATTCCATAATTTTTGTGCCAGGTAGTCCGATAACTTGGGGACATAAGAACACTATGAGTGTAGGATGGTTTGGGAAAATAGGTGTAGAAGGACGAATGGATGAAAGGATGGCAGCATATGGCAAATTTAACGGTTTGGTTTATTTTTAAAGCAAAAGAGAAGCATATATTTGTGAAAAATGCTATTACTGGAGATGGACAGGCAGGCTGAAGGGGAGGAGGTAGGCCTGTATTTTGAACTTAAAAACTCAAATAGGTTTTTGGGTTCAAAATGTGTAATTTTTCCTTATGCTGCTACCCTTTTATAATCCATAATTTTTGGGCCAGGTAGTCAGATAACTTGACGACATGAGAACAGTATGAATGTAGGAGGGTTTGGGAAAAGGGGTGTAGAAGGACAAATGAATGAAAGGAACGGGGCATAGGGAAACTGTACTGTTTTGTTTGTTTCTTTTTCAAAGAAAAAGAGGAGTGTTAAATTGGTAAAAAGACCAATTTTGGAGATGGACAGGAAGGCTGAAGGGGTGGAGGAGGCCTGCAGTTTGAACCTGAAAACCCTCTTGGGTTTTTAGGTTCAAAATGTGTAATTTTCCCTTATGCTGCTACCCTTTTATAATCCATGGTTTTTGGGCCAGGAAGTCCGATAACTTGGCGACGTGAGAACAGTATGAGTGTAGAATGGTTTGGGAAAATCGGTGTAGAAGGACGAATGGTTGAAATGATAGCAGCATATGGCAACTTTATTGTTTGGTTTATTTTTAAAGCAAAAGAGGAGCATATATTTGTTAAAAATAATATTATTGGAGATGGACAGGCAGGCTGAAGGGGAGGAGGTAGGCCTGTATTTTGAACTTAAAAACTCAAATGGGTTTTTAGGTTCAAAATGTGTAATTTTCCCTTGTGCTGCTACCCTATTATATTCCATAATGTTTTGTGCCAGGTAGTCCGATAACTTGGCGACATAATAACAGTATGAGTGTAGGATGGATTGGGAAAATCGGTGTCTAAGGACGAATGGATGAAAAGATGGCAGCATATGGCAACTTTACTGTTTGCTTATTTCTTTTAAAGCAAAATTGGAGCATATATTTGTTAAAAATGCTATTTTTGGAGATGACAAACAGGCTGAAGGGGAGGAGGTAGGCCTTTATATTGAACTTAAAAACTCAAATGGGTCTTTGGGTTCAAAATGTGTAATTTACCCTTATGCTGCTACCCTTATAATTAAAGGACATCTGCAGCGTTGCAAACACTTATCCCCTATCCTCAAGATAGGGGATAAGTGTTTGATCACGGGGGGTCCGAACGCTGGGGCCCCCGGCGATCTCCTGTACGGGGCCGCGGCTCTCCCATGCAGGGGGCTTGCCAGCCGCAGGATGACGTTGCGGCCGGCACGCCTCCTCCATACATCTCTATGGGAGAGGCGGGGAGGCAGCATTCGTGCCTCCCCGCATCCCCCATAGATCTGTATGGGGACGGGGAGGAGACGGAGCGTCACCGTTGACCTCTATGTCGACGCTACGCACCTTAGCGCTCACCATGAGTGCTTATGGCGGGGCCCCGTTAGGGAGATCGGGGGGGTCCCAGCGGTCGGACTCCCCGTGATCAAACACTTATCCCCTATCCTGTGGATGGGGGATAAGTGTAATGCCGCTACAGTTGTACTTTAATGATTTTTGTGCCAGGTAGTCCGATAACTTGGCGACATAAGAAGAGTTTGACTGTAGGATGATTTGGAAAAATAGGTGTAGAAGGACGAAAGGATGAAAGGATGGCAGCATATGGCATTTTTACTGTTTGGTTTATTTTTAAAACAAAAGAGGAGCATATATTTGTTAAAAATGCTAGTATTGGAGATGGACAGGCAGGCTGAAGGGGCGGAGGTAGGCCTGTATTTTGAACTTAAAAACTCAAATAGGTTTTTGGGTTCAAAATGTGTAATTTTTCCTTATGCTGCTACCTTTATATAATCCATAATTTTTAGGCCAGGTAGTCAGATATCTTGGCGACTTAAGAACAGTATGAGTGTAGTAGGATGGTTTGGGAAAATAGGTGTAGAAGGACGAATGGATGAAAGGATAGCAGCATATGGCAACTGTACTGTTTGTTTATTTTTTTTAAAGCAAAAGAGGAGCATATATTTGTTAAAAATGCTATTATTGGAGATGGAAAGGCAGGCTGAAGGGGAGGAGGTAGGCCTGTATTTTGAACTTAAAAACTCAAATGGGTTTTTGGTTTCAAAATGTGTAATTTTCCCTTGTGCTGCTACCCTATTATATTCCATAATTTTTGTGCCAGGTAGTCCGATAACTTGGGGACATAAGAACACTATAAGTGTAGGATGGTTTGGGAAAATAGGTGTAGAAGGACGAATGGATGAAAGGATGGCAGCATACGGCAAATTTAACGGTTTGGTTTATTTTTAAAGCAAAAGAGAAGCATATATTTGTGAAAAATGCTATTACTGGAGATGGACAGGCAGGCTGAAGGGGAGGAGGTAGGCCTGTATTTTGAACTTAAAAACTCAAATAGGTTTTTGGGTTCAAAATGTGTAATTTTTCCTTATGCTGCTACCCTTTTATAATCCATAATTTTTGGGCCAGGCAGTCAGATAACTTGACGACATGAGAACAGTATGAATGTAGGAGGGTTTGGGAAAAGGGGTGTAGAAGGACAAATGGATGAAAGGAACGCGGCATAGGGAAACTGTACTGTTTTGTTTTTTTTTTTCAAAGAAAAAGAGGAGTGTTAAATTGGTAAAAAGACCAATTTTGGAGATGGACAGGAAGGCTGAAGGGGTGGAGGAGGCCTGCAGTTTGAACCTGAAAACCCTCTTGGGTTTTTAGGTTCAAAATGTGTAATTTTCCCTTATGCTGCTACCCTTTTATAATCCATGGTTTTTGGGCCAGGAAGTCCGATAACTTGGCGACGTGAGAACAGTATGAGTGTAGAATGGTTTGGGAAAATCGGTGTAGAAGGACGAATGGTTGAAATGATAGCAGCATATGGCAACTTTATTGTTTGGTTTATTTTTAAAGCAAAAGAGGAGCATATATTTGTTAAAAATAATATTATTGGAGATGGACAGGCAGGCTGAAGGGGAGGAGGTAGGCCTGCATTTTGAACTTAAAAACTCAAATGGGTTTTTGGTTTCAAAATGTGTAATTTTCCCTTGTGCTGCTACCCTATTATATTCCATAATTTTTGTGCCAGGTAGTCCGATAACTTGGGGACATAAGAACACTATGAGTGTAGGATGGTTTGGGAAAATAGGTGTAGAAGGACGAATGGATGAAAGGATGGCAGCATATGGCAAATTTAACGGTTTGGTTTATTTTTAAAGCAAAAGAGAAGCATATATTTGTGAAAAATGCTATTACTGGAGATGGACAGGCAGGCTGAAGGGGAGGAGGTAGGCCTGTATTTTGAACTTAAAAACTCAAATAGGTTTTTGGGTTCAAAATGTGTAATTTTTCCTTATGCTGCTACCCTTTTATAATCCATAATTTTTGGGCCAGGTAGTCAGATAACTTGACGACATGAGAACAGTATGAATGTAGGAGGGTTTGGGAAAAGGGGTGTAGAAGGACAAATGGATGAAAGGAACGTGGCATAGGGAAACTGTACTGTTTTGTTTGTTTCTTTTTCAAAGAAAAAGAGGAGTGTTAAATTGGTAAAAAGACCAATTTTGGAGATGGACAGGAAGGCTGAAGGGGTGGAGGAGGCCTGCAGTTTGAACCTGAAAACCCTCTTGGGTTTTTAGGTTCAAAATGTGTAATTTTCCCTTATGCTGCTACCCTTTTATAATCCATGGTTTTTGGGCCAGGAAGTCCGATAACTTGGCGACGTGAGAACAGTATGAGTGTAGAATGGTTTGGGAAAATCGGTGTAGAAGGACGAATGGTTGAAATGATAGCAGCATATGGCAACTTTATTGTTTGGTTTATTTTTAAAGCAAAAGAGGAGCATATATTTGTTAAAAATAATATTATTGGAGATGGACAGTCAGGCTGAAGGGGAGGAGGTAGGCCTGTATTTTGAACTTAAAAACTCAAATGGGTTTTTAGGTTCAAAATGTGTAATTTTCCCTTGTGCTGCTACCCTATTATATTCCATAATGTTTTGTGCCAGGTAGTCCGATAACTTGGCGACATAATAACAGTATGAGTGTAGGATGGATTGGGAAAATCGGTGTCTAAGGACGAATGGATGAAAGGATGGCAGCATATGGCAACTTTACTGTTTGCTTATTTCTTTGAAAGCAAAAGAGGAGCATATATTTGTTAAAAATGCTATTTTTGGAGATGAGAAGCAGGCTGAAGGGGAGGAGGTAGGCCTTTATATTGAACTTAAAAACTCAAATGGGTCTTTGGGTTCAAAATGTGTAATTTACCCTTATGCTGCTACCTTTATAATTAAAGGACATCTGCAGCGTTGCAAACACTTATCCCCTATTCTCAAGATAGGGGATAAGTGTTTGATCGCGGGGGGTCCAAACGCTGGGGCCCCCGGCGATCTCCTGTACGGGGCCGCGGCTCTCTCATGCAGGGGACTTGCCAGCCGCAGCATGACGTTGCGGCCGGCACGCCTCCTCCATACATCTCTATGGGAGAGGCGGGGAGGCAGCATTCGTGCCTCCCCGCATCCCCCATAGAACTGTATGGGGACGGGGAGGAGACGGAGCGTCACCGTCGACCTCTAGGTCGACGCTACGCACCTTAGCGCTCGGTCGGACTCCCCGTGATCAAACACTTATCCCCTATCCTGTGGATGGGGGATAAGTGTAATGCCGCTACAGTTGTACTTTAATGATTTTTGTGCCAGGTAGTCCGATAACTTGGCGACATAAGAAGAGTTTGACTGTAGGATGGTTTGGAAAAATAGGTGTAGAAGGACGAAAGGATGAAAGAATGGCAGCATATGGCATTTTTACTGTTTGGTTTATTTTTAAAACAAAAGAGGAGCATATATTTGTTAAAAATGCTAGTATTGGAGATGGACAGGCAGGCTGAAGGGGAGGAGGTAGGCCTGTATTTTGAACTTAAAAACTCAAATAGGTTTTTGGGTTCAAAATGTGTAATTTTTCCTTATGCTGCTACCTTTTTATAATCCATAATGTTTGGGCCAGGTAGTCAGATATCTTGGTGACTTAAGAACAGTATGAGTGTAGTAGGATGGTTTGGGAAAATAGGTGTAGAAGGACGAATGGATGAAAGGTTAGCAGCATATGGCAACTGTACTGTTTGTTTATTTTTTTTTAAAGCAAAAGAGGAGCATATATTTGTTAAAAATGCTATTATTGGAGATGGAAAGACAGGCTGAAGGGGAGGAGGTAGGCCTGTATTTTGAACTTAAAAACTCAAATGGGTTTTTGGTTTCAAAATGTGTAATTTTCCCTTGTGCTGCTACCCTATTATATTCCATAATTTTTGTGCCAGGTAGTCCGATAACTTCGGGACATAAGAACACTATGAGTGTAGGATGGTTTGGGAAAATAGGTGTAGAAGGACGAATGGATGAAAGGATGGCAGCATATGGCAAATTTAACGGTTTGGTTTATTTTTAAAGCAAAAGAGAAGCATATATTTGTTAAAAATGCTATTACTGGAGATGGACAGGCAGGCTGAAGGGGAGGAGGTAGGCCTGTATTTTGAACTTAAAAACTCAAATAGGTTTTTGGGTTCAAAATGTGTAATTTTTCCTTATGCTGCTACCTTTTTATAATCCATAATTTTTGGGCCAGGTAGTCAGATATCTTGGTGACTTAAGAACAGTATGAGTGTAGTAGGATGGTTTGGGAAAATAGGTGTAGAAGGACGAATGGATGAAAGGTTAGCAGCATATGGCAACTGTACTGTTTGTTTATTTTTTTTAAAGCAAAAGAGGAGCATATATTTGTTAAAAATGCTATCATTGGAGATGGAAAGGCAGGCTGAAGGGGAGGAGGTAGGCCTGTATTTTGAACTTAAAAACTCAAATGGGTTTTTGGTTTCAAAATGTGTAATTTTCCCTTGTGCTGCTACCCTATTATATTCCATAATTTTTGTGCCAGGTAGTCCGATAACTTGGGGACATAAGAACACTATGAGTGTAGGATGGTTTGGGAAAATAGGTGTAGAAGGACGAATGGATGAAAGGATGGCAGCATATGGCAAATTTAACGGTTTGGTTTATTTTTAAAGCAAAAGAGAAGCATATATTTGTGAAAAATGCTATTACTGGAGATGGACAGGCAGGCTGAAGGGGAGGAGGTAGGCCTGTATTTTGAACTTAAAAACTCAAATAGGTTTTTGGGTTCAAAATGTGTAATTTTTCCTTATGCTGCTACCCTTTTATAATCCATAATTTTTGGGCCAGGTAGTCAGATAACTTGACGACATGAGAACAGTATGAATGTAGGAGGGTTTGGGAAAAGGGGTGTAGAAGGACAAATGGATGAAAGGAACGTGGCATAGGGAAACTGTACTGTTTTGTTTGTTTCTTTTTCAAAGAAAAAGAGGAGTGTTAAATTGGTAAAAAGACCAATTTTGGAGATGGACAGGAAGGCTGAAGGGGTGGAGGAGGCCTGCAGTTTGAACCTGAAAACCCTCTTGGGTTTTTAGGTTCAAAATGTGTAATTTTCCCTTATGCTGCTACCCTTTTATAATCCATGGTTTTTGGGCCAGGAAGTCCGATAACTTGGCGACGTGAGAACAGTATGAGTGTAGAATGGTTTGGGAAAATCGGTGTAGAAGGACGAATGGTTGAAATGATAGCAGCATATGGCAACTTTATTGTTTGGTTTATTTTTAAAGCAAAAGAGGAGCATATATTTGTTAAAAATAATATTATTGGAGATGGACAGGCAGGCTGAAGGGGAGGAGGTAGGCCTGTATTTTGAACTTAAAAACTCAAATGGGTTTTTAGGTTCAAAATGTGTAATTTTCCCTTGTGCTGCTACCCTATTATATTCCATAATGTTTTGTGCCAGGTAGTCCGATAACTTGGCGACATAATAACAGTATGAGTGTAGGATGGATTGGGAAAATCGGTGTCTAAGGACGAATGGATGAAAGGATGGCAGCATATGGCAACTTTACTGTTTGCTTATTTCTTTTAAAGCAAAATTGGAGCATATATTTGTTAAAAATGCTATTTTTGGAGATGACAAACAGGCTGAAGGGGAGGAGGTAGGCCTTTATATTGAACTTAAAAACTCAAATGGGTCTTTGGGTTCAAAATGTGTAATTTACCCTTATGCTGCTACCCTTATAATTAAAGGACATCTGCAGCGTTGCAAACACTTATCCCCTATCCTCAAGATAGGGGATAAGTGTTTGATCACGGGGGGTCCGAACGCTGGGGCCCCCGGCGATCTCCTGTACGGGGCCGCGGCTCTCCCATGCAGGGGGCTTGCCAGCCGCAGGATGACGTTGCGGCCGGCACGCCTCCTCCATACATCTCTATGGGAGAGGCGGGGAGGCAGCATTCGTGCCTCCCCGCATCCCCCATAGATCTGTATGGGGACGGGGAGGAGACGGAGCGTCACCGTCGACCTCTAGGTCGACGCTACGCACCTTAGCGCTCACCATGAGTGCTTATGGCGGGGCCCCGTTAGGGAGATCGGGGGGGTCCCAGCGGTCGGACTCCCCGTGATCAAACACTTATCCCCTATCCTGTGGATGGGGGATAAGTGTAATGCCGCTACAGTTGTACTTTAATGATTTTTGTGCCAGGTAGTCCGATAACTTGGCGACATAAGAAGAGTTTGACTGTAGGATGATTTGGAAAAATAGGTGTAGAAGGACGAAAGGATGAAAGGATGGCAGCATATGGCATTTTTACTGTTTGGTTTATTTTTAAAACAAAAGAGGAGCATATATTTGTTAAAAATGCTAGTATTGGAGATGGACAGGCAGGCTGAAGGGGCGGAGGTAGGCCTTTATTTTGAACTTAAAAACTCAAATAGGTTTTTGGGTTCAAAATGTGTAATTTTTCCTTATGCTGCTACCTTTATATAATCCATAATTTTTAGGCCAGGTAGTCAGATATCTTGGCGACTTAAGAACAGTATGAGTGTAGTAGGATGGTTTGGGAAAATAGGTGTAGAAGGACGAATGGATGAAAGGATAGCAGCATATGGCAACTGTACTGTTTGTTTATTTTTTTTTTAAAGCAAAAGAGGAGCATATATTTGTTAAAAATGCTATTATTGGAGATGGAAAGGCAGGCTGAAGGGGAGGAGGTAGGCCTGTATTTTGAACTTAAAAACTCAAATGGGTTTTTGGTTTCAAAATGTGTAATTTTCCCTTGTGCTGCTACCCTATTATATTCCATAATTTTTGTGCCAGGTAGTCCGATAACTTGGGGACATAAGAACACTATAAGTGTAGGATGGTTTGGGAAAATAGGTGTAGAAGGACGAATGGATGAAAGGATGGCAGCATATGGCAAATTTAACGGTTTGGTTTATTTTTAAAGCAAAAGAGAAGCATATATTTGTGAAAAATGCTATTACTGGAGATGGACAGGCAGGGTGAAGGGGAGGAGGTAGGCCTGTATTTTGAACTTAAAAACTCAAATAGGTTTTTGGGTTCAAAATGTGTAATTTTTCCTTATGCTGCTACCCTTTTATAATCCATAATTTTTGGGCCAGGCAGTCAGATAACTTGACGACATGAGAACAGTATGAATGTAGGAGGGTTTGGGAAAAGGGGTGTAGAAGGACAAATGGATGAAAGGAACGCGGCATAGGGAAACTGTACTGTTTTGTTTTTTTTTTTCAAAGAAAAAGAGGAGTGTTAAATTGGTAAAAAGACCAATTTTGGAGATGGACAGGAAGGCTGAAGGGGTGGAGGAGGCCTGCAGTTTGAACCTGAAAACCCTCTTGGGTTTTTAGGTTCAAAATGTGTAATTTTCCCTTATGCTGCTACCCTTTTATAATCCATGGTTTTTGGGCCAGGAAGTCCGATAACTTGGCGACGTGAGAACAGTATGAGTGTAGAATGGTTTGGGAAAATTGGTGTAGAAGGACGAATGGTTGAAATGATAGCAGCATATGGCAACTTTATTGTTTGGTTTATTTTTAAAGCAAAAAAGGAGCATATATTTGTTAAAAATAATATTATTGGAGATGGACAGGCAGGCTGAAGGGGAGGAGGTAGGCCTGCATTTTGAACTTAAAAACTCAAATGGGTTTTTGGTTTCAAAATGTGTAATTTTCCCTTGTGCTGCTACCCTATTATATTCCATAATTTTTGTGCCAGGTAGTCCGATAACTTGGGGACATAAGAACACTATGAGTGTAGGATGGTTTGGGAAAATAGGTATAGAAGGACAAATGGATGAAAGGATGGCAGCATATGGCAAATTTAACGGTTTGGTTTATTTTTAAAGCAAAAGAGAAGCATATATTTGTGAAAAATGCTATTACTGGAGATGGACAGGCAGGCTGAAGGGGAGGAGGTAGGCCTGTATTTTGAACTTAAAAACTCAAATAGGTTTTTGGGTTCAAAATGTGTAATTTTTCCTTATGCTGCTACCCTTTTATAATCCATAATTTTTGGGCCAGGTAGTCAGATAACTTGACGACATGAGAACAGTATGAATGTAGGAGGGTTTGGGAAAAGGGGTGTAGAAGGACAAATGGATGAAAGGAACGTGGCATAGGGAAACTGTACTGTTTTGTTTGTTTCTTTTTCAAAGAAAAAGAGGAGTGTTAAATTGGTAAAAAGACCAATTTTGGAGATGGACAGGAAGGCTGAAGGGGTGGAGGAGGCCTGCAGTTTGAACCTGAAAACCCTCTTGGGTTTTTAGGTTCAAAATGTGTAATTTTCCCTTATGCTGCTACCCTTTTATAATCCATGGTTTTTGGGCCAGGAAGTCCGATAACTTGGCGACGTGAGAACAGTATGAGTGTAGAATGGTTTGGGAAAATCGGTGTAGAAGGACGAATGGTTGAAATGATAGCAGCATATGGCAACTTTATTGTTTGGTTTATTTTTAAAGCAAAAGAGGAGCATATATTTGTTAAAAATAATATTATTGGAGATGGACAGGCAGGCTGAAGGGGAGGAGGTAGGCCTGTATTTTGAACTTAAAAACTCAAATGGGTTTTTAGGTTCAAAATGTGTAATTTTCCCTTGTGCTGCTACCCTATTATATTCCATAATGTTTTGTGCCAGGTAGTCCGATAACTTGGCGACATAATAACAGTATGAGTGTAGGATGGATTGGGAAAATCGGTGTCTAAGGACGAATGGATGAAAGGATGGCAGCATATGGCAACTTTACTGTTTGCTTATTTCTTTTAAAGCAAAATTGAAGCATATATTTGTTAAAAATGCTATTTTTGGAGATGACAAACAGGCTGAAGGGGAGGAGGTAGGCCTTTATATTGAACTTAAAAACTCAAATGGGTCTTTGGGTTCAAAATGTGTAATTTACCCTTATGCTGCTACCCTTATAATTAAAGGACATCTGCAGCGTTGCAAACACTTATCCCCTATCCTCAAGATAGGGGATAAGTGTTTGATCACGGGGGGACCGAACGCTGGGGCCCCCGGCGATCTCCTGTACGGGGCCGCGGCTCTCCCATGCAGGGGGCTTGCCAGCCGCAGGATGACGTTGCGGCCGGCACGCCTCCTCCATACATCTCTATGGGAGAGGCGGGGAGGCAGCATTCGTGCCTCCCCGCATCCCCCATAGAACTGTATGGGGACGGGGAGGAGACGGAGCGTCACCGTCGACCTCTAGGTCGACGCTACGCACCTTAGCGCTCACCATGAGCGCTTATGGCGGCGCCCCGTTAGGGAGATCGGGGGGGTCCCAGCGGTCGGACTCCCCGTGATCAAACACTTATCCCCTATCCTGTGGATGGGGGATAAGTGTAATGCCGCTACAGTTGTACTTTAATGATTTTTGTGCCAGGTAGTCCGATAACTTGGCGACATAAGAAGAGTTTGACTGTAGGATGATTTGGAAAAATAGGTGTAGAAGGACAAAAGGATGAAAGGATGGCAGCATATGGCATTTTTACTGTTTGGTTTATTTTTAAAACAAAAGAGGAGCATATATTTGTTAAAAATGCTAGTATTGGAGATGGACAGGCAGGCTGAAGGGGAGGAGGTAGGCCTGTATTTTGAACTTAAAAACTCAAATAGGTTTTTGGGTTCAAAATGTGTAATTTTTCCTTATGCTGCTACCTTTATATAATCCATAATTTTTGGGCCAGGTAGTCAGATATCTTGGCGACTTAAGAACAGTATGAGTGTAGTAGGATGGTTTGGGAAAATAGGTGTAGAAGGACGAATGGATGAAAGGATAGCAGCATATGGCAACTGTACTGTTTGTTTATTTTTTTTAAAGCAAAAGAGGAGCATATATTTGTTAAAAATGCTATTATTGGAGATGGAAAGGCAGGCTGAAGGGGAGGAGGTAGGCCTGTATTTTGAACTTAAAAACTCAAATGGGTTTTTGGTTTCAAAATGTGTAATTTTCCCTTGTGCTGCTACCCTATTATATTCCATAATTTTTGTGCCAGGTAGTCCGATAACTTGGGGACATAAGAACACTATGAGTGTAGGATGGTTTGGGAAAATAGGTGTAGAAGGACGAATGGATGAAAGGATGGCAGCATATGGCAAATTTAACGGTTTGGTTTATTTTTAAAGCAAAAGAGAAGCATATATTTGTGAAAAATGCTATTACTGGAGATGGACAGGCAGGCTGAAGGGGAGGAGGTAGGCCTGTATTTTGAACTTAAAAACTCAAATAGGTTTTTGGGTTCAAAATGTGTAATTTTTCCTTATGCTGCTACCCTTTTATAATCCATAATTTTTGGGCCAGGCAGTCAGATAACTTGACGACATGAGAACAGTATGAATGTAGAAGGGTTTGGGAAAAGGGGTGTAGAAGGACAAATGGATGAAAGGAACGTGGCATAGGGAAACTGTACTGTTTTGTTTGTTTCTTTTTCAAAGAAAAAGAGGAGTGTTAAATTGGTAAAAAGACCAATTTTGGAGATGGACAGGAAGGCTGAAGGGGTGGAGGAGGCCTGCAGTTTGAACCTGAAAACCCTCTTGGGTTTTTAGGTTCAAAATGTGTAATTTTCCCTTATGCTGCTACCCTTTTATAATCCATGGTTTTTGGGCCAGGAAGTCCGATAACTTGGCGACGTGAGAACAGTATGAGTGTAGAATGGTTTGGGAAAATCGGTGTAGAAGGACGAATGGTTGAAATGATAGCAGCATATGGCAACTGTACTGTTTGTTTATTTTTTTTTAAAGCAAAAGAGGAGCATATATTTGTTAAAAATGCTATTATTGGAGATGGAAAGACAGGCTGAAGGGGAGGAGGTAGGCCTGTATTTTGAACTTAAAAACTCAAATGGGTTTTTGGTTTCAAAATGTGTAATTTTCCCTTGTGCTGCTACCCTATTATATTCCATAATTTTTGTGCCAGGTAGTCCGATAACTTCGGGACATAAGAACACTATGAGTGTAGGATGGTTTGGGAAAATAGGTGTAGAAGGACGAATGGATGAAAGGATGGCAGCATATGGCAAATTTAACGGTTTGGTTTATTTTTAAAGCAAAAGAGAAGCATATATTTGTTAAAAATGCTATTACTGGAGATGGACAGGCAGGCTGAAGGGGAGGAGGTAGGCCTGTATTTTGAACTTAAAAACTCAAATAGGTTTTTGGGTTCAAAATGTGTAATTTTTCCTTATGCTGCTACCTTTTTATAATCCATAATTTTTGGGCCAGGTAGTCAGATATCTTGGTGACTTAAGAACAGTATGAGTGTAGTAGGATGGTTTGGGAAAATAGGTGTAGAAGGACGAATGGATGAAAGGTTAGCAGCATATGGCAACTGTACTGTTTGTTTATTTTTTTTAAAGCAAAAGAGGAGCATATATTTGTTAAAAATGCTATTATTGGAGATGGAAAGGCAGGCTGAAGGGGAGGAGGTAGGCCTGTATTTTGAACTTAAAAACTCAAATGGGTTTTTGGTTTCAAAATGTGTAATTTTCCCTTGTGCTGCTACCCTATTATATTCCATAATTTTTGTGCCAGATAGTCCGATAACTTCGGGACATAAGAACACTATGAGTGTAGGATGGTTTGGGAAAATAGGTGTAGAAGGACGAATGGATGAAAGGATGGCAGCATATGGCAAATTTAACGGTTTGGTTTATTTTTAAAGCAAAAGAGAAGCATATATTTGTTAAAAATGCTATTACTGGAGATGGACAGGCAGGCTGAAGGGGAGGAGGTAGGCCTGTATTTTGAACTTAAAAACTCAAATAGGTTTTTGGGTTCAAAATGTGTAATTTTTCCTTATGCTGCTACCCTTTTATAATCCATAATTTTTGGGCCAGGTAGTCAGATAACTTGACGACATGAGAACAGTATGAATGAAGGAGGGTTTGGGAAAAGGGGTGTAGAAGGACAAATGGATGAAAGGAACGTGGCATAGGGAAACTTTACTGTTTTGTTTTTTCAAAGAAAAAGAGGAGTGTTAAATTGGTAAAAAGACCAATTTTGGAGATGGACAGGAAGGCTGAAGGGGTGGAGGAGGCCTGCAGTTTGAACCTGAAAACCCTCTTGGGTTTTTTGGTTCAAAATGTGTAATTTTCTATTATGCTACTACCTTTTTATAATCCATACTTATTGGGCAAGGTAGTCTGAAACCTTGGCAAGATGAGAACAGTATGAGTGGAGGATGGTTTGGGAAAATAGGTGTAAAAGGACGAATGGATGAAAGAATGGCAGCATATGGCAACTTTACTGTTTGCTTTTTTCAAAGCAAAAGAGGAGTAGTATAATTGTTAAAAAGGCTATATTTGGAGAGGGACAGGCAGGCTGAAGGGGAGGAAGTAGGCATTTCTTTTGAATTTAAAAACTTAGATGGGTTTTTGGGTTCAAAATGTGTAATTTTACCTTATGCTGCTACCCTTTTATAATCCATACTTTTTGGGCCAGGTAGTCCGATAACTTGGCGACATAAGAACAGTATGAGTGTAGGATGGTTTGGGAAAATGGGTGTAGAAGGACGAATGAATTATATTTGTTAAAAATGCTATTATTGGAGATGGACAGGCAGGCTGAAAGGGAGGAAGTAGGCCTGTATTTTGAACTTAAAAACTCAAATAGGTTTTAGGGCTCAAAATGTGTAATTTTTCCTTATGCTGCTACCCTTTTATAATCCATAATTTTTGGGCCAGGTAGTCAGATAGCTTGGCGATATGAGAACAGTATGAATGTAGGAGGGTTTGGGAAAATGGGTGTAGAAGGTCAAATGGATGAAAGGAACGCGGCATAGAGAAACTGTACTGTTTTTTTTTTTTTAAAGAAAAAGAGGAGTGTTAAATTGATAAAAAGACCAATTTTGGAGATGGACAGGAAGGCTGAAGGGGTGGAGAAGGCCTTCAGTTTGAACCTGAAAACCCTCTTGGGTTTTTGGGTTCAAAATGTGTAATTTTCCCTAATGCTGCTACCCTTTTATAATCCATGTTTTTTGGGCCAAGTAGTCCGATAACTTGGGGATGTGAGGACAGTATGAGTGTAGGATGGTTTGGAAAAATAGGTGTAGAAGGACTTATGAATGAAAGGATGGCAGCATATGGCAACTTTACTGTTTGTTTTATTTTTAAAGAAAAAGATGAGCATATCTTTGTTAAAAATGCTATTATAAGAGATGGACAGGCAGGCTGAAGGGGAGGAGGTAGGCCTGTAATTTGAACTTAAAAACTCAAATGGGTTTTTGGTTTCAAAATGTGTAATTTTCCCTTGTACTGCTTCCTTATTATATTCCATAATTTTTGTGCCAAGTAGTCCGATAACTTGGCGACATAAGAACAGTATGAGTGTAGAATGGTTTGGAAAAATAGGTGTAGAAGGACGAATGGATGAAAGGATGGCAGCATATGGCAACTTTACTGTTTGATTATATGTTTTTTAAAGCAAAAGAGGAGCATATATTTGTTAAAAATGCTATTTTTGGAGATGGAAAGGCAGGCTGAAGGGTAGGAGGTAGGCCTGCATTTTGAACTTAAAAACTCAAATTTTTGGGGGGTTCAAAATGTGTAATTTTCCCTTATGCTGCTACCCTTTTATAATCCATGATTTTTGGGCCAGGTAGTCCGATAACTTGGCGATGCGAGAACAGTATGAGTGTAGGATGGTTTGGAAAACTAGGTGTAGAAGGACGAATGGATGAAAGGATGGTAGCACATGGCAACTTTACTGTTTGTTTGTTTTTTAAAGCAAAAGAGGAGCATATATTTGTTAAAAATGCTATAATTTAAGATGGAAAGGCAGGCTGAAGGGGAGGAGGTAGGCCTGTATTTTGAACTTAAAAACTCAAATGGGTTTTTGGGTTCAAAATGTGTAATTTTCCCTTGTGCTGCTACCCTATTATATTCCAAAATTTTTGTGCCAGGTAGTCCGATAACTTGGCGACATAAGAACAGCATAAGTGTAGGATGGTTTGGAAAAATAGGTGTAGAAGGACGAAAGGATGGCAGCATATGGCAAATTTAACGGTTTGGTTTATTTTTAAAGCAAAAGAGGAGCATATATTTGTTAAAAATGCTATTATTGGAGATGGACAGGCAGGCTGAAGGGGAGGAGGTAGGCCTGTATTTTGAACTTAAAAACTCGAATGGGTTTTTGGGTTCAAAATGTGTAATTTACCCTTATGCTGCTACCCTTTTATTCAATAATTTTTGTGCCAGGTAGTCCGATAACTTAGCGACATAAGAACAGTTTGACTGTAGGATGATTTGGAAAAATAGGTGTAGAAGGACGAAAGGATGGCAGCACATGGCAAATTTACTGTTTGTTTTTTAAAGCAAAAGAGGAGCACATATTTGTTAAAAATGCTATCTTTGGAGATGGACATGCAGGCTGAAGGGGAGGAAGTAGGCCTTTATATTGAACTTAAAAGCTAAAATGGGTTTTTGGGTTCAAAATGTGTAATTTACCCATATGCTGCTACCCTTTTATTCAATATTTTTTGTGCCAGGTAGTCCGATAACTTGGCGACATAAGAACAGTTTGACTGTAGGATGGTTTGGAAAAATAGGTGTAGATGGACGAAAGGATGAAAGGATGGCAGCATATGGCATTTTTACTGTTTGGTTCATTATTAAAACGAAATAGAAGCATATATTTGTTAAAATTGCTAGTATTGGAGATGGACAGGCAGGCTGAAGGGGAGGAGGTAGGCCTGTATTTTGAACTTAAAAACTCAAATGGGTTTTTGGGTTCAAAATGTGAAATTTTACCTTGTGCTGCTACCTTATTATATTCCATAATGTTTTGTGCCAGGTAGTCTGATAACTTGGCGACATAATAACAGTATGAATGTAGGAGGGTTTGGGAAAATGGGTGTAGAAAGACGAATGGATGAAAGGATAGCGGCATAGGGAAACTACTGTTTTTGGGCCAGGTAGTCCGATAACTTGGTGATGTGAGAACAGTATGTGTTTAGAATGGTTTGGGAAAATAGGTGTAGAAGGACGAATGGATGAAAGGATAGCAGCATATGGCAACTTTACTGTTTGTTTTTTAAAACAAAAGAGGAGCATATATTTGTTAAAAATGCTATGATTGGAGATGGAAAGGCAGGCTGAAGGGGAGGAGGTAGGCCTGTATTTTGAACTTAAAGGGGTACTCCGGTGGTTAATTTTTTTGACTATATGGCATCTTCTTTGTAAATTTAGTTTTTTTGCAATATACATGTGTTATATTATTTGGCAGCATGTGTGTGTTTTTTTTACCTGTTTGTTGGGCAGAAAGTTCTGTAGTTCAGGTGGTTTTCTTTTACTGTTGTCCACAGTTCTGAGTCACTTGTGGACAAGATGTCACAGCTTTTTTTTTCTCTGTCTGCATAAGAAAAATAAGCCACGCCCCTCATCTCATCCAGCTGAGGGGTACCTCCCCTCCCCCCTGCTCTGTATTCTAAGGACGCAGGTCTGCACAGGAGAAAGAACACAGAGAAGATAAGTGTTATCTGAAGGAAAGGATGAGAAGGTGCACAGGCTGGGGATGTATGGACTGCAGGGGAATAAATCTCATACTGGGAATGATCTCTATGGGGGATATTTATCAAAACCTGTGCAGAGGAAAACGTGCCAAGTTGCCCATAGCAACCAATCAGATTGCTTCTTTCATTTTTCACAGGCCTTCATAAAAATGAAAGAAGCAAGCTGATTGGTTGCTATGGGCAACTGGGCAAGTTTTCCTCTGCACAGGCTTTGATAAATCTCCCCCTATATGTGAAGGGGGAGGAGGGGACTCCTGAATGACGCATGCTGGGAGTTGTAGTCCCTGTTGTGTGTGTATGACAGTGTATCCCAACCAAGGCTGATTATATTAGTGTGCTGTGTATAAGGGGGCTGACCTGGGAAAATAGTAGGGTGGGTAAAGAGCGGAACAAACAAACCAAAAAAAAAGGAGCCGCCCCAAACCAGCAAGGCATGTGGCATGCTGGGATTTGTAGTTTTCAGCACAGCAAGAAACAGGAAATAGAAGCAAAGATAGGAAAACAGAGTGGGGGATAAAAAGACAACAAAGAACGGAAATAGAGTAGGCTAAACAACAAGAATAGAAATGAAACAAAACAAATAGGGTAAGTCAAAAACGGAAAAACACGTTGACCACCGGAGTACCCCTTCAAAAACTAAAATGGGTTTTTGGTTTCAAAATGTGTAATTTTCCCTTGTGCTGCTACCCTATTATATTCCATAATTTTTGTGCCAAGTAGTCCGATAACTTGGCGACATAAGAACAGTATGAGTGTAGGAGGGTTTGGGAAAATAGGTGTAGAAGGACGAATGGATGAAAGGAAGGCAGCATATCACAAATTTAACGGTTTGGTTTATTTTTAAAGCAAAAGAGGAGCATATATTTGTTAAAAATGCTATTATTGGAGATGGACAGGCAGGCTGAAGGGGAGGAGGTAGGCCTGTATTTTTAACTTAAAAACTCAAATGGGTTTTTGGGTTCAAAATGTGTAATTTTTCCTAAAGCCGCTACCCTTTTATAATCTATACTTATTGGGCAAGGTAGTCTGAAACCTTGACAACATGAGAACAGTATGAGTGTAGGATGGTTTGGAAAAATAGGTGTAAAAGGACGAACGGATGAAAGGATGGCAGCATATAGCAACTTTACTGTTTGCTTTTTTCAAAGCAAAAGAGGAGTGTATAATTGTTAAAAAGGCTATATTTGGAGAGGGACAGGCAGGCTGAAGGGGCGAAGGTAGGCCTTTCTTTTTAACTTAAAAACTCAAATGGGTTTTTGGGTTCAAAATGTGTAATTTTCCCTTATGCTGCTACCCTTTTATAATCCATAATTTTTGGGCCAGGTAGTCCGATAACTTGGTTATATGAGAACAGAATGAATGTAGGATGGTTTGGGAAAATAGGTGTAGAAGGATGAATGGTTGAAAGGATGGCATCATATGGAAACTGTACTATTTGCTTTTTTCAAAGCAAAGGAGGAGTGTGAAATTGGCACAAAGGCAAATTTTGGAGATGGACAGGAAGGCTGAAGGGGGAGGCCTGCATTTTGAACCTGAAAACCCTCATTGGTTTTTGGGTTCAAAATGTTTTTTTCCCTTATGCTGCTACCCTTTCATAATCCAAATTTTTTTTGCCAGGTAATCCAATAACTTGGCGATATGAGAACAGTATGAGTGTAGGATGGCTTGGGAAAATAAGTGTAGAAGGACGATTGGATGAAAGGATGGCAGCATATGGAAACTGAACTGTTTGTTTATTTCAAAGCAAAAGAGGAGTGTTAAATTGGTAAAAAGGCCAATTTTGGAGATGAACAGGAAGGCTGAAGGGAAGAAGGAGGAGGCCTTCATTTTGTACCTGTAAACCCTCATAGGTTTTTGGGTTCAAAATGTGTAATTTTCCCTTATGCTGCTTCCATTTTATAATCCATAATATTTGGACCAGGTAGTCCGATAACTTGGCGGTGTAAGAACAGTATGAGTGTAGGATGGTTTGGAAAAATAGGTATAGAAGGACAAATGGATGAAAGGATAACAGCATATGGCAACTTTACTGTTTGATTTTTTCAAAGCAAAAGAGTAGCGTATAATTGTAAAAAAAAAAAGCTATTTTTGGAGATGGACAGGCAAGCTGAAGGGGAGGAAATTTATACAGTAAATAATATTTAATGGAAAAGGAAAAGAATACCCAGCGCAGCAGAAACTCGAATGCAGAAATCTTTATTTTCCGATACAAGCAACACACAGGAATGAGTAGCAGTGACGCGTTTCAATCGTCTAAGCGATCTTAGTCCTACTGGCATTGTACCAGGCCTTTCAGATGTTACCGATTAACAACTCCCAGCATGCATGGACTCTGGGCATGCTTGGAGTTGTAGTTTTGCAACATCTGGAGGGCCACAGATTGGAGACCACTACACAGTGGTCTCCAAACTGTTCTTCTCCAGTTGTTTTGCAACAGCTGTAGGCACACTGGTTGGGAAACACTGAGCTAGAGTCTGTTTACTAACTCAGTGGTTCAGGTTCCCCACCAGTGTCTATAGCTGGGGCAAAACTACAACTCCCAGCAAGTACAGTCTGTCAGTGCAATTTGGGAGTTGTAGTTTTGGGTACATTCACACGGGCGGGGGTTTACAGTGAGTTTCCTTCTGCAAGTTTGAGCTACGGCAAATTTTACGCCACAGCTCAAACTCCCAGCGGGAAACTCACTGTGAACTCCCACCATGGGATTGTACCCTAAAAACACTACACTACACTACAAAATAAAAAGTAAAGTACTACATACACCCCCTGACACTGTCCCCCCCCCCCCCCCCTTCCCTAATAAACATGAAAAACGTCTCATACGGCAGTGTTTCCTAAATGGAGCCTCCAATTGACTGTCCTGTCATGCTGGGAGTTTTGCAACAGCTGGAGGCACCTTGTTTGAGTAACACTGCTGTAGGGTACTTTTGGTGGAGGCATGTGCCATGCTTGTATCCGGGTCTGCCCCTATGCAAATCCCTAATTTATGCCTCAAATGCGCATGGCGCTCTCTCACTTCAGAGCCCTGTCGTATTTCAAGTCAACAGTTTAGGGCAACATATGAGTTATTTTTGTATTCGGAAGAAATTGTTTTACAAATTTTGGGGGCTTTTTCTCCTTTTACCCCTTATGAAAAGGTAAGGTTAGGGGTTACACCAGCATGTTAGTGTAAAAAATAAAAAAATAAAAATAAAAATAAAATTACACTAACATGCTGATTTGGCCCCATACTTTTCATTTTAACAAGAGGTAAAAGGAGAAAAACTAAACAAAATTTGTAACGCAATTTCTCCTGAGTACGGAATTACCCCATATGTGGACGTAAAATGCTCTGCAATAAGGCTCAGGAGTGAGAGCGCACAATGTACATTTGAGGCCTAAATTGGTGATTTGCACAGGGGTGGCTGATAGTTACAGCGGTTATGATGTATACGCAAAAAAGAAAACACCCACATGTGACCGCATTTTGGAAACTACACTCCTCGAGGAACATAATAATGGGTACAGTGAGCCTTAATACCCCACAGATCTTTGACAAATTTTCGTTAAAGTTGGAAGTGAAAAAAAAAATAATTTCCCTGAACTGCTGGTGTTACCCCAATTTTTTCATTTTCATCAGGGGTAATAGGAAAAAAGTCCCTCAAAATTTGTAACACCATTTCTTCTGAGTAAGGACATACCCCATATGTGGATGTAAAGTGCTCTGCGGGCGCACTACAGGGCTCAGAAGAGAAGGAGCGTCATTGGGCTTTTGGAGAGAGAATTTGGCTGGAATTGAAGGCCATGTGCGTTTACAAAGCCCCCATGCTGACAGAACAGGGGACTCCCCCCACATGTGACCATATTTTGGAAACTACACCCCTCACGGAATGTAACAAGGGGTGCAGTGAGCATTTACACCCCACAGGTGTCTGATAGATTTTTTGAACAGTTGTCTGTAAACGTGAAAAATGAAATTTTTCATTTGCACAGCCCACTGTTTCAAAAATCTGTCAAACGCCAGTGTAGTGTAAATGCTCAATGAACACCTTATTACCTTCTGTGATGTGTGTAGTTTCCAAAATGGGGTCACATATGGGGGGGTCCACTGTTCTGGCAGCACGGGGGTTTTGTAAACGCACATGGCCCCCAACTTCTATTGTAACCAATTTCTCTCTCCAAAAGCTCCATGGTGCTTGTTCTTATCTGAGTATTGTAGCACGCCCGAGAAATGTTGTTACAAATTTTTTTGGGCCTTTTCTCCTTGTGAAAATGAAAAATTTGGGGTAACACCAGCATTTTATTGAAAAAAATCTAATGTTAAATTTTTACGTCCCACTTTAACGAAAGTTTGTCAATCACCTGTGGGGTGTTAAGGCTCAGTGTACCCTTTGTTACATTCCTTGAGGGGTGTAGTTGTCAAAATAGTTTGCCATGGGGGCTTCCTAAATGCGGCAAAAACCATTTAATCAAAATTCGATCTCCAAAAGCCCAATGTCGCTCCTTCCCTTCTGAGCCCTCTAGTGCACCCACAGAGCACTTTACATCCACATATGAGGTATTTCCTTACTCGAAAGAAATTGAATTACAAGTTTTGAGGGGCCTTTTACCTTTTACCCCTTGTAAAAAATGAAAAAAATGGGGCTACAATACCATGTTAGTGTAAACAATGGAGATTTAGATTTTTCTCCTCCACTTTGCTGCTATTCCTGTGAAACATCTAAAGGGTTAACAAACTTTCTGAATGTAATTTTGAATACATTGAGGGGTGCAGTTTTCATAATGGGGTCCATTATAGGGGATTACCAACATAAAGACCCTCAAATTCACTTCAAATCTTAACTGGTCCCTGAAAAATTCAGATTTTGAAATTTTCGTGAAAAATTGGAAAATTGCTGCTATACTTTGAAGCCTTCTAATGTCTTCAAAAAGTAAAAACAGGTCAACTATATGATGCAAACATAAAGTAGACATATTGTATATGTGAATCAATATATAATTTATTTGGTATGTCCATTTTCCTTACAAGCAGGGAGCATCAAAGTTAGAAAAATGCAAAAAATTCAAATTTTTCCTGAAATTTGGGAATTTTTAACCAAGAAATGATGCAAGTATCAACAAAAATTTACATAAAGTATAATATGTCACGAAAAAACAATCTTGGAATCAAATTTATAAGTAAAAGCATCGCAGAGTTATTAATGCATAAAGTGATATTGGTCAGATTTGCAAAAAATGCTCTCGTCAAAATGGGCTTCGTCCCCAAGCGGTTAACTCATCAGTGTATTTAAATGACCCAACTGCCCTGCATCCCTTTTACACCAGGGTTATACAACACAGTGGGGGAGATTTATCAAAACCTGTCCAGAGGAAAAGTTGCTGAGTTGCCCATAGCAACCATTCAGATTGCTTCTTTTATTTTTCACAGGCCTTTTCAAAAATAAAAGAAGCGATCAGATTGGTTGCTATGAGCAACTCAGCAACTTTTCCTCTTGACAGGTTTTGATAAATCTCCCCCAGTGTGTCTCCAACTGTTGCGAAACTACCACTCCCAGCATGCCCAAACACCCTTTGGTACTCTGGGCATGCTGGGAGTTGTAGTTTTGCAACAGCTGGAGACACACTGTGTTGGAAAACCCTGCTTTACACAGCTGTAGTTTTATGATAATATTCCGTCTACCTGCTGCCACCATCAGAAGTCATTGTATAGGAATGTATTCCCAATTGGGAGCTGTAAGCAGTGAGCGCCCCCTAGTGTCTGATTGACAGGAGGACAGCTGCAGCAGATTATTGCCTATCCCCTTAGGGCCCATTAACAGTGACATGGTCTTCTTCTACTACAGCCGTGGTGAGCCTCACGCTGTTGCAAAACTACAACTCCCGACATGCTGGAAGTTGTAGTTTTGCAACCTCTTGAGGTCCATAGTTTGGAGACCACTGCTGTCTCTTTATGTAATCAATGTCCATAGCTCTGACAAACATGGACTCCACAAGACCTCCACAGGATAAGGGCAGTGTTTCCCAACCAGAGTGCCTCTAGCTGTTGCAAAACTACAACTCCCAGCATGCTGGGAGTTGTAGTTTTGCAACAGCTGCAGGCTCCCTGCTTGGAAAACTCTGGGATAGGGAATAACTACAACCAGCCGCTGCATACAGAAGCCAGCATCCTTATAATGTCAATAATTTAGATTTATAGAGGTTTTTGCTATATTGTTTTTTACATTTCTATATTTTTCATTGTATTAGAAACGCTGCCTGGTCTTTCTACATAATACAGCTGTTTCACCATACTGCAAGCCACTCAGCTTTCCAAGTCTCTTGAAGCCCAAGCAATGCCCATGCTTGTCCTCCCTGCGCTCCTTAATGCTGCAGCGTTCATGTGTTTTCTCCCTTCTCACTCTTTTTTCAGCCCAATATAAATCTCCTTTCCTGCAACCTCCCCATCACCGCACTAGCGATTTTCTGTACCTGCCTGCCGGACAGTTCAATTATACTTTACCATGACTTGGTCAGGCAGCAGGATGTTTAAGGGTAGGGTCTCATGGAGCGAATCTGCAGCGTATTTCATGCTGCGGATGTGCTGACCGCAGTCCCAAGAGTGAGCTACCTGCTGCGGGTGGTAGCTCTGTGTTCGCTCATGACTGCCGGCGAGAAATGCGGTGCTACAAGGGGACACAAAGAGCTACCCAGCTGGGAGCTTGCTCTTGTGGATCCATCTGCGCATCCGCAGCATGAAATACGCTGTGAATGCGCTCTCTGTGACCCTACACTTAAACATCCTGCTGCCAGAGCAATTTCATTATAAAGTATAATTTAACTGTCCGGCAGGCAGGTGCAGGAAAGGAGCCAATCCTAGTGCAATCTAGGAAGACAGTGCTGGTAAGCAGCCCAATGGTTAAATTGTACACTGCTGTTCCTAATAATAGCTCTGAACTGCAGCAGAAATGTTCTTCAATGGGTTAAGTCCTGTTTGCATGTTTCTTTTTTTTTTTTCATAAAGAAGATCTGCAGCAGCTGTTATGATGGTTTGCAGCAGCTGTGGTGCATAACTGAATAATACTATGTAAGCCAATCAGTGGTGTCAGCAGCAGACTGGTAGTGCCCATATCAGTGTTTCTCAACCAGTGTGCCTCCAGCTGTTGCAAAACGACAACTCCCAGCATGCCCGGACAGCCGTTGGCTGTCCGGGCATGCTGGGAGTTGTAGTTTTGCAACAGCTAGAGGCACACTGGTTGGAAAACACTGCTGTAATGTGTGTATTAACACAATTAGATACAATTACTGTTGTTTACCATGACACCAGAAGGTGGCAGTGTAGACAAATCTTACAATAAATGATTGTTATTAGTGCTTGGAGTGTAGTACTAAGGAGCTTATCCAAAAATAAATCCAAAAATAATTCATCAATGTTTTGTGTCGTTCATACAACTGGAGATAACATAATAATAATAATAATTTACAAAAATAATACACTATATGATATTATTTACTAAAACAAACAGACAAGAAAAAAATGAAAAAAATTAATAAATAAAACAAAAAACAAGCAGGAAATTAGATCCTATTTGGGGTTGATTTGGGGATTTATTTATCAATATATATATACACACTGCTCAAAAAATATAAAGGGAACACTTAAACAACACAATGTAACTCCAAGTCAATGACACTTCTGTGACATCACACTGTCCACTCAGGAAGCAACACTGATTGACAATCAATTTCACATGCTGTTGTGCAAATGGAACAGACAACAGGTAGAAATTATAGGCAATTAGCAGGACACCCCCAATAAAAGAGTGGTTCTGTAGGTGGTGACCACAGACCACTTCTCAGTTCCTATGCTTCCTGGCTTATGTTTTGGTCACTTTTGAATGCTGGCGGTGCTTTCACTCTAGTGGTAGCATGATACGGAGTATACAACCCCCACAAGTGGCTCAGGTAGTGCAGCTCATCCAGGATGGCACATCAATACGAGCTGTGGCAAGAAGGTTTTCTGTGTCTGTCAAGAGCAAGGAGGCACTACCAGGAGACAGGCTAGTACATCCGGAAACGTGGAGGAGGCCGTAGGAGGGCAACAACCCAGCAGCAGGACCACTACCTCCACCTCTGTGTAAGGAGGAGCACTGCCAGAGCCCTGCAAAATGACCTCCAGCAGGCCCAACACCGTGCAGGACGTTTGGCATTTGCCAGAGAACACCAAGATTGGCAAATTCGAGTCTGGAGATGCCGTGGGGAACGTTCTGCTGCCTGCCACATCCTCCAGCATGACCTGTTTGGCGGTGGGTCAGTAATGGTGTGGGGTGGCATTTCTTTTGGGGGCCGCACAGCCCTCCATGTGCTTGCCAGAGGTAGCATGACTGCCATTAGGTACCGAGATGAGATCCTCAGACCCCTTCTGAGACCATATGCTGGTGCGGTTGGCCCTGGGTTCCTCCAAAGGCAAGACAATGCTAGACCTCATGTGGCTGGAGTTTGTCAGCTGTTCCTGCAAGAGGAAGGCATTGATGCTATGGACTGGCCCGTCTGTTCCCCAGACCTGAATCCGATTGAGCACATCTGGGACGTCTCGCTCCATCCACCACAGACTGTCCAGGAGTTGGCGGATGCTTTAGTCCAGGTCTGGGAGGATATCCCTCAGGAGATCATCCTCCCCCTCATCAGGAGCATGCCCAGGCGTTGTAGGGAGGTCATACAGGCACGTGGAGGCCACACACACTACTGAGCCTCATTGTGACTTGTTTTAAGGAGATTACATAAAGTTGGATCAGCCTGTAGTGTGATTTTCCACTTTGATTTTGAGTGTGACTCCATAATATCCAGACCTCCATGGGTTGATAAATTTGATTTCCATTGATAAATTTTGTGGGATTTTGTTGTCAGCAGATTCAGCTATGTAAAGACGAAAGTATTTAATACGATTAGTTCATTCAGATCTAGGATGTGTTATCTTAGTGTTCCCTTTATTTTTTAGATCAGTATATATATATATATATATATATATATATATATATATATATATATTCGATAATAATATATGGCAGGAGGAAAAAAAAATTTATTATTTCTAAGAGTTTTTTTTATGGTGCCATAAAAATTATTTGGTCATATTATCAATTTAAATTAATGATTAATTTCTTTAGTTTTTTTTATATAGATATATATTTTACTACATAAAAAATAAAAAATAAAGATATATATATATACATACAAAACTCAATGTATGTGTGTAAATACCTATGCATGTATGTTCCATCATACTTACAATCTCTGCAGTCTGAGAGTAAAGAGATCAGACGTTACATTTTCTGATTGTGTTACTTTCAGGCTGCAGAGATTGCCCAGTTTTAAACATCCTGCTGCCAGACAAACGTCATTGTAAAGCATGATTTAACTGTCCGGCAGGCAGGTGCAGAGAATAATTAGTGTGTGGGGGGGGGGGGGTAGGGAGAGGAGATTGAGCAGGAGAGAGAAGATTTATTGCGGGCTGAAGAGTGAGGGGGAGAGAATCCATCAGTGTGGGGGAAGGGAGAGGGCATGGCAGCACTGTTGTAGTAAGGAGTGCAGGGAGGAAAAGCAGCCTATCACTGTGGGGCTTCAAAAGACTGGAAAAGCTAGGTGGCACACAGTATGCATGCTCTCCAGCTTTTCCAGTCTCCTAAAGAGCTCCAATACGGCTGCTTTTCCAGCCACATATTGTCTTCAAGAGGCTCGGAAAACTTTGCGTCATGCCGTACACATTGCAGAGCTCACAGTGTTTGCGCAGCTTTCCCAGACTCCTGAAGTGCCATCAAAGGCAAAAAAAAATGAAAGGACTGCGTTGCTTTTCCTCTCCCAGAAGGTTTAGGCTACTTTCTGATATCAGAGGTCTTTATGAGGCATTGATCCCTGTTTGCTTGGGTCAATAGACCCATGGTTGAACCAGACTTGCCCCCATTTTATGCTTGTGTATAACCAGCCACGTTCTCAGAAATTAAGTAGAAAAAAGTAACAACGTTTTTCTTTTAATTTACATGACAAATTTCATTTAAAAAATTAAGAAAATAAAGTAAGAGTTTTACACAGCGGAGTAATAATATCCCAGTGGTACTGTTAATGCGGGCCTGAACCATTGTGTCAGTAGGACCTGCAGCCTGGGAATAGGATTGTGCTCCACAGAGTAAGAACATAATGAGAGGATCAGCTCAAGGTGTTGTTCTCAACCATCTTACTGACAGATAGGGAAAGCGCTGGAAGGCTCATTCCCGGTGACAGTGAATACTATAATGGACGATAAATGACGGTTTGTAGCAGACAAGTAAATTGAGTTGTACAATTACTCCGTCTGGGCAAAAAAACAGATTAGTGATTCATACAATTGTGATCTATACAAAACCCCTGAAGTAATGAGAGCGCGCTGGGTCGGTATGGCCTAGTATATCACCCCATGTGTAATACACCTAAGGCATCCAGTCTGTGAATACATATACCGTATTTTTCGCCGTATAAGACGCACTTTTTCTTCCCCAAAACTGGGGGGGAAAAAGTCGGTGCGTCTTATACAGCGAATACACCCCTATCGCGGCGGTCCCTGCGGCCATCAACGGCCGGGACCCGCGGCTAATACAGGACATCACCGATTGCGGTGATGCCCTGTATTAACCCTTCAGACGCGGCAATCAAAGCTGACCGCCGCGTCTGAAGGGAAAGTGACACTAACCAGGCTGTTTAGTCGGGCTGTTCGGGACCGCCGCGATTTCACCGGGTTAGTGCTTACAGGACACCGGGGGGGACCTTACCTGCCTCCTCGGTGTCTTCTCCGTTCAGGGATCCCCTGTATGGCCGGCGCACTCCTTCCTCGTCATCACGTCGCCGCGTACGTGCGTCGGCATGCGTAACGACGTGATGGCGGCGACGGAGAGCGAGGATACCCAGCCGGCAGCAGAGACGTTCCAGAGCGACGGGGACACTGCGACAGCGATGGAGCGACATCCAGGGCAGCGGTGACGGGTCCGGAGCGGCGGGGACACGTGAGTATTACCTCCTATGCAGTGGTCTTCAATCTGCGGAACTCCAGATGTTGCAAAACTACAACTCCCAGCATGCCCGGACAGCCAACGGCTGTCCGGGCATGCTGGGAGTTGTAGTTTTGCAACATCTGGAGGTCCGCAGGTTGAAGACCACTATTGGGTACAAAATCTTTATTTTTTTAGATTTTGCCCCTAAAAATTGGGTGCGTCTTATACGCCGGTGCGTCCTATAGGACAAAAAATACGCAAGTTTAAAACAGGGACGTGCACACATAGACTCAAAAGGAGGCTTGAGCCCCTGCCCTTTTAGTGCACCTGCCCTATAATGCCCTTACTGAATGGAGTGATGTGGGTCCCATTCTGCTGACATGACAGCCAGAGGTCCCTTACCTCAAGAATTCTGTAATGTTAACATATGTTTAAGGTTTCTACAAACATTTTTAAATGAGAAATTTCTGTGCACATCACTGGTTTAAAATTTACCTGGGAGACGTCTCGTGTCACTGTGGGCACTAGCAGAGCTTCACGCTGATGTAGAGGGACAGTGGGGGAGATTTATCAAAACTTGTGCAGAGGAAAAAGTTGACTAGTTGCACATAGCAACCAATCAGATCGCTGCTTTCATTATTGAAAAGGCCTCTGAAAAATTAAAGGACAACTGTAGTGGAACACTTTTATATATGCCCGTGCCCGGGCCTCAAAAATAAACAAAATAAACTCATACATACCTTCTTACGAGCCCCCGTTGGTCCAGCACAGGCCTCACGGTCCGGCAGTGCTGACCTCATTCCACTTCCTGGGGACGGGGACGCCGCAGAGCCGTCGGCGTATCACCGGGCGCAGCGATGTCCTGCCCCGGCCGGTGATGGGCTGAGCCCACTGTCATGGAAGAAGCCGGCCAGAGCTCCTTACATGACAATGAGCTCAGCCTATCACTGGCCGGGGCAGGACATCGCTGGGCCCGGTGATACGCCGATGACTCTGCGGAGTCCCCGTCCCCAGGAAGTGAAATGAGGTCAGCACTGCCGGACCATGAGGCCTGTGCCGGACCAATGGGGGCTCGTAGGAAGGCATGTATAAGTTTATTTTGTTTATTTTTGATAAATAATATATAATATAAAAATGTTCCACTACAGTTGTCCTTTAAACAAGCAATCTGATTGGTTTCTATGGGAAACTTTTTCTCTGCACAAATCTCCCCCAATGTTTTGCCCTGTGGCACTGGTAGCCTGGGTGCACACTACGATTTGACGATATGGTCACTGGATCCGGCTGGGATGAGTGAAAACCAGGCGCTCCCATATCCCAGCCGGACCCGGCCCCTATCTCATTCATTTGAATGAGCCGACCGGATTCAGATAGTGACTCCGGCGGCTCATTTTTGCCCCGTATCCAGTTTTGCGACCAGACCTAAAACCGGATACAGGGCAAAAATGAGCTGACCAGAATCACTATCTGACTCCTGTCAGCTCATTCAAATGAATGAGATATGGGCCGGGTCAGGCTGGGATAGTTCTCGGATCCGGTGACCGTATCATCAAAACGTAATGTGAACCCACCCTTACATGGGGGAGAAACCTATAGATGAAAGAAACTTGGATGTAGTGGGTGGAGAGCGGCAGTGACCGTGTGTAGTGCCAGAGGAGCCTGCTGCATGTGGCGTAGAGCAGCAGGCCTGTTTACAGCCGTTATGAGGCCAAAAATGGAAGGCATTCACATTATGTTTTGCCCCCTAAAGCTGCCGGGTCTCAGCAGCCGTAGGGCAAAACGTGATGTAAATGCAGCTTAACAAGGAGAGAGTGGATCAGTGGGGCAAAAGGGACAATGTAAAGGACAATACATTTAACAATAGCACTGTGCTCTGCAAGTATTAAGCATTCTATGTTAAAGCTGCAATTTATCCTAAATGGTCCCTTGAAGAGATGGCTCCTCTCTCATAAGGACTTTTTTCCCCACCACATGGCTGTGTTGAACAGAGTATAATGTGAGGTACATGTGGCCGGCTTCAGCTGAGGGTAGTTAGGTAATACCCACTCAGCCGATCCACCAACAAGACCCTCCCTTTGGATTAAGCATACCACTGCTCACCAACCACAGGTTCCCCGTAGCAGGATGACTGTATCTCTAGAGTCCTAGTAGTCTCCCCAGTATAAAGTACTGCCAGGCTTAGGGTACTTATAGCTTACTCTACATCAACCGATTAAGTCTCCATCTTCCATGGCCAGACCATTTTGGCTCCAGAATAGCTATGTGTAATAGCTCCACGAACACCAGGCTATGCTAGTCAATGCACCCAAACTGATTCTACCTCAAAAACTAATTCTTTGCTTCAAAAGCAACAATTCTATGCATCTTTACACAGGCTTATGACGTCTCTTGGGCTCCAGTCCACCAGCCCTTCAGCACCCTCCAACCCCAATGCCTCTCCTGCAGAAGGACAAGTTGGGGAGGATTAAAGGACCAAGACAGGTTATCAAGCTTGGGGTTATTTAGTTTGGAGAAAAGGCATCTTAGGGGCGATCTACAAGTTATGGATTTATAGGGGGCAGAACTTTAATGCAGGGATTTATCTGATGCCGTATTGAATTCTGGAAGGCATTTTTCCACTGTCATGGGGCAATTGGCATCAGCCTCATGGGGGGTTCTGCCTTCCTCTGGATCAACACAGTAGGGTTTTAGGTTGAAAATGATGGACTCTTGTCTTACTCAACCTTACAAACTATGTAACTACGTAGTTTGCATCCTTCTCTCTATGCCTCCAGCCTACACTTTCTCTACACAGGCCATAGCATTTTCCACTAGGGTTTATGGGATGTCCACACACTGATGCCATGCCTTAGCCCACTCTGTGAGGTGGCGCAGCAGATCAGCATCATAACTTGTATTCTTCCCCCACTACTAGGCCCCTTTAGGTCCTATGCCAGTACCTCTACCTTCCCTGTGGCTTTCATCCCAGAAGACTTCCCTTCTTGATGCCGGCAATCCAACATGGCAGCACCGCAGGGTATCCTGGGCAGTTAAACCAGACTTTTCTAGGGAATCAGAGCGGAACTTCTTTTCCCACCGATGATGTTTCAGTTTCGCTTTTAGTTTCGTTAACTGGTACTTTAGTTGCTCATCTCAGCTCCTGTCCTCGATATTGAACACGATTTACAGCCTTCAGCAGCAGTTACTGTGTTATTTGGGTTGTCTTCTTACTTTTCTTTATTTTCATTTGTTCTTTTTCTGCTTTGACATTTTGGGTTAGTTTTCCCATACAGGAATGGTCTCAAGTTACAATGTTTTGAGACCATAACTCTATTAGGACATGAGGGACCGTGGTCCTACTGAATGTGTCTAGTTCTCAGAGAACAGTGTCATATGGGAATTCACCCCATAACCTGCAAATTAGTTCATACCAGATCGACAAAGGGAGGATAACATTTATATATATATATATATATATATAAGAACAAATAAAACCGGACATTTTAGGAGTAGGTTATGATAATGAATACGTCAGATATCTCAAAATTTACATGTCTGTCTACACCACACAAATATCTTAAAGGAGTACTGTCGTCTTAAAGGATATGGGATAAGTGTCTAATCGCGGGGGTCCACATTCTCCATGCACAGAGAGGAGATGACTCTGTTCATGAGCAGAGCTGCAGGAGATCGCAGGGGTCCCAGTGGTTGGACCCCCAAAGATCAGACACTTATCCCCTATACTTATCCCCTACACTACAGCCTACCACATGGACAGGGATCATCATGGGCACCCTAAAATTCATAGCACACATGGAACACCCAAAAGACCTGCCATTCTGGACATGCTCTGACCCAGTTGTCTAGACACCACAAGTTGACCCTTGCCAAAGTCACTCAGGTGTTGTTGCTCGCCCATTTTTCTCGCTTCCAACAGTCAAGAACTGACTGCTCACTTCCTACCTACTGTGTCCAACCCCAATAGATAATCTGTGTTATTCATGTCACCCCTCAGATATTAAATTGTTATGGCTGATCGGTGTATATAACTCTAAGCCTCGGAGGTAAAACACTTAAAGGGGTACTCCGGTGGAAAAACATTTTTTTTTTCTTTTTTAAATCAACTGGTGCCAGAAAGTTAAACATATTTGTAAATTACTTCTATTAAAAAATCTTAATCCTTCCTGTATTTATTAGCTGCTGAATACTACAGAGGAAATTCTTTTCTTTTTGGAATGCTCTCTGATGACATCACAAACACACTGCTCTCTGCTGACGTTATTATAATAATAATAATAAGTCTTTATTTATTGTTGTCCTTAGTGGGATTTGAACCCAAGGCCCCAGCGCTGCAAGGCATCAGTACTAACCACTAAGCCACCATGCTGCCCTTAGCATACATCTGCTATGCACGGTTGCTAAAATGGACAGAGATGTCAGCAGAGAGCACTGTGTTCGTGATGTCATCAGTGTTCCAAAAAGAAAGGAATTTCCTCTGTAGCATTCAGCAGCTAATAACTACTGGAAGGATTAAGATTTTTTAATAGAAGTAATTTACAAATATGCTCAACTTTCTGGCACCAGTTGATTTAAAAAAGAAAAAAAAATGTTTTTCCACCGGAGTACCCCTTTAAGTGGCGTCTTTCAGTTACACGTTACCCAGAAATATAATCCTAGTGGAGGAGCTGCACCTTCCCAATAAGCAACATCATGTAAGAAGTCCAGCTTTATTTAGCAGAACACATACATATGGTATAACCAGGGGTTGAATATATACACGTGAAGTATCTAGGAGCTGTACAGGATTACATATCGGGATCCTGTTGGCACAGAATGTCTGGTATCTTAGACCCCTCTAAACAGACATCATTATTATTACTTTTATTCATATCATATACTCATACAAAATGAAGCAAAGCATTGCAGTATGTCCCTCACAACATCAAGTGGCCTCTACAGACCTCTCGTCGGCCATTTTGAACTTATAGACCTCTTTTAGTCTCGCTGGATACACTTTTCAATGATTTTCTCACGTTTGAAAACCAACAAGCCAGATTCTTCCTTACACTAAATTTTGTTCCATATTCAGGGCCAGTTCTGCCTATAGGAAAAATAGGCAGCCGCCTAGAGCGCCCTCTTGATGGTGGCGCCGCTCTGCCCGCTGCAAGAAAGTTAGTAGCTAGCATCCGAAGCACCCACCGCTTATTCAAAGCACCCTCCAAGCCAGCACTCCCCTCCCCCGGTACCATAATAATCTGCATTCTTCTGCCTACTGGAGGAGCGCACTGCCACCTCCAAGGCCAGACAGGCCGGTCATGTCCATCCAGCATTCTGACATCGCGTGCGCCTCCATACATCTGCCCCCACTCCCGCCCCAAATCATAAGCCCAGTAGTAAGGGGTTTGTTACAGTGTGTCACCCCAGTAGTAAGGTGATTACATGAGGAGGGGGTTCGTTACAGTGTGTCACCCCAGTAGTAAGGTGATTACATGAGGAGGGGGTTCGTTACAGTGTGTCACCCCATTAGTAAGGTGGTTACATGATGAAGAGGTTTGTTACAGTGTGTCACCCCTGTAATAAGGTGGGGCATGTCGAAGGGTGGAGCCAATGGGTAGGGTCAGGGGTCAGCAAAATTCATTTCGCCTAGGGCGGCAAAAGTCCTTGCACCAGCCCTGTCCATATTGCTCTATTCTTCCCTTTATTTTTTGTGCCCAATATGCAAATTGTCCTTTTGCTATGCTAATGAATGAATAAATTAACAACTGAGTTTGTTATGTTTGAACAGTAAAATGTCCACACTTTATATTTTCTCCCAACAAAAAGGTCGGGGTTAAGGACTGTCCATGTTAATAGGTGAATTCACACCGGGTTTCTGCCCTTCCACTGGGTTCTTCATCGGCAAGCTGTCAAAGTGGGAAGCCGAGTTTGATTGTCAGAGTCAGTATGGTGTATGTATGATTCATAAGGAGGTTATGTTTACACAGTGTAAAATTGGGCAATGTATTTTATTTTCCACATGCAAAAAATTTTTTTGCCATAATTGTTTTGGGCAAAAACACGAACAGAAAATAAAATAAGCCACATTGATCCTACCCTAGGTGTCTATTCACACGGCAGAATTTCCGCTTGTGGAATTCTGCCTCAAATTAAAGCCCATAGGCTTCTATGGGATTCCGCACTCCCATTCACACTTCTGAATTTCCACATTGCTCCGGAGGGATTTTGTCTGTTTCCACACAGTCTCGAAATCTTGAAGGTTCTGTGGGCCTCTTCTATGAATCATGATGTTCAGTTTTTTCTATAAATTTTCAATGGGATATAAGACAGGTGATTGTCCGGGCCATTCTAGCAGCTTTATTTCTTTGAACCCTTTGAGAGTTTTCTTGGCTGTGTGTTTGGGATCACTGTCTTGTTGAAATGTCCGCCCTCATCTTCATCATACTGGTAGACGGCAGCAGAGTTTTGTCAAGAATGTCTCTGTAAGTTTTCCCATTCATCCTTTCTTCAATTATGCAAAGTTTGCCAGGACCATTTGCAAAAAAACAACCCACACCGTGATGGCCACACCTCCATTGTTGGCGTGGGGTTTTTAGGGTGATATTTAGTGCCATTTCTTCTCCAAACCTAGTGTGTATTATGGCGGCAGAGTGCATCACTTACTGTTTTCTTTAAATGGGTACTCCGCTGCTCAGCTTTTGGAACAAACTGTTCTGAACAATGACATCTGTCACGCCCCCTCCCATAGACTTGCAGTGAGGGGGCAGGGCGTGACGTCATGAGGGGACAGGGCTATGACGTCACGAGCTCCCAGCGCTGGCTCTAGAGTTCGGAACAGTTTGTTCCAAACGCTGAGCAGCGGAGTACCCCTTTAAGACAACAGTACCTTCTAACTCCAGGTCTTTCTGAAGTTCTCCACAAGTGTCCTTGGCTCTTGGACAACTCTTCTGATTCTTTTTCTCACTTCTCTGTCAGAAATCTTGTGAGGAGCACCTGGTCGAGGCAAATTTATGGTGAAATAATTGTCTTTCCACTTCCGTATTATGGCCCCAACAGGGCTCACTTGAACATTTAGAAGCTTAGAAATGCGCCTGTAACCAACACCATTGTTATGTTTAACTGACTCACCTGGAGGGGTTGTGCAATTACCGGCACAACACGTACAAAGATAGACAAGAGGCTGCTGCAGCCTCCTCACCACACTCCAGGCGTGGGAAATGCATATAAATAAATGGATTTATTTGCTTAAAAGTATTAAAATGTAAATCCATTTGTCCAGTACTGCATCCTCTCTCTGTGGTGAGGCAGCGCACATGCAATCTTCGTTGTGGTGGAGTTCGGAGTTATATGCATTTTTAACAATTAGGTTGTGAAGGTCTTGAGCTCTTTGCTTTTACCCATCATTAGATGTGTCTTGTGTGACACCTTGGCAATGAGACCTATTTTTAGCAATCAGTGGGGACTGAACCAGCTGATAATAATTTGTACTGAAAAAGGGTCTGGGTTGCTTTTTAATTAATAATACATTCCAGCTGTTGTCTTGGCTTGCCACGCCTTTTTGCACCTCCCTTTCTTCATGTGTTCAATACTTTTTCTCTGTGCCATTTCACTATTTCACATAATTACACATAAATTCTTTTCTGAACTTATTTGTTGTTGTTGTTGTTGTGTTGTTTTTTTTGTTGTTGTTTTTTTGCATACATGGATTATTTGGGTGGTTTCCAACATCTGGTGAACGTTTCAGGTCAATTACATCTTTGGAAATATATTTATGATGGTCAGTGTGCATGATATAGGCAGAAAAATTAACCCGGAGTGTTTCCTTAACGCGTTTTCTTCTTTATTCTTCTTAGTATAATACCTGCAGTGTGATAGATGTGAGATAGATAAATAGATATGAGATGGATAGATATGAGATAGAGAGATATGAGATAGATAGATAGATATGAGAAAGATAGATATGAGATAGATAGATAGATATGAGATAGATAAATATGAGATAGATAGATATGAGATAGATAAATAGATATACGAGATAGATAGATATGAGATAGATAGATAAATAGATAGATAGATATGAGGTAGACAGATAAATAGATAGATAGATATGAGATAGATATGAGATAGATAGATAGATATGAGATAGATAAATATGAGATAGATAGATATGAGATAGATATGAGATAGATAAATAGATATACGAGATAGATAGATATGAGATAGATAAATATGAGATAGATAGATAGATATGAGATACATAGATATACGAGATAGATAGATAGATATGAGATAGATAGATATGAGATAGATAAATAGATAGATAGATATGAGATAGCTAGATAGATAGATAAATAGATAGATGTGAGATAGATAGATAGATATACATGAAATAGATATGAGATAGATATGAGATAGATAAATCGATATATAAGAGAGATAGATATGAGATCGATAGATATGAGATAGATAAATAGATGTGAGATAGATAGATATGAGATAAATAGATAGATAGATAGATATGAGAAAGATATATATGAGATAGATAGATAGATAGATAAATATGAGATAGATAAATATGAGATAGATAGATATGAGATAGATAGATATGAGATAAATAGATAGATATATATGAGAAAGATAGATATGAGATAGATAGATAGATAAATATGAGATAGATAAATATGAGATAGATAGATATGAGATAGATAGATAGATATGAGATAAATAGATAGATAGATAGATAGATATGAGAAAGATAGATATGAGATAGATAGATAGATAGATAAATATGAGATATATCTGAGATAGATAGATATGAGATAGATAGATATGAGATAGATAGATATGAGATAGATAGATATGAGATAAATAGATATGAGATAGATAGATAGATATGAGATAGATAGATATGAGATAAATAGATATGAGATAGATAGATATGAGATAGATAGATATGAGATAAATAGATATGAGATAGATAGATATGAGATACACAGATATGAGATAGATAGATATGAGATAGATAGATATGAGATAGATAGATATGAGATAGATAGATAGATATGAGATACACAGATATGAGATAGATAGATAGATATGAGATAGATAGATTAGATAGATACTGTACATATTTTACAAGGAATTCAAAAAATATAAAATGTATAATCTTATAACTTTTCAGTAGACTTTTTTCTTACTATCTTTATCTCCCTGAAGTGTTACATATTATATCCATCCATAACATGGGCAGCTTTGTCCTAGAACATAACAGCTCTATCAGTAATCTCTGTCTTTGCAGTTTTGAGTTTTTCCCACAGGAAAGATCTGCAGGATCCAGTAATATACCCAGTAATATATTTAGCAGTTTCCTGGTCTGGGTTCAGCTTCTTCGTCTTCTCCCCTGAGGTCACTCTTGGTCCCAGCATTCTTCTTTCTAAATGAGATATAATTGGGATATGACAGGAATGCAGCGGGGCCGATCCGGGCTGTGACGGTTCCCAAATGTTCCTCTGACATAAGGAAAACACCCGCCTAGATACACTGTATAGTGCTGGAATTTAGTGAAATATCGTAGAACATTCTGAATAGCCTAGTTACCAATATAAATACATTCCCAGGGACAACTTGTTGCTAAGTTGATATGTGTAAGACTCTGTTCACATTGGTTAGATGTATACAATGAGAAATGCTTAAAGGGGTATTCCGGCCAAAGAGATCGTATCCCCTATCCAAAGGATGTCTGATCACGGGGGTCCCGTTACTGGGGACCCCTGCGATCTTGGCTGCTGCACCCCAAATGACTGGCAATCCGGGGCGGAGGCTCGTGACATCTCGCCCCGCTCGTGACGCCACAGCCATGCCCCCTCAATGCAAGTCTATGGGAGGGGGCGTCACGCCCCCTCCCATAGACTTGCATTGAGGGGGCATGGCTGTGGCGTCACGAACGGGGCGTGATGTCACAAGCCTCCGCCCTTCATTGCCAGTCATCTGGGGTGCCGCAGCCTAGATAGACTTGCATTGAGGGGACGTGGCCATGACATTACGAGCCTCCAGTGCTGAACCCGGGTGCAGCACGGAGATCGCGGGGGTCCCTTTGGATAGGGGATAAGATGTCTAGGGGCAGAGTACCCCTTTAAATGTATTCAACTGTATACGGTGGCGCAGAACCCTTAGACTGCCATATTAAGAAAGCGTACTATGCCATAAACAGGTATAAGAAAGTATAAAATGCTTTTGGAAAAACAGATATGCCAATGGATACCAGCCCAACGTATTCCGAAAGGACAATGTTATGGCATCTATTAGGCTCATTGGGGTCTATGAACAAATTTCGTTGTGGCACATTTGCCCAACGTACACTATAGGGTGAATGGATCTTTTTTTTCCTCCTCCACGGTCAAGGAGAGAAAGAATATTGTGAACATTCCTACTTTATACTGAATTATTAATGCCCACATAACAGCCCACGTACACTCCCTAGGAGACAAGAATGCAAAGTCCTCTCCTCCGTAGGTATTCATTTACGTCAATAAAGGACACACTGAAGTGTTTACTAAAGCAGACATGCCGGGGAGCTGACTTATGTATAATTCTCTTCCATTACTGTAACTATATACCGTGCCTACTAATTTAAAGAAGCACTCTGGGATTCTTTTTTTCTTTTTATTACTAGAAGTAATTTACAACTTGTGTATGCCCCCTGCTTACCTCTTTTTGCTGATGTGGCAGGCATGGGATAGGCTAAATTTTGGTTTACAAATATCCAATGATGTGGGTTCTATAAGGCAGCTTACATTTCCCATTAAGCCTCTGGCCGGGGTGGGGTGTTCGATCACTGCACCTGATCATGTAATTAGGCTGCTAGTGCTGGAGATCACCCAGTTGAACTCAATAAACCCAAGTGAGTTGGGGTCAATTCACAAGACATGCAGTTAAGATATCATTTCTTATTCAAAGTGCGTTTTTTTTAGAGAAATATTGCAGTGAGGGGAAAGTGATTTGACCTATAATCCCAATTAACCCCTTAAAGGGGTACTCCTGTGGAAAACTTTTTTTAAATCAACTGGTGCCAGAAAGTTAAGTAGATTTGTAAATTACTTCTATAAAAAAAAAAATCTTAATCCTTCCAGTACTTATTAGCTGCTGAATACTACAGAGGAAATTATTTTCTTTTTGGAACACAAAGCTCTCTGCTGACATCATGACCACAGTGCTCTCTGCTGATGCCTCTGTCCATTTTAAGAACTGTCCAGAGTAGGAGAAAATCCCCATAGAAAACATATGCTGCTCTGGACAGTTCCTAAAATGGACAGAGATGTCAGCAGAGAGCACTGTGGTCATGATGTCAGCAGAGAGCACTGTGGTCATGATGTCAGCAGAGAGCACTTCCACCGGAGTACCCCTTTAAGGACCAAGCTCATTTAACCTTAAGGACCAGAGCATTTTTTGCACATCTGACCACTGTCACTTTAAGCATTAATAACTCTGGGATGCTTTTACTTATGAATTTGATTCCGAGATTGTTTTTTTCAGGACATATTCTACTTTAACATAGTAGGTACATTTTCATTGATACTTGCATCATTTCTTGGTGAAAAATTCCAAAATTTCATGAAAAGTTAGAAAATTTGGAATTTTTCTAACTTTGAAGCTCTCTGCTTGTAAAGAAAATAGACATACCAAATAAATTACAAATTGATTCACATATACAATATGTCTACTTTATGTTTCCATCATAAAGTTGACATGTTTTTTCTTTTTTTGTGCACTAGAGGGCTCAGAAGCGAAGGAGCGACAATGGGATTTTGGAGAGTGAATTTTGCTGAAATGGTCTTTGGGGGGCATGTCACATTTAGGAAGCCCCTAGGGTGCCTGCATGTCAAAAGGGTCCCCTTATAGTATCACCATAATATATAGGTTTGCAAAAAAGCCCCACATGGCATACTGTTTTGGAAACAACACCCCTCAAAGAACGAAACAAGGTGTACAGTGAGCCTTAACATCCCACAGGTGTTTGACGACTTTTTGCTAAAGTCGGATGTGTAAATGAAAATTTTTTTCCACTAAAATGCATTTCCCCCCCCCCAAATTTACCATTTTTACAAGAGGTAATAGAAGAAAGTGCCCCCCAAAATTTATGGAAATACCCCATGTGTGGACGTAAAGTGCACTGTGGGCGCACTACAATGCTCAGAAGAGAAGGAGCCATATTTGGCTTTTTGAAAGCAAATTTTGCTGAAATGGTTTTTGGGGGGCATGTCGCATTTAGGAAGCCCCTAGGGTGTCAGAACAGCAAAAAAAGCCCCACATGGCATACTATCTTTGAAACAACACCCCTCAAGGAATGTAACAAGGGGTACAGTGAGCCTTAACACCCCACAGGTGTTTGACAAGTTGGACATGAAAATGAAAAATTTGATTTTTTTCACTAAAATGCTGGTGTTACCCCAAATTTATCATTTTTACAAGTGGTAATAGCAGAAAAGGCCTCCCAAAAGTTTTAACTTCATTTCTTCTGAGTATGGAAATACCCCATATGTGGATGTACAGTGCTCTGCGGGCAAACTACAATGCTCAGAAGAGAAGGAGCACCATTGGGCTTTTGGAGAGAGAATTTGTTTGGAATGGAAGTCGGGGGCCTTGTGCGTTTACAAAGCCCCCCGTGGTGCCAGAACAGTGGACCCCCCACAGGTGACTCTATTTTGGAAACTACACCCCTCACAGAATGTAATAAGGGGTGCAGTGAGCATTTACACCCCACTGCTGTTTGACAGATCTTTGGAACATTAGGCTGTGCAAATTAAAAATACATTTTTTTATTTTAATGGACCATTGTTCAGAAAATCTGTCAGACACCTTGCTGGGACTTACTGTAGTTAGACTGACTTTAGTGCAGGCCACGGTGACTTCAGATGGACTTGACAGAGATGGTGACTGACCATAAGATGACTTGCCTAATTGATGACCAACTTGTGGCTGCAGGGTTTTAGGCTTGAAGCCTCCAATGATCTGGACACAGACAATGCAACAACTTGACCTCAGAAGAAGTAGCAATGAGCTAAGAGAGAGATTGCAACCCCTCCCCTGGTTATATAGAGGGGCTATGCAAGGAGCCCATAGGTCACTTATGGGGTCACCTGGTCACTATTGCTTCCTGGGTAACAATCCTGTGGTACACACATTAAGGAAACAGTATATTAAATGATGCAAACCTATATATAATATGATGATACTATAAGGGGGCCATTGTGACATGCAGGGACTCTGCCTAACAGGGCAGGAGGACAGCACGGGGCCACATCATCCAGTACTGGGACACCACCGTTGCACAATACGTTAGAAATAATTAGGAATTGTCCTAGTCCTAGTTGTTCAGTTCTATAAAATATAACATTTCTAGGCCCCTTATAGGGTAAAGGGAGATAAAGGCATGATACGTGGTGTGTGAGCATCAGACGCAGCGTTAGAACAATAATCTACATTCTCAGGAAAAGAACGCCTACAAATAGTGATAATGTTATCAGTCCGGTAAACCCAAAAGATTGTGGGACTCCACTAGTGATTCATATATATAATCTGTCACAAATGGAGCCTTCCTTTAACTATTTGTTCTCCGGCTTTTTTTTTAAGCAGTTGTCTGCTTTAAAAAAAAACTGTGAATGCACAGCCAAGATGAGCGTGCACATGTGTAAAGGGACTAAGAATTTGGCTGACAGCTATTGTATGTCCCTAAACCCAGTGGAATAGTATTGATAGTAATAGTATTGTATTTAAAGGTTTATCCAGGATTAGATAAACAGAGACGATTTTTTTCAAAAACAGTGCCACCCCATCCTCAGGTTGTTTGTGGTATCGCAGCTTAGTTCCATTGAAGTGTATAGAGCCAGGTTGTAATACCGCACACAACCTCAGAAATATAACTCTGCTGTTCTATTTCTGACTAACCTCTTTAATATTCTTAGGGGAAGATTTATCAAAACCTGTCCAGAGGAAAAGTTGCTGAGTTGCCCATAGCAACCAATCAGATCACTTCTTTCATTTTTAACAAGGCCTCTGCAAAATGAAAGAAGCGATCTGATTGGTTGCTATGGACAACTGGGCAATTTTTCCTTTGCTTAGGTTTTGATAAATCTCCCCCTAAGTCTGCAGAGAACTTTCCAAATTTATTCCCAGACCGCAACGTACCCCAAATCTACAGGGGGAGATTTATCATCACCTGTGCAGAGGAAAAGTGGTGCAGTTGCCCGTAGCAACCAATCAGATGGCTACTTTCATTTTGCAGAAGCCTTATTAAAAATGAAGGCAGCCATCTGATTGGTTGCTATGGGCACCTGCTTCACTTTTCCTCTGCACAGGTTTTAAAAGAGTAGTCCAGTGGTGACCCAGTAGTGAACAACTTATCCCCTATCCTAAGGATAGGGGATAAGTTGCAGATCGCGGGGGGTCCGACCGCTGGGGCCCCCTGCGATCTCCTGTACGGAGCCCCGACAGCCCGCGGGAAGGGGGCGTGTTGACCTCCGCACAAAGTGGCGGCCGACACGCCCCCCCTTCGGCAATCTCCGGCTCTGCCATAGAGATGTATTGAGGGAGCGTGTCGGCCGCCGCTTCGTGCGGGGGTTGACACCCGCTATCTGGCCGGAGAGTCTGGCCCCCGTACAGAGAGACCGCAGGGGGCCCCAGCGGTCGGACCCCCCGAGATCTCAAACTTATCCCCTATCCTTAGGATAGGGGATAAGTTTTTCACCACTGGACTACCCCTTTAATAAACCTCCCTCCCATATTTCAGGACCGGTCCAGATCTTAGCAATGATCCTGGAACATTGGGTTAATGTTTTTTTTTTTTTTTTTCACCTTTTTTTTTTATATATTTCTATTTTTTTTTTATGTTTCTTTTATGTTTCTCATAATGTAATTTGTAGTTTGTAGATATTAATACCCCCATTAGTTTTTTTTTGTGTGTAATATCATGTATAGAAGAATATATTAGTTAATAAAAAAAAAAGTTTGTACTCTAGGAATGATTCTTAACGTTATAATTTTGTACATATTCCAGGGCTGATTGGCATTTATGTAATCGTTCCGTTCATCTATTAACTACGACTTACCGCCACGCCCGGGCTTATGTTTGGTCGCTATGGAGACATGGAAAATAAACAAATACACAGCACGTTGCTATGTTATTTTATTTTTTTACTTTTTTTTTTTATCGCTTGTGGTTTTAGAGGATGGACTGGTGAGTAAGTGAAGTGCAGATAAGCAGGAAATGGCGCATTATGGTCAGAGGGATTGAGTCACAGCCGTCCGCAGTAGCAGCTATGATTTAGTGAAGTGTGTGGTTCAGGATCCTGTTGCTGCCTGTGTTGTGGCTGTAAATACCAGACGGCGGTGCTAGTGGGAGGTTGGCGCAATTTTTTTGGGCATTTATTTCTATGCCACAGTGTTTCCCAACCAGGTTGCCTTCGGCGGTTGCAAAACTACAGCTCTGGATACACACACACTGGGCACGACTATACTGGACCTCAGCGGAAAGCAAGAGAGAGCAGCTAGCTCCATCCAGGGTTTACCGTATGTTTCGACCTATAAGACGCACCGGCATATAAGACGCGCCCAATTTTAAAGGTGCAAAATCTAGACAAAAAAGATTCCGAACCCACCAGTGATCTTCAATCTGCCGACCTCCAGATGTTGCAAAACTACAAATCCCAGCATGCCCGGACAGCCAACGGCTGTCCGGGCATGCTGGGATTTGTAGTTTTGCAACATCTGGAGGTCCACAGGTTGAAGACCACTGGTATAGGAGGTAATACTCACGTGTCCCCGCCGCTTTGGACCCATCACCGCTCGTCACCGCTGCCCTTGGATGTCGCTCCATCGCTGTCGCCGAGTCCCCGGGGTGTCCCCAACGCTCTGGACGTCTTCTTCCCCGGGATCCACGCTCTCCCTCGCCGTCATCACGTCGCTATGCTCGCCACTCCTATTGGATGACGGGACCACGTGTGCAATGACGTGATGACGTCGAAGGAGAGCGCCGGCCATGCAGGGGATCCCGGCACGGAGCAGACACCGAGGAGGCAGGTAAGGTCCCTCCCGGTGTCCTGTAAGCTGTTCGGGACACCGCAATTTCACCGCGGCGGTCCCAAGCCGGGTTAGTGTCACTTTCGCTTCAGACACGGCGGTCAGCTTTGATCGCCGCGTCTGAAGGGCGTGGCGGTTGCTGATGACACACTTTTTGCTGATGACACAAAGATATGTAACAGGGTTGATGTTCCTGGAGGGATCCGCCAAATGGGAAAGGATTTAGGCAAACTAGAAGAATGGTCAGAACTCTGGCAACTGAAATTTAATGTGGATAAGTGCAAGATAATGCACCTGGGGCGTAAAAACCCTCAAGCAGAATATAGATTATTTGACACAGCCCTGACCTCAGTATCTGAGGAGAGGGATTTAGGAGAAATTATTTCAGAAGACTTAAAGGTAGGAAGACAATGTAATAGAGCATCAGGAAACACTAGCAGAATGCTTGGATGTATAGGGAGAGGGATAAGCAGTAGAAAGAGAGAAGTGCTCATGGGTGTATAGGGAGAGGTATAAGCAGTAGAGAGAGAAGTGCTCATGCCGCTGTACAGAACACTGGTGAGGCCTCACTTGGAGTATTGTGCTCAGTACTGGAGGCCGTATCTCCAGAAGGATATAGATACTCTAGAGAGAGTTCAGAGAAGATACTAAACTAGTACATGGACTGCAGGATAAAACTTACCAGGAAAGGTTAAAGGACCTTAACATGTATAGAAGAAAGAAGAGACAGAGGGGATATGATAGAGACTTTTAAATACATAAAGGGAATCAACATGGTAAAGGAGGAGAGGAGATTTAAAAGAAGAAAAACTACCACAAGAGGACATAGTTTTAAATTAGAGGGGAAAGGTTTCTGCAGTAATATCAGGAAGTATTACTTTACTGAGAGAGTAGTGGACGCATGGAATAGCCTTCCTGCAGAAGTGGTCACTGCAAATACAGTGAAGGAGTTTAAGCATGCATGGGATAGGCATAAGGCTATCCTTCATATAAGATAGGGCCAGGGACTATTCATAGTATTCAGATTATTGGGCAGACTAGATGGGACAAATGGTTCTTATCTGCCGACACAGTCTATGTTTCTATGTTAATACAGGACATCACCGCGATCGGTGATGTCCTGTATTAGCCGTGGGTCCCGGCCGTTGATGGCCACAGGGACCACCGCAATAGGTGTGTATTCGCCGTATAAGACGCACCAACTTTTCCCCCCCAGTTTTGGGGAAGAAAAAGTGCGTCTTATACGGCGAAAAATACGGTATATGGGGGAGACTAGCAGGGAGCCCATAGGTCACCTTTGGGGACAGCTGGTCACTGTTACCTCCTGGGTAACAATCACATGGTACATTTTATTAAAGGCATAACACATTTTTTTAATATACAACATATATACAAATGGGGAAACAACTACAGGGGGCCCTAGGACACTGAGGGACACTGCCTGACAGGGCAGGAAAGGTACAGGGCAACACCATCCCGTACTGGGCCACCACAACTGTAAAGCCAATATGGGAGTTGTTCCTCACTCAACCCCTCGAGATGATCGGAATACCTCCCCTACTCAAGCTTCATATTTGTGTATTGAAGGTGTTGACCTATGAAGAGCTTTTTCCCTCTTATTTCTTTACTGTTTACATAATATTGAGCTGACGCTTTCTGTTTTGTAGAGAAAACAACAGTCCTCTCATTGTCATGACATGTTGGATTATAGTGAAAGGTGACAGCAGTACAAATGAATAATATAGGATTATGCCATTCACAATAGGCGATGGTCACAGCTCCCCTGCTCCACCTTCCTGCCCAATGCCCTTTGCTCAGGTCATAAAGCATTTCCATAGAAGAACACTGTGGATTAAGTGAGGTCCTCCTAATACAAGCGAACATGGTGTTTGGCCCACCCTTAAAGGGGTACACCGCTGCTCAGCGTTTGGAGCCAGCGCCGGGAGCTCGTGGCATCATAGCCCCGCCCCCTCATGACATCACACCCGCCCCCCTCAATGCAAGTCTATGGGAGGGGGCGTGGCAGCTGCCACGCCCCCTCCCATAGACTTGCATTGAGAGGGCAGGATGTGACATCATGAGGGGGCGGGGCTATGACGTCACGAGCTCTGGCGCTGGCTCCAAACGCTGAGCAGCGGTGTACCCCTTTAAGTGTGGGCCAAACACCATGTTCGCTTGTGTTAGGAGGACGTGCCGGCTCCAGCGTTCGGAACAGTTTGTTCCAAATTAAAGTACCCCTTTAATATAGCCAGATGAGATGCTGATCACTCCAAATGGTAGCAGGGGGCATGCTTTAGAATAGCCTTTCCTGCTGCAGGTTTCCCCTATATCTAGTGATCTGTTGGGGTCTCAGCACTAGGACCCTGATCAATCAAAACTTTCGACATGTCTGGGTGGCTCAGTGGTTAGCACTGTTGCCTTGCGGTGCTGGGGTACAACATCTGTAATGAGTTTGTATGTTCTCCCAGTGTTTGCGTGGGTTTCCTCGGGGTACTCTGGTTTCCTCCAAAATTTACTGATGGGTGAATTTAGATTGTGAGCCCCAATGTGGACGGGGACCGATAAAAGTGTACAATGCTGCGGAATCTGTGTGCGCTATAGGAATATAGAATTAGTATTGCAAATGACACAACGCTTTCATACTGGGCTATGTTCACATCACATTTGGCATGTATGCTGGGTAAAGCCCGCTGGGCACGGTAGGGAATAGTGTAAAAGATGTTTCCCTTTAAGTGCTTGTCATTGATGTCTTCATCCAGGAAAACAATACAGCTCTTATTCTCTCCTTCTAGTCCTCCACCTACTATAATAATAGGCTGGCAATAATTTTACCTGCTTTTTAGAAGTTTTAAGCTTGACTGCTTATAGAACTACAATAATCTATATTTAATTTTCAATTGCATGGCATAGAAATAAAAAAAAAGTAACTAAAAAAAAAACCTTTTCTATATATGTCAGGCTTAAAGGGGTACTCCGGTGGAAAACATTATTTTTTTTTTTTAAATCAACCAGAAAGTTAAACAGATTTGTAAATTACCGTATTTTTCGCCGTATAAGACGCACTTTTTCTTCCCCAAAACTGGGGGGAAAAAGTCGGTGCGTCTTATACGGCGAATACACCCCTATCGCGGCGGTCCCTGCGACCATCAACGGCCGAGACCCGTGGCTAATACAGGACATCACCGATCGCGGTGATGTCCTGTATTAACCCTTCAGACGCGGCGATCAAAGCTGACTGCCGCGTCTGAAGGGAAAGTGACACTAACCCGGCTGTTCAGTCGGGCTGTTCGGGACCGCCGCGATTTCACAGCGGCAGTCCCGAACAGCCCGACTGAATAGCCGGGTTAGTGCTTACAGGACACCGGGAGGGACCTCACCTGCCTCCTCGGTGTCTTCTCCGTTCAGGGATCCCCTGTATGGCCGGCGCTCTCCTTCCTCGTCATCACGTCGTTGCGTACGTGCGTCGGCGTGCGTAACGACATGATGGCGGTGACGGAGAATGAGGATATCCGGCCAGCAGCAGAGACGTTCCGGAGCAACGGGGACACGGCGACAGCGATGGAGCGACATCCAGGGCAGCGGTGACGGGTCCGGAGCGGCGGGGACACGTGAGTATTACCTCCTATGCAGTGGTCTTCAATCTGCGGACCTCCAGATGTTGTAAAACTACAACTCCCAGCATGCCCGGACAGCCAACGCCTGTCCGGGCATGCTGGGAGTTGTAGTTTTGCAACATCTGGAGGTCCGCAGGTTGAAGACCACTATTGGGTTCAAAATCTTTAATTTTTTTGATTTTGCACCTAAAAATACGCCGGTGTGTCCTATTGGGGCGAAAAATATGTTACTTCTATAAAAAAAAAAATCTTAACCCTTAGAGTATGAGCTGCTGTATGTTCCAGAGGAAGTTGTGTAGTTCTTTCCAGTCTGACCACAGTGCTCTCTGCTAACACCTCTGTCCATGTCAGGAACTGTCCAGAGCAGGATAGGTTTTCTATGGGGAATTGTTCCTACTCTGGACAGTTCCTGACATGGACAGAGGTGTCAGCAGAGAGCACTATGGTCAGACAGAAAAGAAATTCAAAAGGAAAAGAACTTCCTGTGGAGTACCCCTTTAAAGAGGTAGTCCAGTATCAAAAAAATGTATCCCATATCCGTAGGATAGGGAATAAGTGTCAGATCCTGGGGGAGTGTGACCACTGGGACCCCACACGATCCCCTGTATGGGCGCCCCGGCAGTGTGTCGACCATGTCACGAAGCGGAGGCCAACTTGACCCCTCCATAAATCTCTATCGCAGAACGGTAGATACCTAAACGCTGTATTTCCAGCTCTCCCATAGAGAAGCATGGAGGGGTCGTGTCAGCCAAAGCTTTGTGTGAGGGTCAACACTCCTCCATTCATGAGGAGAGCGGAGCGCCATACGGGAGATACCGGAGGGTCCCAGTGGACAGACCCCTGTTATCAGACACTTTTAGGGGATACGTTTTTTGATACTAAATAACTCCTTTAATATAAGATACCCCTACTCCCTACTATCTGGTGTCTGTGTCCCTTTAAATGTGTTGCTGGTTATATCTTCGGGATAGTCATTTTTAAAAAGCTTTATTTTTTCTGATCTCCTTTATTTATGGGCTCAAGAAAAGCTGCAAGCTAAACAAAGGTGTAAAATCTGGCCATGGGCGAGATAGCTGTCATCTGAATGCTTATTTCACCATAAACACGCACGCTTGACTTGGCTGGCGGAGAATACATGTTTATTTCAACAGGTAGGGGGAAATACGCCGCTGGCAAAGACAAACATCTGCCATCGGGGAATAATTGGCAGGCCCCATACACATGAGTGTTCTCAGGGCATGTCTAGGCCTATGCATCAACTTAGAATCATGAAGTGGTTGGAGAAAGAGCCAACGCATCACAATAGCCGTGCCTCCAGGATATAGACGGCTGCTGTTCAGTAACATCACAATAGCCTAAGAGAACTTACCGGTGGATCGGGGGTCGTATTGATCCATTGATGGAAGCCACTCAACTCTATGGGACCCATTTCACTTCAGTGTGGCCTTACTTTATTAGGAAACATATTTACTGTATGCATCAGTTGTATATTTTCTTTTACTTTGTTATGGGTGGGGGATATACAGAGATCTTAAACCTAACTTCCCACCTGAAGATCACAAAAAATATACACACCGGCAGCCGATAGAATCAGCAGCACCTAGTTTATGGTGATGGTGCGGGTAGCATGATAACTGTAGGGTCAGGATGAATAGTGCAGATTCAGGAGCTGAAGCTGCTTCATACATGGTGGGTGCCAGCTGTTAATTGCAGCTGAGAACCACCAGGAGCAGCCAGGATAGGAGATAACCCCCAGATGGCATCGTCAATAGTTCGATGATATCTAGAGGGTTCGATTCTGGGTGGTGTTCCCCTCCTATCTCCTCCAGGCACTATTACAAGATGGAGAGTGGATGAGATCTCAGCCTAATAAATGCAAACTTAGTACTCTTAGTATACCCTTACAAAGAGGGGTTAAAGGGGTTGTCCAGGAATAGAAAACTAGAGCTAATTTCTTCCAAAAACAGCTCCACTTCTGTTCCCATGTTGGATGTGGTATTGCAACTCCGTTTCATGGAAGTGAATGGAGAAAAGTTGTAATCCCTCCTATAACCTGAGGACAGGGGTGGCGCTGTTTTTGGAAGAAATTAGCTCTGGTTTTCTATTCCTGTTCAATTAAGTGATCATTTGTGCATTTTCACACAACTACCTGCATGGAAAAAAAAGAGTAGAACGATGCACGCCATTGTTTTTATTTAAAATAAAATATCAAAAACGTATAAAAAAAAGTTATTACAATTTTTTATGAATGGAATCATACTGACCCACAGACTAAAGTTAACATGTTAATTTTACTGAATAGAATGAACCCCATACAAAACATTAAATAATATTTTCACTTATTAAAATCTACAATTATTCATAATACTGTACATTAAGTAGAATAGTGCAATTGTGTTGGTCCAGCATGAGCTATACCATCTGCTACACTAAGACTAGTTAAGTGTTTGAGGTATTATACTGTAGAGGCGACATTACCATTAGGCAAGTGAGGTGAACACCTAAGGCCTTACATTTGCTAACTCGGCCCCCTATGAAAGTAAAATCAGTGGCAATGCGTGCGATGTATGCATCGCCACTCAGTATTGTACAGGACCAGGGAGCTCTGCATTGCTTACCATGCAAGCCGCTTGTGATGATGTCATCTCATCTCGTGCGAACTGCATTAAAACTGCATAGAGGGCATCAAAGCACCCAGTCTGTCACTATGGGGACCTTTCAGGGGTTATTTCTGTTACATTTACTTTCCTCAGGAAGCTAAAGGTCTGTGAGCCTAGGTATAGCTAATGTAAGGCATGCCTTCTACAAATAGGCCACATTATTACTAGTCTTGTTTTCAATCAAGTCAAGCCTGTGCCTAACCCTAAGTCCTGCTGTGAAGACTGTTCCACTTTTCAGCATTTTCTTGAAAGGGTCTGTGAGGATAAGTTGTACAAGGACCTTGTTGTCTTCACACTGGATCTTGTATTCGCCTCTGGTTGGACCAGTGCCCACCTGTTAAGTTAGGAAAATGTCACCTGGATATGCTTCCCAAGTAAGTGAAGTGGAGTTCTATGGTCTCTTTGTCATAGTCAACACCACCTAACCCTTCTCCCCCCCCCCCCCCCCCCCAGTGAGATCCTCGCTCAGTCAGCTCCAGTAATTAGGATATTAAATGGGAACTCTCATTAAAACTAAGTTTTGCTATTGCACTCCTCATGGTAAATGAAAAAAAAAATCTTTGTAATGTAAATGCTCAGGAAATGCTGAGGAGGTGGGGGTGCAGCCTTAGCCAATCATAGCTCATCTCACACACTGAACTGTTCTGGGCTGTGTGTAGCAGAGTGAGGGAGGGAGTTCTCCCCTGTATGGCTTCAGATGATGTCACACCTGCTGGGGAACGCCCCTTCCCAGTCTGTGAATCTGACTGAGACTGAGCAGAAAATAGAGAGCAACATCAAGGTAGAAAACTAAAAAATAATAAAAATAAAGACAGGGGGTGGTTTATCATGATGGGGGCAGTGACCTGGAAGGATTATAAAATTTAACAAGATCATGTGAGGTGCTCTTTAAGTTAATGCATCTGTCTACATCTGAATTAGATACATTCATGTGCATAAGTGCTAACATTATATTCCCACAAAAGTCTAATTTTTCTAAGTCACATTTTCTTAAAGGGACAGTGACTAGATTCTGCTAGATTCTAGTATTTGTTGTGTACTGAATTGCATCAGGAGTAAAGTAAAGTTAAAGATGTTTCATGAAACCATAGCTTTCAGATGTTTCATTCCTGGGATTTGCGTAAAGAAACAGCTACTTCAAAAAGGTGTGTAAGACTCAGATCAAACTTCTGGATATTAATACCACTGTCGACACACAAAAAAAGGCTCTAAAAAAAACACCAAAAATTTTTGCCGTGGGAAGGGGTTAAAACACTAGAACAATCCTCAGGCCCTGAAGGGCTAACCATCCCTCAATAAGACAATAATTGGAAACAGAAAACTTCATCGGTAAATGTTTATGTGTTCAGAATATACTTTAATGAGGGAAAGCTGGAAAAGAGATGCCTTAGAGCAGGAAAAGGAGCCAAGTGACAAGGATCTCAAGGAATGGTAGTTTTCAAAGTCAACAGCTTCTACTGACTGTATTAAGAAATATGACGAATCTTAATTAAACCCAAATGTCAAATAAAAGAAAAAGCAATGTTAGGGCAGCTAGAATAATGAATTTAAAGCCTATCCGTATTACCAGTTAACTTTTCAGGATAAGTGCACGAAAAGTAGCACTATTTCTGCCTATTATATTACTTGTATAAGGGATTGTTCACCAGTTTTTCCTTCTGCAGTCTCTACCTTTTGTTTTAAGTTGTCCCTAAGCTAATGGGTATAGACTAGCTGCTATGATATCTCCCTTACACTGTACACACATAGAAGAGGATACTGCTAGCCATACCTCTATTGCATACCTTCAGAATCACCAGCAGCATGTAGGACATTATTGAGCAGTACTGGGCAGTGTAAGCTATAAATCCTCCATAAGGATGAGATATAACACTGACTACAAAATCTCTCCGATGTCTCTCTCTGTCTCTTTCTAGAAAATTCCCCCCCTCCCTCTCCATAAACTTCTATTGCAGCTGTAACCTGCCTGATCTCCCAGTTCACTGATCCAGTTTGAGATAGATTTGGACAGTTCTTTGAAGTGCCATTAAAGGGGTATTCCATATTTTTTTTATTTGACTGTGCTACAGTGGCTGTAAAGTTAATGTAGCTCATAATATAGTGTCTGCATCTGTGTTTGATGGGTTGTCTCGCAAAATTTTATGTGATCCTTGCCCCCGATGTTCATTTTCAGCAGCATACAAAATGAGTGTTATTTCAGCTTTGCCAAGGTTGTAGTGCGACCCGAGACATTACAACACTAGTCAAATGTTGAAAGGGGGCCTGTCTGTGCTTTAATCAGTGGAGTGACTACTGGGTGGGAGGAAGATCATTCTCCACAGGGCTGCAGGGAATTGTAGTTTACAGAACAGCACAACATGCATGGCAGCTTAGGTGTGCTGCAATGGGTGGAGTGGCTGATGTGTGGGAGGAAGTAAAGTGACCTCACAGTTACAAACAAGGAATCCTGGGGCGTGTAGTCAGAGGGAGGAACTCCAACAGGAAATAGCCATTTCACAAAAAGAAAGCAGCAGCATTATGGTGGACTCACAACACATTCATTTAGCCCCAAGACGGATCCTTCCTAAGCATGTCCATTACTGTATGGCAGGTAAGTACTAAAGTCACCCTTTGTTGGATAACCCCTTTAAAAAAAAGGACTCTGGCTGAAACTGACTGTGTAATGCCTAATGTAATGCTTGAGAGGAGGGATACAAAGAACAGTCGCTTTTCAAGTGACTGGTTTTGTTTAACAAATTACGTTATTAAGAAATTAAGAAAATTCCATTCTCAGCTTGTTTATTATTACAGATATGAAGTATATACAGAAGAGAACTTGGCCGACGCTCTCATTGCAGTTAACAGCTTAGGATGGATTTTGGTTGTAATCAGAGGACAGGAGCTTGTACAGAACTTTTCTGTAAGCAGACACATTGAAAAATAATAAAACACTCTATATCACGAGTGGAATGATTTTTATGGGATTCGGTGGACCTTTTTTCCATGACTGTTGAGACCCCAATTACCTCCTACCAGACTATAACTACCCCTCCCCCTTATTAATAGTAAATATAAATAACTGACAATGACAACCATAATCATTTTTGTGTGGGTGAGGATCGGCCACAGCTTTATTGACAAATAACCATATAAATAACAATTTAAATATAAAACAACAAGGCACCGTGTACAGGTCTACCCCGGATTGACCCAGCTTTCTTCGTCATCTTACTGCCACGGAGGAGACCAGTTAGCCCTACACCGGGCTCCGACGCCCACACAGGAGGTGCAGGTCATGCCCAATGCCGTCCTGTGACCCTGCCAAGAAGATATCGAGCCCGATATCCGTAAGGTGCATACCATCCGACCTGAGCAACATGCGGTTGTCCCCTTCTAGCTGTACGTGCCTAACCACCACGCCAGAATGGAGCAGCACGAAACGAGACATTCGCGCATTCACCGTCCGGCGTGCCCGCTCTACTGCCGGGGGATCCCGCACACCATGCCACACCACTCGGGGAATGATCTTTGACCACAGCAGTATGAGCTCCGAGAAAAAACTTGGGAACCTCTCAAGAGATGTCACGGCCTCCCACCAACTCCAACCACTTTGCCCACGCCATACTGTGAGATGACCAATTCGCAGGAGCCACCGATGATCGGACCAACCACATCAAACACGCTCCACATTGTCCAACAGGCTGGCTGGGCACGGGTGACCCTTCGACTCCACCTGCATCAGAAACCAACGGAAATCCTGCCAAAGAAAATGGTACAAGGTGTCAGCAACCTGATTCTCAACCCTAGGGACGTGCCAAACCCTGAACTAAATGTTAAACTCCAAACAGCAAAGCACAAGGCAGCTCAACAGCCTCAACACTTGGGGGGGGGGGGAGCTGGAAGAAAGAGAGTTAATTGCATTAACCACATACATAACCTAACACAGAGACCATCTTCTGGTGTCGTGCACATCCCATAGTCAAGAATAGGGACTATCAAGCCCTGTTGGAACCTATACAATTGGAAGATCATCCTCTTGTTCTAGCTGCAAGAAGCCTTGTCACTTTGTCACTGTCACCATCGGGAGAGTCCCGGTGCAGTTAGAAAACCTGTAGATTCTGTTACTGTCTTGCCCAAATACACTCCTGTAGCCGAGCTGTACCTCCTAGAGTCGAAAGAGATTGTGACAGAACATCTGGTGGCCCGACAGTGTGCAACTCAAGTGGCTGAAGGATTAGGTACAAGTCCTGCCGAGCCCTGGTGGCCGGAACTCCAAGTTGGAGATGATACTACCCCAAGGGACCAAGTCAACGGAATCATTAATGTTGCCAAAAGGTACCATGAGGCTTTCAGCAAGCACCCCACAGACTTCGGGCAGATCCAGCATCGTATCCTCACAGGTGACAGTCCACCTATCAAGGAAAGACACTGCCCTGTCACGCCAGGCATGTATCAGACTGTCAAGAAGATGCTGGCCCGCATGAAAGAGGCAGACGTGATCCAATAGAGTCAGAGCCCCTGGGTGGCGCAACTTGTCCTAGTCAAGAAAAAGGATGGAACCATCCGCTTCTGTGTCGACTACAGTAAATTGAACAATGTCACATATAAGGACGCTTATCCATTGCCAAGGATCGAGGAGTCACTTACCACCCTCGGGTCGGCTGCTTACTTCTCCACCCTGGACTTAACTAGTGGATATTGGCAAGTGCCCATGGCCGTGGAGGATTGGAAGAAGACTGCCTTCGTGATGCTTATGGGACTTTTCGAGTTTAAAAGTATGCTGTTTGGGCTGAGCAAAGCCCCTGCTACGTTCCAGCATCTGATGGAAAGGTGCCTGGGCCATCCGAATTTTCAGCGTGTCCTATTGTACTATTGTGAATTTTTGGAGGGTCTGTGTTTTGGTGTTGAGTCTGTATTTGTTCTAATCTGAGTAATGTTTTGTTCTGTCTTGGAACTGTATGTCTTTGAAGGGTCTGGGCAGGGTCTCTGTGTCAACCAGCCTGCTTGACTATCGGCCCCCCTTGCCTAACACTCTTATTTCCCTTTTGTATAACAACCTAGTTCTTTAAGCCAGGTTCATAAGGCAGAATGTCTGCACGGAAAATCTCCTTGCGGATATTCTGCAGACAGTGGGCACCGTCATGACATGCCAGTGCTAGAACCGCACAGGAATGCGCCATCTCATAGATGGCAATGCATGCCGTGTGGACATTTTCATTCTTTCTGCAGACAGTGGAATCTGAAATTGAATTCAATGGGATTCTGCTGCACTGTGCACACAACGGAATTTCCGCGCCAGAAACATCTGGCGCGGAAATTCCGTTGTGTGCACAGTGCAGCAGAATCCCATTGAATTCAATGGGACTTTGCTGCTGCAGTGTTTCTGTGCAGAATTACACTGCCAATGCCTATATGTCTAGTCTGCGGTGACAGACGAAAGGGGACAACAACCTGTATTCTGCCGATTAGCTACCTAATATTGAAGAATATGAATTTCTACGGACTGCAGATGACTATTCAACTGATAAGAAACGTATTGAAGGAAATACTACGTGAGCAATTCTTTGCTGTGTAAGTTTACCCCAGGAGACCCTAGACTTCTCTGGAACATACAAACAGCCCTAATATACCTACACTCCTTTCTAAGGAACACAAATGTTTTAATAATTATTTTTATGTTTTTATAATAAGAAGCAGAGAATCATAGAATCTGTTTTATGTGATATATTTATAGCCCAACATAAATGGGAACGTCTTGGTTCCAGCTGGAGACTAACAGGCTTGGACTGGAAGGCATCGGATGTCTGGGTTTTAAAGGAGGAATTTGTGAACAAATTATACTATATAAGGTTTTCTCTTTTAAAATGTAAGTTTTCCTTTGGGGAACGGCACTTTATTAGATGCCCCCATCTAGCAGCATGTTGGACATGCTTTGGCTTCAGAACTGCAGCAATTCACCGTGGCGTAGGTTCCACTCGGTAATTGTTCGGCAGTAATATCGGCCCATGAGGACACGATCACTTCTCATGGTTGTCGCACATAAGATGGAGGTCCTGACATTGCTCTGAGCAACCTGTTCTGCCTTGTCCCAGGGTGGTGACCCAGTACAGAATAGAGCGTTCTGCCCATCCTGTGTGGCAGATGTTGCCTTCTGTGTCCGTCTTGGGACCAAACTACTCAGGACTCAACCTAATGCAATGTTATGCTATGATTAATGGCATTTTCTATGTACCTGTTGCTTTAAGCCTGACTGACTTGGATCTCAGGGGTCCAAGTCAGTCTAAAGCAGTCATAAAAGTCAGTCATTGAAGTCACTAAATTCAGCGTGGTTTGCCATACATCAAGTCATATACAGCACAATCAACTACAAGTCCTGGCAAGCTAATAAGCTTCCAAGGTTTACCCTGCACCTCCCTTTATACCAATCTGAGTTGTAACGGATTTTACCATCTAGCCTGAATTCGTAAAGTCAGTTTTCCCATAACCTTGTGTCGGAGTGCACTGTGCCTTGCCCAGAAGAAGCTGCCTCAACATCAGACGGTGTTTAGGTTAATTGTGCCCTGGCATCACAAGAAGGTTAATTTGCACCCAACACCATATCAGAAATGTTAGGAAGCAAGGAAAAACCACTGCCATGTTTCGGGAACCAATCCATGACTGTACAACCCTTATGGATGGTGAATTGTTCTGCTGAGCATAGGATAAACAGCTGCCATGAAGGAATGACCTTGGTCGGCCACAATGTTTAGATAAGCCCTACTGTCCAAATGTCCATCCACAGGTATCAGGGTGTGCCAAGAAATCATTCCCCACCATTACACCAACTCCACCATCCTGAGCTGTTCACACCTGACAAGAGTCCATTGAATCTTCCAGTTTGTGTCAAATTTTGACCCTCCCATTAGCCGAGTGTAACCGAGATCACCTGACCAGGCAATGTTTTTTCCACTGCTCAGTGATGCATCTTTTTCTGCATGTTTGTCCTCCATCCCAAAATTCTCGGTACACTCTCAACACTGAACATGGAGTAGGCTATCCAGCTCACTGTAATGCTTAAAGCGTAACTGTCAGCAGTATTTTACCTAGGCTTGCCACCTGGCCGATATTTTACCGGCACAGACGGTATTTTGGCCACCCTGCCGATGCAATGACTGATATTTATTTAACCAATCCTACAACTCCCAAAATGTTGCACCACCTGTTGCAAACCTACACCTCCCAGCATGGTTTGGGACAGCTGCTGAGCCACAGGCTGTATCAGAGCATGCTGGGAGTTGGAGTTAGTAACAAACTGCAACTCCCGAATTTGCTAAAAAAAATAAAAAAATAAAAGTGATCAAAAAGTCACATAAAAACAAAAATGGTACTGTTAAAACTACATTGGGGCACATAAAACGAGAAGGAGTAATAAAAAATTATAGGGGTCAGAATAGGACAAAATTTCCTGCATATGTGTATCCTGTGATGTCACGCATATATTATTAATTATGCAAATTAGCATGGCCGGTATTTTTTTTGCAAGAAAGTTGGCAACTCTAGATTTACCCCCAGACTACCCACATGAACTTACCGATGTTAACACATGTAATGCAGCCATACCTTTGTCTGCACTTCTGGCAGCTTTAGGCCCCTTTCACACTGCCGGTATGATACGAAAAATTCGTCTGTCCAACTCCCTTTTTTTTTTTTGCAGTTTGCCGGCCGTAATTTTGCTGGAGCATACCGGTGAATAACGAGTCCTCATGGACCCCATTGTATTCAATAGCAGACGTTTTTAGATTTCTCTGATGTCATGACCACAGTGCTCTCTGCTGACCTCTGCTGTCCATTTTAGGAACTGTCCAGAGCAGCATATGTTTGCTATGAGGATTTTCTCCTGCTCTGGACAGTTCTTAAAATGGACAGCAGAGGTCAGCAGAGAGCACTGTGGTCATGACATCAGAGAAATCTAAAAAGATAAGCATTTCCTCTGTAGTATATAGAGTACTGGAAGGATTAAGATTTTTTACTAGGAGTAATTAACAAATCTGTTTAACTTTCTGACACCAGTTGATAAAAAAAAAAAGTTTTCCACAGGAGTACCCCTTTAAATTGACACAATCTACTACAAGTCCCAGCAAGCCCTTAAGGTCTCTGAGTCACTGGTCACCTCCGGGCCTGGCTGAACTGTATAGACTTTTCCACCTGTCTACCCTCAGTAAAGCTACCACTGTCCGTAACTTGGCGTCAGAGTCATTATTGCCCCCGTGCCTAGCCCAGGATCCATTGGTAAACCTTCGGGTGGTATTGAGGATAAACCACGCCCTGGCGTCACAAATACAAGGGCTTAATGCCATCTGCCCCTAGGGTAATTTCACATGCCCTTTGCATCACGCCCCATACCACAAGTGTTTCCAGCCCCCTAACCCCTTCCTGACTATGGGCCCGTATGTACAGTATTAACAATGGGCCTGTATACACTATGTATAATAGTGTATACAGGCCCATAGTATGTACTGTACTTAGTGTATACAGGCCCTTGACCCCTACCCGACTATGGGCCCATATACACTATGTACAGTATTTACTATGGGACTGTATTCACTATGACAGTATATAGTGTATACAGGCCCATCATTTATACTGTATATAGTGTATGCAGGCCCATAGTATATACTGCACTTAGTGTTTACAGGCTATAGTATATGCTGTACATAGTGTATACAGGGCTATAGAATATACTGTACATAGTATATACCGTACAAAGTGTATACCTGGGCTATAATATATAGGGTACATAGTGTATATGCGGCTTTAATATATAATGTACATATAGCAAAGTAAAAGATAGACCGGCAGACTCACCACTTTTTCTTTCTTCTTTATTAGCGGTACAAAAGCATACTCACTGATGCGGGGTACAGGGATGTGCAGTGGGGGGACAAACATCTTTTACCTTGCTATATGTATAAGAAGTCGTCTATCTCCTGTTGATCAGAGCACCTCCACCTTCACATACAAATCCAGATACACTACATCGAGTCTACTCCACACATAGCAGTGCCCTGCTTCTTGTATAAACTTTGCTAATATATATTGTACATAGTGTATACAGGACCATAGTATATACTGTACATAGTATATACAAGGCCATAGTATTTACTGTACATAGTGTATGCTGGGCTATAGTATATACAGTACATAGTGTATACATGGCTATAGTACATACTGTACACAGTGCATACTGGGCTATAGTATATACTGTACATAATGTATACAGGGCTATAGTACATACTGTGCACAGTGCATACTGGACTCTAGTATATACTGTACATAATGTATACAGGGCTATAGTACATACTGTGCACAGTGCATACTGGGCTATAGTATATACTGTACATAATATATACAGGGCTATAGTACATACTGTACACAGTGCACACTGGGCTATAGTATATACTGTACATAATGTATACAGGGCTATAGTACATACTGTGCACAGTGCATACTGGACTCTAGTATATACTGTACATAATGTATACAGGGCTATAGTACATACTGTGCACAGTGCATACTGGGCTATAGTATATACTGTACATAATGTATACAGGGCTATAGTACATACTGTACACAGTGCATACTGGGCTATAGTATATACTGTACATAATGTATACAGGGCTATAGTACATACTGTGCGCAGTGCATACTGGACTATAGTATATACTGTACATAATGTATACAGGGCTATAGTACATACTGTACACAGTGCACACTGGGCTATAGTATATACTGTACATAATGTATACAGGGCTATAGTACATACTGTGCGCAGTGCACACTGGGCTATAGTATATACTGTACATAATATATACAGGGCTATAGTACATACTGTACACAGTGCACACTGGGCTATAGTATATACTGTACATAATGTATACAGGGCTATAGTACATACTGTACACAGTGCATACTGGGCTATAGTATATACTGTACATAATGTATACAGGGCTATAGTACATACTGTACACATTGCACACTGGGCTATAGTATATACTGTACATAATATATACAGGGCTATAGTACATACTGTGCGCAGTGCACACAGGGCTATAGTATATACTGTACATAATGTATACAGGGCTATAGTACATACTGTACACAGTGCACACTGGGCTATAGTATATACTGTACATAATGTATACAGGGCTATAGTACATACTGTACACAGTGCATACTGGGCTATAGTATATACTGTACATAATGTATACAGGGCTATAGTACATACTGTACACATTGCACACTGGGCTATAGTATATACTGTACATAATATATACAGGGCTATAGTACATACTGTGCGCAGTGCACACAGGGCTATAGTATATACTGTACATAATGTATACAGGGCTATAGTACATACTGTACACAGTGCATACTGGGCTATAGTATATACTGTACATAATATATACAGGGCTATAGTACATACTGTACACAGTGCATACTGGGCTATAGTATATACTGTACATAATGTATACAGGGCTATAGTACATACTGTGCACAGTGCATACTGGACTATAGTATATACTGTACATAATATATACAGGGCTATAGTACATACTGTACACAGTGCATACTGGGCTATAGTATATACTGTACATAATGTATACAGGGCTATAGTACATACTGTACACAGTGCATACTGGGCTATAGTATATACTGTACATAATATATACAGGGCTATAGTACATACTGTACACAGTGCACACTGGACTATAGTATATACTGTACATAATATATACAGGGCTATAGTACATACTGTACACAGTGCATACTGGGCTATAGTATATACTGTACATGATGTATACAGGGCTATAGTACATACTGTACACAGTGCATACTGGGCTATAGTATATACTGTACATAATGTATACAGGGCTATAGTACATACTGTGCGCAGTGCACACTGGGCTATAGTATATACTGTACATAATATATACAGGGCTAAAGTACATACTGTACACAGTGCACACTGGGCTATAGTATATACTGTACATAATGTATACAGGGCTATAGTACATACTGTGCACAGTGCATACTGGACTATAGTATATACTGTACATAATGTATACAGGGCTATAGTACATACTGTGCACAGTGCATACTGGACTATAGTATATACTGTACATAATGTATACAGGGCTATAGTACATACTGTACACAGTGCATACTGGGCTATAGTATATACTGTACATAATGTATACAGGGCTATAGTACATACTGTACACAGTGCACACTGGGCTATAGTATATACTGTACATAATGTATACAGGGCTATAGTACATACTGTACACAGTGCACACTGGGCTATAGTATATACTGTACATAATATATACAGGGCTATAGTACATACTGTGCACAGTGCACACTGGGCTATAGTATATACTGTACATAATGTATACAGGGCTATAGTACATACTGTACACAGTGCATACTGGACTATAGTATATACTGTACATAATGTATACAGGGCTATAGTACATACTGTACACAGTGCATACTGGACTATAGTATATACTGTACATAATGTATACAGGGCTATAGTACATACTGTACACAGTGCACACTGGGCTATAGTATATACTGTACATAATATATACAGGGCTATAGTACATACTGTACACAGTGCATACTGGGCTATAGTATATACTGTACATAATGTATACAGGGCTATAGTACATACTGTACACAGTGCATACTGGGCTATAGTATATACTGTGTATAATGTATACAGGGCTATAGTACATACTGTACACAGTGCACACAGGGCTATAGTATATACTGTACATAATGTATACAGGGCTATAGTACATACTGTACACAGTGCATACTGGACTATAGTATATACTGTACATAATGTATACAGGGCTATAGTTTAGCAGGCTTCCCTACTTGTAAAAGCAGAATGCTGGATGAAAACCTGCTGCAGTCTGCAAGAGAAATAAAAACTTTATTCCACAATACAATTTCCTTTAAAAAAAAAAAAAAGCGCCAAATATTTATGTCCTGAAGTGACCAAGCCAGCCATCCAATTGGCTGGAATTGAGAATTTCACTCAAGACCTAAATGTGTAGCGGTAAATGTGTTAAAAAAGTGATTAAAAATGTAATGTAATAAAAATGACTCTATATATATGTACCTGTGTATGATATATATATATATATATATATATCCAAGAGGGAAAATCATTCGATCTCAAGCCATGTTACGCCCCTGTATTACGCCAATATCCCAATATGTTTTAACACGTTCCAGGAAGAGATCAAAGCAGAAAAGGTATTTAAGCTAACTATTGATGGGACCTACTAAGATCTTCTGACACCAGAATGTTGTGGAGACGCTGACTTCTTAACCAGCTATAACAAGCCGCAGGTTCCCACAAACAGAAAGACACGACAAGGGGGAGGGGGTGGGGGATAATTAGGAAAATAAATGAAAAATTAAGGGGGAACTCTGGTACATAAGTTCTTATCCCCTATCCACAGTATAAGGGATAAGTGTCTGATCGCAGGGGTCCGACCACTGGAACCCCCTGCGATCTCCTGCCCGGCTCTCTGTCCCATGCATTGATTACTGTCGACCACCGCACAAAGCTATTGTGGACATGCCCTCTCCATTTATCTCCATAGGAGAGCTGAAGATACTAGAGCGCTGTATATCCAGCTTTCCCATAGAACTACATGAAGTTGTGGTGACACAGGGGTGCAAGGTATACTTATCACTTCGTGACGCCAGGGTGTCGTTAGCCTATACACGGTCCAAGGTGAAGACAGCTTCTCCTGGGCCAGACACAGGGGTAATACACACACCAACGTCAGGTTACGGATAACTGTCTTTACTGAGCAGGTGTAGATGGTACAACACACAGTACAGAGCAGAGTAGAAGGGATGCAGTGTAACCTATGGGAGCCCTGTTGTCTTGCTGGGACTTCTGGTGCTTTTCACCCACTTGGAAAGTATATAGACTTGAAATTTGAGACTTGAAGATTTTACATGCTGACTAGGGTTCTGACCAGGTCTAATTACTTTCACCGCCAGGGCTTGACTCACCGCTGTACGGGGAACACTTGCAAAATGGCGGGGCTGACTTGATTTGGAGATTTTCTTAGGCTTCCCTCAGTATTCACCAAACACAACTTCCTCCTCCTTTCCACACTGTAGCTTAGACTTAACTGGGGCAACTCCTCCCCCCCTACACTATATACATGAGAATTTAGGGGTTCCAATTGGACAGACAGGGTCCCCTGATTAACACTGCATCTCTCTATCTTAAAGGCACAGTACCTAAATAACAATATACAGTGAAAATATTATAAAGTGCTTGAACATATTGAATATAGTAAACATTTTCACAGTGGGCCCAACACAAGAGCAGCAGGTATGACCGAGGAGACCCACAGCCTTTGGTGCTGGGACACCACAGAGGGGCATGTTGGCCACTGATCTAGTCACAAGGTGGAATGCTTTACCTGCATGCACATGCACTCTCAACTAGGCCAAGGGTGCATTTCAATAGGGTCGCTGTTCCCAGACTCATCCAGCGCTGTCTTATCTCTCCAAGAACAAAAGGATCTGGCAACTGAAATCTGACAGTCTGACTCCTATCTTCCATTGAGAGGCCGCCAAAAACATTACATACTAAGATGGTCCTGCCAAAATTGTCTGTATGGCCAGTTTTAGGTGTAAAATCCAAGCATCCAAATGTCTAATAACCCTTTAGAACCCACTGGGGGTGGTCCTTTGTCCTGGTAACCCTAGGCCTCTGCAGTCTCTTCCAGTAGAGTGCAGATCTCATAGATAGGATCAGGAGAAAGCGGTACTGCATTGATCTGTATGAGCAATCTAATACCTTAGGGGGACTAAAAGTCCCTAAGGGGGGGGGGGGGGGGGGGCTTAAATTTTTTTTTAAACAAATTTAAATACCCACAGAAATTCCACCGTGTGCTCGGGGCAACAGAATTTCGGAGCAGAATTTTTCAGCCGGATACTGCTCGGAAATTCGGCTGTGTGAACGGGGCCTTAGAAGGTGAGGAGGTAAGGAAAATGCAAAAATGAAAATTGCCTGAGTCCTGAATAATGGAACAGTTTAAGAAAAGCTGATACTGCATGACGTCTGCGTTTGGCGTCCTCTGAATCTCATGCATAATATATACATTTATTTGTTTTCACATCCCTGGCAAACAGCTGACTTTGTACTTGAACAAGAGGTACTGGATTGTACTGGCTGGTACAGAGGGTCCCGAATAGGTGACCTTCCCTTAATAATATCTATATGTCCAAATGGGGGCATCTGACTAGGACTGTGTTTCCTAACCAGGATGCCTCCAGCTGTGGCAAAACTACAATTCCCAGCATGCCCGGCCAGCCGAAGGCTGGCCGGGCATGCTGGGAGTTGTAGTTTTGCCACAGCTGGAGGCACCCTGGTTGGGAAACACTCGACTAGGGGTTGATGGCCATACACATTAGATGGCTGGCAGCTGGAAATCCAGGTTTTTATAGGACTGTCTGACCATGTAACCTATATGGGGCAAATGTTGGGGTCGAGAAGGTTCAATCATTTGGATTTCAATCTTTTTTTGTTATTTGGGGAAATAACCTGCCTCCAGTGGTTGCTGATAATACAAAACTTTGGTGGATAATTCATTGTAAAATATTCCAAAATATGTAGATAAGCTGGCAGCTTAAAGGGGTACTCCCGTGGAAAAAAAACTTCCTTTTTTTTTTTTTTTTTTAAATCAACTGGTGCCAGAAAGTTAAACAGAGTTGTAAATGACTTCTATTAAAAAATCTTAATCCTCACAGTACTTTTTAGGGGCTGTATACTACAGAAGAAATGCTTTTCTTTTTGGATTTCTCTGATGTCACGACCACAGTGCTCTCTGCTGACCTCTGCTGTCCATTTTTTGGAACTGTCCAGAGCAGGAGAAAATCCCCATAGCAAACATATGCTGCTCTGGACAGTTCCTAAAATGGACAGCAGAGGTCAGCAGAGAGCACTGTGGTCGTGACATCAGAGAAATCCAAAAAGAAAAGCCTTTCCTCTGTAGTATACAGACCATAAAATGTATTGGAAGGATTAAGATTTTTTATTAGAAGTAATTTACAAATCTGTTTAATTTTCTGGCACCAGTTGATTTAAAAAAAAAAAATGTTTTCCACGGGAGTACCCCTTTAAAGGGTACCTTTCAATAAAAAAAACTTTTGATATATTATAGATTAATGTATGCAGAATAACTTTCCAATTACATGTTATTAAAAAAATATGGTTCTTTCTATTTAATTTTCAACTTTGAAAAGATGACCACTAGGGGTCTCCCTACCAGTCCTGGCCGCAAGCCCTTTTTATAGATTTCAGACTCATGCTGGAGTCTTAAATCTCAGACTGTAGCCGGGACACAGACAAGCTCAGCACTGCTCCCTGCCAGTCAATCAGACAGGCAGGAGCCAGCACTGTGCTCATAGTACAGCAGGGCATACTCCTGACTCTGCCTTACTGCATGCCCTCATTCATTTTACTATCTGAGCTCCGATCGATCTTCTCTCTGCACATGCAGTTGTAAACAGAGAGGAGAAGATTCAGAGCTGCCAGCTGAGCTTGTCTGTGTCCCGGCTGCAGTCTGAGATTTAGGACTCCAGCATGAGTCTGAAATCTATAAAAAGAGCTGGCGGTCAGGACTGGTAGGGAGACCCCTAGTGGTCATTTTTCAAAGTGGAAAATTAAATAGAAAGAAGCATATTTTTTAATAACATGCTATTGGAAAGTTATTCTGCATACATTAATCTATAATATATCAAAAGTTTTTTTTTAATGAAAGGTACCCTTTAAGAAAGAAGATGACCGATCAATTGTGACGTTGTTAGATATAAAGTAATGTACATACAACATATATACTTGGTCACATATAACGCATTAACACATATACATTACAGCGTACCTGTGATATCACAGAAAAAAATGATGCTTATATAAATATATGTTACTCACTAGGTCATGCAAATGCTTTATGTAAAGCTCACTATCACCCCGTCGGCTGCTCACTTATTCTAACATCCACTGCTAAGGCAAGCACTGAACCCGCCTTCACTCACAACGCATTCACTTCCTCCCTGACTCTGCTGTGCTGTGCTTATTTTTCCAATCACTGCAGGCTGCTCTGTAACCCCCTCCTCTCTGCTTTCATGCTGCAATCTGATAGGTCAAGAGTGAGCACAGAGGAGTGCTAGTGCCGCCCTCACTTCCAGGATTTTGTTCATGCCTGTGCTTCAGCTGGGACAAAGATGATACTGCAGCCGGACAGGATTATGTTCTGGATGATATGGGGACCCCTAGTGGTCTTTTTTTTATAAGCCATTATTTCTTTAAAAAAAAAAAAAAGAAGAAGATAAATACTTTTTTATGAAGTATATTAGAAATACTTTTTTTCTGGGTGTGTTGACTTATTTTTGTCTGAAAATAATAAAAAAGTTAATTATTTAAAAAATATTAAAAAATTAAAGATTAATGTACAACATTTAAAAAGTTTTTTTTTATTTCAACAGTGCCCACATTAAAATAAAAATTTATCTGGGGAAAACAGAAGTGAAGGCATCAGGTATTCTGGTAACAAGGCAGCTAAGTAGTAGTGCTCAATGTCAAGCAGCGGCCGCAAAAGTAGATCATTGTTTTAGGATGTGTAGATAAGGAAGATAAAGATCCCAATGAAATAAACCCATTATAAGAGTACAGAATTCTTTTTTGGGCTCCTCTATATGAAATGGTACAGGGTTTAGAAGAGCTGGACAGGGTTCAAAGGCAGGAGACTCCATTATTAGATGGGATGAGAGATCTCTCTTAAAAGCTATTAAAATCGGGCTCAGGAAAAAGATGCCATAGAGGTGATCTCATTTATATGTATAAATGTAGATGCGATCAATGCAGAGAACTGGCTCGTGATTTATTCATCTATTTTTTTTTTTAAGGATCTTAGAAAGGATTGCAAATTATTCTTAAAATGGTTACCTTAAACTGAGATATGTTTGTAGTACAGAATATGATCATCGAATGACTTAAAGGAGTACTCCGGTGCAGGAACTCTTATCTCCTATCCAAACACTTACCCCCTATCCACTTATCTAAATGATAGGGAATAAGGGTCTGATCGAGTATAGTTTGACCACTGGGACCCCACACGGCACCCTAACAGTCCCCAGGTAGGTGGCGTACCGACCCCCACACAAGGCGGTGGCTGACATGGCCCCTCCATGTATCTCTATGGTAGAGCTGGAGATGCAGTGTTCGGGAATCTCCAGCTCTCCTATAGAGATACATAGAGAAGGCATGCACCTTTCCTGGGGACTGCTGGGGTGCCGTGCAGGAGATCGCTCAACTAACATGCAATATATTTATCTATATCTTTGCCTCCTCTGGGCTTAGGAGTCCAGTGGGTGGTCCTAATTAGTGACTGAATAGGACTGCCCACTGGACTCCTAAGCCCTAGACCAAGCCATAGATGAGCAGGGATTTGGATAAATGTTTTAATATGTCCTGGACCTTTTTTCCCTAAAAACCAAACGTCAGTCTGTTCCATTCCTTCTGTTCTACAACATGAAGGTGCTAGATTGGGCAGCATTTGTATAGTGACAAACTTGGCCAAATCGCCAGGTCACACTTGGGTAAACAAACGGATCCTCCAGTACGGCGACGGGATAGAGAGCGCAGGACACCCAAGTAAAGGAAATGAGGTTTGTTCACCCATGATGCAACGCGTTTCACAGATAGACTGCTTCATCAGGCATCATGCCTGATGAAGCAGTCTATCTGTGAAACGCGTTGCATCATGGGTGAATAAACCTCATTTCCTTTGCTTGGGTGTCCTGCCTCTCTATCCCGTCGCTGTACTGGAGGATTCGTTTGTTTGCTGTCTGCTTTTTGACGTGGAGTAGCTGCAGATGCCTTACTGTTCATGCCAATATCCATTGTTACACTTGGCTGAGTGTAACTAATCACGGTAAGCGCTTCTTGTATTCAGCCCTTGCCGTGCTGTCTCTCTTTTATTTTTTTACACTTGGCTAAAGGTGCTCTCTCTTTCAAGCTAAGGATGCTCTTCGACAGAAAAAGGGAATACGTCAATGGGCTGTTGAAATTAAGGAGACTTCCGATACTTAACAACCTAGCCCCTATCCACAGGACAGGAGATAAAAGTCTGATCGTGGGGGTTGTGGGTTGGTTAGGGGGTCCGACCACTGGGATCCCTATGATCTCCTGCCCAGTGCCCCGGCTCTCCTCATGCAGGGAGCGCCCACCATGCCATGTATAGAGCGGTGGTCAACACGCACCCTCCATGCATCTCTATGGGAGAGCTGGAGACACAGCGCTCGTGTATCTCTGGCTCTCCCATGATATATGGAGTAGGGGATTTCGTCCACCGCTTTGTCGATTGAGCAGTGGGTGCTCCCTGCATTAGAAGAGCTGGGGCACCAGGCAGGAGATCGGGGGGGTCCCATTGGTCAGCCCCCCTGTGATCAGACACTTAACTCCTATCCTGTGCATAGGGGATAAGTAGTTAAAGGGGTACTCCACCACCTAGACATCTTATCCCCTATACAAAGGATAGGGGATAGGATGTCTGATTGTTTAAAGTTTGGCCACTGGGACCCCTGCGATCTCCGAGCTGGCACCCTGGCATTCTTGACATTTATGTTCAGAATGCCGGCTTTGGGTGGCCATGTTCAGAACGCCGGGGTGCCAGTCTGGAGATCGAGGTGGTCCCAGCGATCAGACCTCTTATCCCCTATCCTTACCCCCTTTAAGGGGGGCAAAGACGGCAAAGGGGGCAAAGACTTTTAGACCTCACTAGATGGATATTTAATCAATTCTTGGAACTTGCTACAATTAATACAATGCAGAATGTGAGTCCATAACTCTCTCTAATAAACCTTATTGGTCAAATCTTAAAGAACGTCTTTAAAACATGTTTATTAAAAGCAGAATCAAAAATGGATGTTACTAGGCAACAGTGCAAAAATATTTGAACCTCACAGAAATTAGAGCCATTTTTCTTGGCCAAACATTTACGCTGTAAATCACAGCAACGCTAGATCCAAAAATAGTTCCAGGAAAAGTTGGACAAGTCATCATTTTCTACTGTAAAAGTTACTAAAATATGTTTTATGTTTGCTACCAGTCTGCCTCAGCTGTGAGAGAGAAGAAAGAGCTGGTCCTTCATAAAGCACATGTCATAATGGGTAGTTATGAGATAGATAGATAGATAGATAGATAGATAGATAGATAGATAGATAAATATGAGATAGATATGAGATAGATAGATATGAGATAGATAGATATGAGATAGATATGAGATAGATAGATATGAGATAGATAAATATGAGATAGATAGATATGAGATAGATATGAGATAGATAGATATGAGATAGATATGAGATAGATAGATATGAGATAGATAAATATGAGATAGATAGATATGAGATAGATATGAGATAGATAAATATGAGATAGATAGATAGATATGAGATAGATAGATAGATATGAGATAGATAGATAGATAGATATGAGATAGATAGATAGATATGAGATAGATAGATATAAGATAGATAGATATGAGATAGATATGAGATAGATAGATAGATAGATAGATATGAGATAGATAGATAGATAGATAGATATGAGATAGATAGATAGATAGATAGATATGAGATAGATAGATATAAGATAGATAGATATGAGATAGATGGATAGATAGATAGATAGGTAGATAGATAGATAGATAGATATGAGATATATATGTGATAGCCTGGGGGAGTTGGGTATATGGGGTGTAGCGTGCGGTTACTAAAGGGTGTCTGTTAACCCTTTCTATTCGTGATGCCAGGGTGAGGGCTCCTCAGTAATGCTTGTCCTACCGCCACCCATCCCAAGAGCGATAGGGAGGTATAGAATAATTGAATGTCCACAACTAGAGAGTTTGCTGAAAACAGTCAGAACTTTTACTGAAGTTTTTATGCAAGCTTCATAACCGGAACAGTCTCTATACATGCAAAGTCTCTTAGAGATTGACAGTGGTTGGGATCTTAAGCAATTTAGAGTCCGTAGACTGATATGCGCTGTTCCACTGCATTTAGGGGATTTAGTTTCGGTCCAGTAGTCATGCTAGCTTTAGCGGGGATTAGTTAAGAACTCATGGTTTAGTTTAGGCTGAGGCCGGTAGGTTTTCTGGCCTAGCATGTCTTTGAAAGTTGCGCAGATCCGTCCTGCTAGTTCGGCATCCACGAGAGCAGCAACCCAAGAGAGCGATAATTGGCTACAGCTCCCTGATATGAGCAGGTCGCTGGACTAGAGCTACTTGGTCCAATACTTCTGTCAATCACCTTTACATAGAATTATGGGTAAACATGTGACCCAAGGACCTCCAAAGGTCCTCCAACATACCATAGAGGAATTAACATGGTCACATGACCGAAGGTCCTGCAACACTAACAAGGTAAGTACTATACATTATATTAAATATACATGATTAAATATATACACATAAACATTATAGAATTAGAGTAGAAGGAGGCGACTAGGGGCTGTCCCACCTGGGGGAACCCTACCTGAACGTAGTAACTCTGACTTTGGGGACCACCACACAAGGTACGGTATGCAATACGGTACTGGGACACCACATATAGATAGATAGATATGAGATAGATAGATAGCAATGTCCAGGTAGAGCAGCACCTCAATTTTAAATGCAGTCTGGTGCAGAGCAGCAGATATAGCCCAGGTCTGGGGCCCACGTGTATCCAAGCAAAGAAGGTTGCTGCAGCACACAGAAGGGAATGTCCAAAAAAGATTTATTCCATTCCAATCGCTAGGTTTCAGCCACCCATGTGGCCTTTCTCAAGCACAAATACATAGTGACCAGTGATAGCATATATATATATATATATATATATATATATATATATATATGGTGTCATAGTACAACATTCATTAACATCAATTAAGATAAAGTGCAAAAAATACATTCATATATGTTATAAAGATACATCAGTGCAGTGTACAATAGATAGGGATAGGTATATAGCCTATCAAACAAAGTGACCGTGCATGTGCATATATAAAAACAGCATAAAAGCATTAATTACATGTTTCACAATCATGTGTAGAATAATATCAACAAATTGCAAGGCGGAAGGAGTAGGCGGCACCGGCCAACACTCACCCATCCAACATGCCCAATCTTTCCCCACATCATCTCTTGGGGAGAGTTGTGAGCACCAATACACTAGGAAGTTAGGAAGTTAGTTGTGCCCTAGATGTCGGCAGGGTCAGCTAACTTTTGGCTAAAGTATGGGTAAATAGAAGGGAACAAAAATGGGTCCTGGATGAGCACTGCTGTATATTTCCCAGAAAAAGGCTCTTTAGTCACCACAGTTGCAAGGAGCATAGGTTTATTTGGTATGTAAAACAAAGGACAACGCGTTTCAGTGCTCACTTGCACCTTTCTCAGGTGCAAAAAAACATCCTGCTCTCAGCAAAACAGGCACTTCTGTGGCGCATGTTTTTTGTCTTTCTTTCCTCTCGTTTTGGCTAAAGTGTATGCGGACATTAAAGTAGTACTCCGCCCCTAGACATCTTATCCCCTATCCAAAGAATAAGGGATAAGATGTCTAATCGCAGGGGTCCCGTCGCCATTCTTTTAGAGCGTCGGGTGCAGCGCCGAAGGCTCATGACATCACAGCCATGCCCTGCTCAGTCCGTCATGGCCACGCCGCTTCAATGCAAGTCTATGGGAGGGGGCATGACGGCACGAATGGGGTGTAGCCGTGACAGCACGAGCGACCGCCCTGCATCGTCAGTCATCCAGCACGGAGCGAAGTTCACTCTGTGCACCGTCTGTCTAGGGTGCCACAGCCGAGATCGCAGGGGTTCCCAGTGGCGGGATAAGATGTCTAGCGGCAGAGTACCCCTTTAAGCTACAGGTTGGAAATTTCACTAAATACCAATTACCCGCATCAGATTGGTGCCCAGTAGTACCGTTGACAGCACAATGGAGAAATCTCAAAGTCTCTGCAGTCACAAGGTTCTGACTTAGGGTTTTGCAGAAGTGGAATTTTAGGAATGGGTTAGGCTAAGTTCACATCACCACTGAGCTCCATCCCGAAAGGACCCTGAACCGGTCAGAGCACAACTGGCACCTTTGGGTCCGGATGGATCCCATTGACTTAAATGGAGTCCTATGGATGTCTGTTATATTGGGAAAATGAGTGAAGAAAAATACCGGTCATGCAGCATATTTTTTCTGCTCAACTATCATCTTATCATGATGGAACTTCCTTAAAGGGGTACTCCACCCCTAGACATCTTATCTCCTATCCAAAAGGATAGAGGATAAGATGTCTGTTCACGGGGGTCACGCCGCTGGGGACCTCCACGATCTCGACTGTGGCACCCCAGACATCCGGTGCACGGAGCGAACTTTGCTCCGTGTCGGATGACAGGCAATACGGGGCGGAGGCTCGTGCCGTCACCGTCGCCATTGAGGGGGCGTGGCCATGATGTCACGAGCCTCTGGCACTGAACCCGACGCTCTAAGTGAATGGCGGGTGCAGCAGGGAGATCGCGGGGGTTCCCAGTGGCGGGACCCCCGCGATCAGACATCTTATCCCCTATCCTTTGGATAAGATGTCTAAGAGCGGAGTACCCCTTTAAGCTGAGCCCAGCAGTGATGTGAATGAGGCCTAAGCCTTGTTTACATAATAATTACATTACTATTTAAGAACCATAGCTATGTAATGGAGCAAATTATGACATTACCATGTGGCATGCCTCTGTTTTTGGCTCCTGTCCAGCCATATAACACATACTCCATTGACGGACACATGCTGGGAATACAATGTAAGTTTCCGAATTGTCACTGCAGGTCTGTTAAGTCTGTATGAAATATATTTATCCGTCTACATATTTTATTTCCTTCCCCCATGTCTGTATACTGCAGCGTCTCTGTCTGTTATCCCTATTTTTCTGTGTATTACTAAAATAGAGCTTTGATTTCTTCTCTGTAAACAATTCCTAAATATAAACTCAGCTTCTCTATATTAGAACACTATTATATAAGAAAATAAAGGGAACCCGTCACATGACAGTCTGCCGCCATCATATCATATAGCATGAGGAGCTAAAAAGACCTATGAGGAGCTGATAAAAAGAAGGAGCTGATATAGGAGGAGCTGAGCAGACCTCGGAGGAGCTGATATATATAGGAGGAGCTGATATATATATAGGAGGCGCTGAGCAGACCTCTGAGGAGCTGATATATATATAGGAGGAGCTGAGCAGACCTCTGAGGAGCTGATATATATAGGAGGAGCTGATATATATAGGAGGAGCTGAGCAGACCTCGGAGGAGCTGATATATATAGGAGGAGCTGATATATATATAGGAGGAGCTGAGCAGACCTCTGAGGAGCTGATATATATAGGAGGAGCTGAGCAGACCTCTGAGGAGCTGATATATATATGAGGAGCTGAGCAGGCCTCTGAGGAGCTGATATATATATAGGAGGAGCTGAGCAGACCTCTGAGGAGCTGATATATATAGGAGGAGCTGAGCAGACCTCTGAGGAGCTGATATATATAGGAGGAGCTGAGCAGACCTCGGAGGAGCTGATATATATAGGAGGAGCTGAGCAGACCTCTGAGGAGCTGATATATATATAGGAGGAGCTGAGCAGACCTCTGAGGAGCTGATATATATAGGAGGAGCTGAGCAAACCTCGGAGGAGCTGATATATATAGGAGGAGCTGAGCAGACCTCTGAGGAGCTGATATATATAGGAGGAGCTGAGCAGACCTCTGAGGAGCTGATATACATAGGAGGAGCTGAGCAGACCTCTGAGGAGCTGATATATATAGGAGGAGCTGAGAAGACCTCTGAGGAGCTGATATATATAGGAGGAGCTGAGCAGACCTCGGAGGAGCTGATATATATAGGAGGAGCTGAGCAGACCTCGGAGGAGCTGACATATATAGGAGGAGCTGAGCAGACCTCGGAGGAGCTGATATATATAGGAGGAGCTGAGCAGACCTCGGAGGAGCTGATATATATAGTAGGAGCTGAGCATACCTCGGAGGAGCTGGGTAGACCTCTGAGGAGCTGATATATATAAGAGGAGCTGAGCAGACCTCGGAGGAGCTGATATATATAGGAGGAGCTGAGCAGACCTCAGAGGAGCTGATATATATAGGAGGAGCTGAGCAGACCTCGGAGGAGCTGATATATATAGGAGGAGCTGAGCAGACCTCTGAGGAGCTGATATATATAGCAGGAGCTGAGCAGACCTCTTGGGAGGGGATAAATATAGGAGGAGCTGAGCAGACCTCTGAGGAGCTGATATATAAAGGAGGAGCTGAGCACACCTCTGAGGAGCTGATATATATATGAGGAGCTGAGCAGACCTCTGAGGAGCTGATATATATAGGAAGAGCTGAGCAGACCTCTGAGGAGCTGATATATATGAGGAGCAGATATAAAGAAGGAGCTGATATAGGAGGAGCCGAGCAGACCTCTGAGGAGCTGATATATATAGGAGGAGCTGAGCAGGCCTCTGAGGAGCTGATATATATAGGAGGAGCTGAGAAGACCTCTGAGGAGCTGATATATATAGGAGGAGCTGAGCAGACCTCTGGGAGGAGATATATATAGGAGGAGCTGAGAAGACCTCTGAGGAGCTGATATATATGAGGAGCAGATATAAAAAAGGAGCTGATATAGGAGGAGCTGAGCAGACCTCTGAGGAGCTGATATATATATAGGAGGAGCTGAGAAGACCTCTGAGGAGCTGATATATATAGGAGGAGCTGAGCAGACCTCTGAGGAGCTGATATATATAGGAGGAGCTGAGAAGACCTCTGAGGAGCCGATATATATAGGAGGAGCTGAGCAGACCTCTGGGAGGTGATATATATAGGAGGAGCTGAGAAGACCTCTGAGGAGCTGATATATATAGGAGGAGCTGAGCAGACCTCTGAGGAGCTGATATATATAGGAGGAGCTGAGAAGACCTCTGAGGAGCTGATATATATAGGAGGAGCAGAGCAGACCTCTGAGGAGCTGATATATATAGGAGGAGCTGAGAAGACCTCTGAGGAGCTGATATATATAGGAGGAGCTGAGCAGACCTCTGAGGAGCTGATATATATAGGAGGAGCTGAGCAGACCTCTGAGGAGCCGATATATATAGGAGGAGCTGATATATATAGGAGGAGCTGAGCAGACCTCTGAGGAGCTGATATATATAGGAGGAGCTGAGAAGACCTCTAAGGAGCTGATATATATAGGAGGAGCTGAGCAGACCTCTGGGAGGTGATATATATAGGAGGAGCTGAGAAGACCTCTGAGGAGCTGATATATATAGGAGGAGCTGATATATAGGAGGAGCTGATATATATAGGAGGAGCTGATATATAGGAGGAGCTAGGCAGACCATACATAGGAGCTGATATATAGGAGGAGCTGAGCAGACCTCGGAGGAGCTGATATATATAGGAGGAGCTGAGCAGACCTCTGAGGAGCTGATATATGCAGGAGGAGCTGAGCAGACCTCTGAGGAGCTGATATATATAGGAGGAGCTGAGCAGACCTCTGGGAGGTGATATATATAGGAGGAGCTGAGAAGACCTCTGAGGAGCTGATATATATAGGAGGAGCTGATATATAGGAGGAGCTAGGCAGACCATACATAGGAGCTGATATATAGGAGGAGCTAGGCAGACCATACATAGGAGCTGATATATAGGAGGAGCTGAGCAGACCTCTGAGGAGCTGATATATATAGGAGGAGCTGAGCAGACCTCGGAGGAGCTGATATATATAGGAGGAGCTGAGCAGACCTCTGAGGAGCTGATATATGCAGGAGGAGCTGAGCAGACCTCTGAGGAGCTGATATATATAGGAGGAGCTGAGCAGACCTCAGAGGAGCTGATATATATAGGAGGAGCTGAGCAGACCTCGGAGGAGCTGATATATATAGGAGGAGCTGAGCAGACCTCTGAGGAGCTGATATATATAGGAGGAGCTGAGCAGACCTCTGAGGAGCTGATATATATAGGAGGAGCTGAGCAGACCTCAGAGGAGCTGATATATATAGGAGGAGCTGAGCAGACCTCAGAGGAGCTGATATATATAGGAGGAGCTGAGCAGACCTCGGAGGAGCTGATATATGCAGGAGGAGCTAGGCAGACCATACATAGGAGCTGATATATATAGGAGGAGCTGAGCAGACCTCTGAGGAGCTGATATATAGGAGGAGGTGAGCATAAGGATCTGAGCAACTTTATCCAACTTTGACAAGGACTAAATTGTGATGACCGGAGCGGAGAATCACCAATATGGCACATCCTATGCTTTGTTCCCACTATGCAGTGATAAGTACCTCCCAAAAGTGGTCTAAGGAAGGACAACGGGTGAACCAGCCACCGGATCATGGGTGGATGTTGAGCAAAGTCCAGCTCCCAGTGTGAAGAAAGGGTATTGAGCTCCAAATTAAGTCTCTAAATTCCCCAAATCTGATTCAAATTGAACATCTGTGGGATTTGCAGGTGGAACACGTCTGATCCATAGAGGCCGCACCCAGTGGCGTTGCTAGGGTTGGTGTCACCCGTTGCGGTAGAAAATGGTGTCACCCCATACCTCCCCCCTTCCCCCAGTAAGTTTTTAGCCTGTTGTGACAGACACCACTGTTGTAGCGCATTGTGAGAAATTCCAGTATAATAATCAGATATACCAGTTGCCACAGAATAGGAAAGTGTTAAAGAAGTTTTCACCATTGAAATATACAGCTCCCAGAATTACTTAAAGGGGTACTCCACTGGAAAACATTTACTTTTATATCAACTGGTGCCAGAAAGTTAAGCAGATTTTTTAATTACTTCTATTTAAAATCTTAATACTTACAGTACTTATAAGCTGGTGTATGCTCCACAGGAAGTTGTGTAGTTCTTTCCAGTCTGACCACAGTGCTATTTGCTGACACCTCTGTCCATGTCAGGAACTGTCCAGAGCAGGATAGGTTTGCTATGGGGATTTGCTCCTACTATGGACAGTTCTTGACATGGACAGAGGTGTCAGCACAGAGCACTGTGGTCAGACAGAAAATAAATTAAAAAAGAAAATAACTTCCTGTGAATCGCTTATACAGCAGCTAATAAGTACTGGAAGGATTAAGATTTTTAAATAGAAGTAATTTACAAATCTGTTTAACTTTGTAGCACCAGCTGATTAAAACATTTTTTTTCCAGTAGATTACCCCTTTGAGCAGTGGTGAGGTTATGCTGGGAGTTGTAGTTTCACTGACCTAACTGTAGAACGGACAAGTGACTACAGGACACAGAGAGGAGAATGTACAATGATATCAGTGACTACAGGTGACGTCTTCTCTATAGTCTTTCCTTATCTAATTCAGATGGTACATACCGCCAGGAATTGTTCCAGCTAAAACTTCTCTCTGCAGAATGTGACGCCCAGACGTCTCCTCACTATGTCAGCGCATTCTCATCCTCTATATGAAAACAAGTATTATTATAAACCTGCCAGACACTGTATCCTCTAAATATAATACTACTATACACTATACTCTTTGATTATAAACCTTCCATACACCATACCTATATATATATATATATAATACTATCACATACTGTACCCCTGAATATAATACTATCACATACTGTACCCTCTGAATATAAATCTGCCACATACTGTACCCCTGAATATAATACTATCACATACTGTACACTCTGAATATAAATCTGCCACATACTGTACCCCTGAATATAATACTATCACATACTGTACCCTCTGAATATAAATCTGCCACATACTGTACCCCTGAATATAATACTATCACATACTGTACACTCTGAATATAAATCTGCCACATACTGTACCCCTGCATATAATACCGCCATACACTGTACCCACTGAATATAAAGCTACCTAACACTGTACATTCTGAATATTATACCAACACATACTGTACACTCTGAATATAAATCTGCCACATACTGTACCCCTGAATATAATACTATCACATACTGTACCCCTGAATATAATACTATCACATACTGTACCCTCTGAATATAAATCTGCCACATACTGTACCCCTGAATATAATACTATCACATACTGTACACTCTGAATATAAATCTGCCACATACTGTACCCCTGAATATAATACTATCACATACTGTACCCTCTGAATATAAATCTGCCACATACTGTACCCCTGAATATAATACTATCACATACTGTACACTCTGAATATAAATCTGCCACATACTGTACCCCTGCATATAATACCGCCATACACTGTACCCACTGAATATAATAATACCACACACTGTACATTCTGAATATAATACCAACACATACTGTACCCTCTGAATATAAATCTGCCACATACTGTACCCCTGAATATAATACTACCACAAACTGCGCCCTCTGAATATAATACTACCACAAACTGCGCCCTCTGAACATAATACTACCACAAACTGCGCCCTCTGAAAATAAATCTGCCACATACTGTACCCTCTGTATATAAATCTGCCACATACTGTACCCTCTGAATATAAATCTGCCACATACTGTACCCTCTGAATATAAATCTGCCACATACTGTACCCTCTGAATATAATACTACCACCCACTGCACCCTCTGAATATAATACTTAGAGATGAGCAAACTACAGTAAATTCAACTCGTCACAAACTTCTCTGCTCGGCAGTTGATGACTTTTCCTGCATAAATTAGTTCAGCTTTCAGGTGCTCCCGTGGGCTGGAAAAGGTGGATACAGACCTAGGAGACTCTTTCCTAGGAATGTATCCACCTTTTTCAGCCCACCGGAGCACCTGAAGGCTGAACTAATTTATGCAGGATAAGTCATCAACTGCCGAGCCGAGAAGTTCGTGACGAATCGAATTTACTGTAAGTTCGCTCATCTCTAATAATACTACCACAAACTGCGCCCTCTGAATATAATACTACCACAAACTGCGCCCTCTGAATATAACGTTGCCATACAGTGCACCCTCTGAATATAATACTACCACCCACTGCGCCCTCTGAATATAACGTTGCCATACAGTGCACCGTCTGAATATAATACCACAACCAAAGTAACACCCCTCAACATCCGTTAGCTGATGCTATTACCACGGGAGGGGGGTATTGGTGGTGTTGCTAGTGGATGATGGGGGTGCTACTACTGGGGAGGTGTTGCTGGAGGATGATGAGGGTGCTACTGGCCATCCCCCCTGGCAGTATCACCCCCATCATCCATCGGCAGGATCATCCTCCTGGCAGGAGCACCTCCATCATCCACCATCAGGATATGTTGATGGAGGTGCTGCTGGGGGGGGGGGGGGTGTTGCTGGTGGATGATGAGGGTGCTACTGCCAGGGGGGGAGCATTAGGTAGGCAGCAGTGCCCCCACATTAGGTAGGTCGCAGTTTCCCCACATTAGGTAGCAATTTCCCCACATTAGGTAGCACAGATTCCCCACATTAGGTAGCAATTTCCCCACATTAGGTAGCACAGATTCCCCACATTAGGTAGCAATTTCTCCACATTAGCTAGCACAGATTCCCCACATAAGGTAGCATAGACTCCCCACATTTGGTAGCACAAATTCCCCACATTAGGTAGCATAGACTCCCCACATTTGGTAGCACAGATTCCCCACATTAGGTAGCATAGACTCCCCACATTTGGTAGCACAAATTCCCCACATTAGGTAGCAATTTCCCCACATTAGCTAGCACAGATTCCCCACATAAGGTAGCATAGACTCCCCACATTTGGTAGCACAAATTCCCCACATAAGGTAGCATAGACTCCCCACATTTGGTAGCACAGATTCCCCACATTAGGTAGCATAGACTCCCCACATTTGGTAGCACAGATTCCCCACATTAGGTAGCATAGACTCCCCACATTTGGTAGTAGTTTCCCCACATTAGGCCGCAGGTCCCCTTGCAGGTTCCCCACAATGGGTCAGAGTTTCCCCACAATAGATCGCTGGTTATACCCCCTCCCCCCCCCCCCCCCCCCCCCCACACACACACACACAAAAAAAAAACACATACAACACAGAGAGACAAACACACACACTCACAGACAGACAGACACACACACACACACAGAGTCACACAGTCACACACACACACAGAGTCGCACAAACACACACACACAGAGTCACACACACACACTCAGAGAGTCACACAAACACACACAGTCACATACACACAGCCACATACAAGCATAGATAGAGACAGAGAGACAGACATAAAAACTCACCCATCCAGCGCAGCGCTCCTTCTCACCGGGCGCCGTGCGAGTGACGTAACTCCTGCGTCCTCCTGCGCGGCCATGCGGTGTGACGTCAGGCCGGCGCAGACGTGGGAGCGGAGGACGGGCACAGTACTGGTGAAGGTGAGGGGGGGTGTGATGACGGTCGGGCGCACAGTGAAGGTGAAAGAGGGGGTTTGCTGACGGACGGGCGCACCGCACACACAGCGGGGGGGGGGGGGTGCTGACGGATGCGAGGCCGGTCGGGCACAGATGAGGGGGGTGTCTGTGTAGCTGGGGAGGGGGAGGGGTGCTGCGGAGCGTCTTGGTGTCACCCCATTGGGTTGGTGTCACCCGGTGCGGGCCGCACCCCCCGCACCCGGGTCGCAATGCCACTGGCCGCACCTCACAGTCTACTGGACTTACTGGATCTGCTGTTAACCCCTTGGTTATAGATATCATCAGAAATTATATGGAGTCCAGGCCTCGAGGGGCCAGAAATGGTTTGGCAACATGACAGGGGCCTACAAAATAACAGTAAGGGGGCTGTATTGTTATGTTTTAGCTGATCGAAACGTATAATACATAAACAGCAAAGATCAGCTTGGTCTCCATTATTGTGAATGGTTTTGCCACATAGGATGGAAGGCAGGGGCATATCAGAGGTAGTAGTCACACTGGGGCCCTGGTGCCTAAGGGGGCCCAAAGCACATCTGACCCATAAAAAAAATTATTATAATTGACATATGGGGCCCTTTTGCACATTTTGTATCGGGGCCCAGAAGCTACAAGCTACACCTCTGATAGAAGGCCTGATGTTTTGTTCCCTTCAGCTCTATTGGGCCAAGTCCCCACAACCCGGCTGGTGTACTATACAGAACCTAGTGGAGGAACCTAGTGGCAAAGGTAATGAAACCAAACAATGCTGGCCCTCCACCAACGTCTGCCTGTTTACATATCCTTAGGCCCATCTTACATATTTTTGTTACCATGGTGTTTTGCCTCCATGAGCATTAAAGGGGTACTCCGCCCCTAGACATCTTATCCCCTATCCAAAGGATAGGGGATAAGATGTCTGATCACAGGGGTCCCACCGTTTGAGACCCCAACGATCTCGACTGCAGCACCCCAGATATCCGGTGCCGGATGACTGGCAATGCGGGGCTGAGGCTTGTGACTTCATGGCCACGTCCCCTCAATGCAAGTCTATGGGAGGGGGAGTGACGGCCATCATTCCCCCGCCCATAGACTTGCACTAGGGGGCATGGCGAGACGTCACGAGCCTCCGGCGCTTCAACCGACGCTCTAAACGAAAGCAGGGTGCAGCAGGGAGATCGCGGGGGTCCCCAGTGGCAGGACGCCCATGATCAGACATATTATCCCCTATCCTTTGGACAGGGGATAAGATGTCTAGGGGCGGAGTACCCCTTTAAGGTTGTGGGGGAGGCACTAAACTCAGGATGTGTTTTTAATGTCATCTATAAAGATCACATAAAATTCACGTAAAATAAATTTCATGAATATAAAGTGGTGACTGACTGGTGCCAGCTGTAATGTGTATACCCAGCGCACATAGTGGAATTTAGAAGCGTTCTACAATACATCCTCTGACATGTTATATATTCGGAGTGTTATATATACGGGCTGGTGGCCAAGTTCCTCCACATTGAAGGAATTGTATATATAAGGACATTTTCTGCCTAATGCTTTAGTAAATTATGTTTCCACAATTACAGACGTGCAAAGCCGGGTCATGTAATTCTTCTCAGTCTGGAGCTGTTGCGTCGATACACTTCCCAGACGTGTTACACATTATGCACAGGGTGAACATCAGATCGAATTACCAGCTTTACCTTTTTGTCTACATTTGGAAATTTTGCTGTGTGCATATGACTTATCCTACTACTGTAATATCATTGTACTGTGACGTCACTGTGTGCATATGACTTATCCTACTACTTTAACATCATTGTACTGTGACATCACTGTGTGCATGTACATTATCCTAGTACTGTAACATTATTGTACTGTGACATCACTGTGTGCATGTGAATTATCCTACTACTGTAACATCATTGTACTGTGACATCACTGTGTGCATGTACATTATTATACTATTGTAATTTGTACTGTGACATCACTGTGTGCATGTACATTATCCTAGTACTGTAACATTATTGTACTGCGACATCACTGTGTGCATGTGAATTATCCTACTACTGTAACATCATTGTACTGTGACATCACTGTGTGCATGTACATTATTATACTATTGTAATTTGTACTGTGACATCACTGTGTGCATGTACATCATCTTAGTACTGTAACATTATAGTACTGTGACATCACTGTGTGCATGTGAATTATCCTACTACTGTAACATCATTGTACTGTTAAATCACTGTGTGCATGTACATTATTATAATATTTTAATGTCATTGTACTGTGACATCACTGTGTGCATGTACATTATTATAATATTGTAATTTGTACTGTGACATCACTGTGTGCATGTACATTATCCCAGTACTGTAACATCATTATACTGTGACATCACTGTGTGCATGTATATTGTTATAATATTGTAATGTCATTGTACTGTGACATTATTGTGTGCATGTACACTATCCTAATATTATAATGTTATTGTCTTGTGACATACTGTGTGCATGTACATTATCCTAGTACCACTCTAAATAGGTGGCCTTGACGTGGCGAGTGGGCTTTGTACTTTTTGATCAAAACGTATATACTAACAACCTGTTACTTTTTGAAATTATGCTGAGAAGCAATTAGATCATTATACAAGATTGTAGATGTGCGACCATGTCTGTCTTACCTGAATTCACATTATCCTAGTACTGTAAATCATAGTAATCCAGAAGTAAGGGAAAAAAGACGCACTCACCCAGTCATTTCTCTTGCATTAAATTTATTTGTTCTTCATAAAATATGAACAACAGCGGTGAAGGGGCCTGAGGAAACCCCGACAGGCATGAAACGGCCGCCGTCATCCAGGTGAGAAGTCCCTGCCTATGATGCTCCGCACGCTGCACTTCGGGGAAGCTGTATTTTTACATCGCTATTGTCCATATTTTCTGAAGAACTAATAAATTCCATGTAAGAGAATTGACTGGGTGAGTGCGTCTTTTTCTCCTTACTTCTGGATTACTGGATCCGGTATCCACGAGGAGGCAATACCAGATGGTGAGTACATGACTATTCTCTATATTACTGTATTGGATATGTGACTTCTGTACTATGAAGGTATAGCACTCCGCAATTGTCAATACTTTTTTATGTCAAGGACCGCTCCCGCTCGTGCTCACAAAGTGGATGTAGCTGGTAATAGAGACTCTTGTATTTTGTATCTCTCCAGTATTTTGCTTCTCTCAGCTAAATCAAGAGATCGGTGGGGGTCTCAGCAGCGAAACCCCAACTGATCAAAACTTTTGACATACATATACACAAAAACCTACATAAATAACACCACCTAATGACTACTAATACACTGAAAAAACATTTTTTTTAGAAAAAGAAAAAACAAGGGTCCAATATCCAATGTGCATAACCTACAAAAATGACCTCTTAATACAATGATATTAGATACAAAATAATACACACGTGTGCCAAAATTAATTACACTTTATTGATGCAAAAGAGATACATATGAACAACAACGCCCCTCCCCATAAAAACACATGATGCTAGGACATAATTAAAATCACAGCGGTGGGGGAACACTGACTTAGGTAAATAGATATAAAATCTAGATATAAATACTAGAGATGAGCGAACTTACAGTAAATTCGATTCGTCACGAACTTCTCGGCTCGGCAGTTGATGACTTTTCCTGCATAAATGAGTTCAGCTTTCAGGTGCTCCCATCCTAGGAGACTCTTTCCTAGGACTGTATCCACCTTTTCCAGCCCACCGGAGCACCTGAAAGCTGAACTAATTTACGAAGGATAAGTCATCAACTGCCGAGCCGAGAAGTTCGTGACAAATCGAATTTACTGTAAGTTCGCTCATCTCTAATAAATACGTCTAAATACAATGTGAAGCACCAAGGGCAATTTACATATATAAAGGTGCAAATAAATCATAAGGTGCCCATAGTTATGAAAAACAGTGCAAAATAGGCTTAAGATAAGTAAAAGGTACCAAGTATACAATTCTAAGTTGCACCAAGCTATATCCATAGATACTAAATATTCATGGGCACCTTGCCCCAGTGGTCTATAGGTGCTGTATGTTGAATGCTGGAACACTATAATGCAGTGTAATACTGACCCAATAGTGAATGAAAGCTCGTCACAGTGTTTCCCCACCTCTCACCCCAACGCGTTTCGCTTCGTCTGGGAGTGAACATATACCCAGCAAGACCTTGGCGTCACCCATGAAGTTCGAACTACACTGTGTTTATTTTACATACTGCCCTTTATTATTACCTTTTCATACATGCCCTTCTGTTTGTGCCTTTACATTGTTGTTTGTACTTTTGTCTGCGTACTGTCTAACAAAATAAGCATTTTTGAATGAAACCAATGGTCCTCCATGCAATGCCTAGACACAATACGGCCCTATAGTCTCTGTAACATCTCCCTACTATGACTGATAGGTCAACTGTAAAGAAGAGTTTATTGTATCCATATGCTTTAAGACGTATATCCTAACCAGAAATCCCCTTCATCTTCTGGTTCTTCTGCAATTGTCATTTGCTCATGTACAATTTTAGATTTCCAATATTCTCGAATCCCATAAGACACATTTTATAGGACCAGGCGGCTCCTGGAAATAGCATTAGGTATCAGGTCCCCTCCGGTGTCCCGGTGTTGCTCCTGCCGCTCTTTGATTCCCCTATTTACTTATCTCTCTTTCCCACGTATTTAGGACAAGCAAGCGTTTGGCAAGGAGAGGTTTTGGCGTCTCTTGCATTTCTGCAGGTTCTCATTTACTTCCCTTGTGGATCTTATCATCCCTATTGGAAACATAAATCAAGTCTATTGGCTTTAACTAGTATTGAACTTGTCAATGTTTTTTTTGTTTTTTTTTTAATCTTAAAGCCAGAGAATTCATCTGTGGAAACGTATGAAGAAGGATGCCTCTCTGATGGCGGACATGAGCCCCGTACCAGCAAATAAAGAATCGGACAGGACAATCGCAGTCGGTTTGGGTCCATGTGGTTCCGTTACTAGATAAATAATATCCAATGAATAAAAAATAGCTTAAAGGGGTACTCCACTGCTCAGCGTTTGGAACAAACTGTTCCGGACGCTGGAGCCGGCGCTGGCGCCGGCTCCAGCGTTCGGAACAGTTTGTTCCAAAGGCTGAGCAGTGGAGTACCCCTTTAAAATGTTGGGCAAAAAAAAAATTTCCAAAAGGTTTCAGAGATACCGTTTGCGCCAAAAGTCTAGTCTACCTTGTCACTTTGCTCTTTCAGCTGTGTGTGCGTCTTAAAGGGTAGCTCCCACCATCCTATTTTTTTTTTTTTTTTTGCTAGCCCGTTCCCCCCCCCGCTACGGCACTAGCCCGTTCCCTCCGACCTGCCCCCCCCCCCCCCCCCCCGCCCCGCATACCCCATTCCCTCATTACACTTGCAGTTACTGCAGAGTCCGGCAGTGGGCGTGCAGGGACAGTGGCGGCAACGAGGCGGCGGCGGCGGCGATGTGCGGGAGGAGTGGCCTCCCAGCCAGTGGCCGAGGAGCCAATGCGCTCGCTCCCGCCTGTCTGATTGACAGGCAGGGAGCGAGTGCAGCCTAACTGAAAAAGGACTGATTGCCACTCCAAAATTAGTCCTTTTTCAGTAGCCGGTTTTTAAATGTAAATTAAACCTTTTTAATGAAAAAAATTTAAATAAAAGTATATTAGAGATATGTTGTAGTACATAAGTACTACAAAATATCAAAAAATAAAGTTGGGGACAGTGCCCATTTAAAGGAAATCGTTGTGGACAAATTCAATCAAGGATTAATCAGCAGTTAGGGGGCGTGGCCTTGGTCGTTAGGCTGGTTGCCTAGTAACGCAGTATTCCTATTATTTTTGCTATTTTCACCTGCCTTTAACCCCTCAGTCTGACCTTCTATATCCCCCTCCATGTCCCCTTACCCTCCGGTGCCTCCCCTTACCCTCCAATGCCTTTTTGCTGGGCCGGCGACATCTGCGGCCTACCCACAGCACTGAGACCGCAGCCTGAAGTTCTGTACGGAAGCCGGCACCGACTTCTCGTCCTCCTCGCCTCCGGGGACGAGATGTCTCCAGTCCTGACATCACGGGAGCCCCCCTGTCTAGCCAAAAGCTAACAGATCTTCCTAGTGCCGGAGGACGGCCATCACTATAGTCTGCAGCGAGGCTTCTAGGTAAACCCTTCAGGTGCTATCCCCTCTCTTTTTCCCCTTCTTTTTTGCTCTTACTCTCTGTTAAAGGAGTACTCGGCCCCCTAGACATCTTATCCCCTATCTAAATAAGATATCTGATCGCTAGGGGGCCTGCTGCTGGGGACCCCTGCAATTTCTGCTGCGACACCCCAGACATCCAGTGCATGGAGTGAAGTTCGCTCCGTGCCGGATGACTGGCGATGCGGGGCGGAGGCTTGTGACGTCACTGCCATACTCCCTCAATGCAAGTCTATGGGAGGGGGGCGTGATGGCCATCATGCCCCCTCCCATAGATGTGCATTGAGGGGGCGTGGCCATGATGTCACAAGCCTAAACGAACATCTGGTGCAGCAGGGAGATCGGGATAGGGGATAAGATGTCCCCTTAATCAGGTGCTTCTCACAAGTCTTTGAACTTTTTGGTCATGGCCCATACCAGGGCGAGAAGTTTCAACTTGAATGAGATGTAATTTGTTCTTCTCTGCCCCTCGCAGGTTATGACTGGCATAAACAATCACTCTCTCTTACTCCTCTTGGACTTGGGACAGGACAGCTCCCAGACCCTCAAAACTGGCATCAGTATATAGCCGGAACGGCTGGCTGTAGTCTGGATACGCCAAGATGGGGGGGTTCTGTCAGCAGAGAGAGCAGTTTAAGAGCTCGGAACGCTGTCTCTTGCTCTTTGGCCCATTCAATAGGTAGTCTTCCATTGTAGTTCTCCTTCGCCCTACCCCGTAAGAGTGCTGTGAGGGGTTCTGCAATCTGGGCGAAGTGGGGTTTTCTGACAGAGGAGTGAGAAGAATAATTAGAAGAGTTCTCCAAGGACACTTGTGGAGAACTTCAAAAAGACCTGGAGTTAAAGGGGTAGTCCAGTGGTGCAAAACTTATCCCCTATCCTAAGGATAGGGGATAAGTTTGAGATCGCGGGTGGTTTGACCACTGGGGCCCCCTGCGATCTCTCTGTACGGGGGCCAGGCTCTCCGGCCAGATAGCGGGTGTCGACCCCCGCACGAAGCGGCGGCCGACACGCCCCCTCAATACATCTCTTTGGCAGAGCCATAGATTGCCGAAGGCAGCGCTCCGGCTCTGCCATAGAGTTGCATTGAGGGGGCGTGTTGGCCGCTGCTTCGTGCGGGGGTCGACACCCGCTCTCTGGGCAGAGAGCCTGGCCCCCGTACAGAGAGATTGCAGGGGGCCCCAGCGGTCAGACCCCCCGCGATCTCAAACTTATCCCCTATCCTTAGGATAGGGGATAAGTTGTTCACCACTGGACTACCCCTTTAATATTGCCTCAAAGAAACAATATGTGTTCAATACTTATTTCCCCCGCTTTATTATCGAGATAAACATGCAGACAGAACACGCGGTCTTCCTAATATCAATCCTGCTATACCGCAGCCAAGCTGACAAACAAATTGCTAATATTACAATAATAAAACCCTGGCATGGACGTTCGGCATGAAATATCAGCAGATGTAGATCAGAGGTATCATTCCCAACCCTTTCTAATTCCGGGCACAAGGCCTCACATTGTCCATTACTCTCCCATTATTACCTATAGAGCGTCCTCGGGCCAACTCCCAGCATCCCCTCCCCCGCAACTTCAGTCTCCATCGCATTCCTGTCTATAATATAGAAGAAGAACGACCTCTGTTCTATGTCCATCTCACTGGTTTCCCATTGTCAGGTTAAATCAGTACAGTATAGGAACCGGGGGGACTAGATAATAAAAAGCTACGGCAGGTTCGGATGGCGGCCAGACAGATAATGGCTCCTTGGGAATTATATTTTACACATGGTAGAACTGCCCTTGAAAGACCTTAAAGGGGTACTCCCGTGGAAATTTTTTTTATTTTATTTTTTTAAAATCAACTGGTGCCAGAAAGTTAAACAGATTTGTCAATTACTTCTATTAAAAAATCTTACTCCTTCCAGTACTTTTCAGGGGCTGTATACTACAGAGGAAATGCATTACTTTTTAGATTTCTCTGATGTCACGACCACAGTGCTCTCTGCTGACCTCTGCTGTCCATTTTAGGAACTGTCCAGAACAGGAGAAAATTCCCATAGCAAAACATATGCTGCTCTGGACAGTTCCTAAATTGGACAGCAGAGGTCAGCAAAGAGCACTGTGGTCATGACATCAGAAAAATCTAAAAAGTAAAGCATTTCCTCTGTAGTATTCAGCCCCTAAAAAGTACTGGAAGGCTTAAGATTTTTTAATAGAAGTAATTTACAAATCTGTTTAACTTTCTGGCACCAGTTGATAAAAAAAAAAAAAAAAAAAGTTTTCCACGGGAGTACCCCTTTAATATCCAAGGTAGAATTCTCTGTACTTGGACTCTATGGCTTAAAGGGGTTCCTTCTCCGCCCCTAGACATCTCTTCCCCTATACAAAGAATAAGGGATAAGATGTCTGATCGTTGCAGTCCCGCCACTGGGGACCCCCGTGATCTCGGTTGCGGCACCCCAGACATCCAGTGCACGGAGCGAATTTCGCTCTTTGCCAGATGACTGGTGATGCAGAGCGGAAGCTCGTGATGTCACGGCCACGCCCCCTAAATGCAAGTCTATGGGAGGGGTATAGTCAGTCTCAGTCAAGTCAGTCAAAGTCAACCTATCTCAAGTCAGCATGGCCTGCATCAAATTGTCCCAGTCCACTATAAGTCCCAGCAAGCCCTGTGGTCTCGGAAGTCACTGGTCACCTCTGTGGGCCTAGCCAAGCTGTATAGACTGTTACATCTGTCTGACTCAGTAAAACTGCTGTTGTTCCGTAACTTGGTGTCGGAGTCATTATTGCCCCCGTGCCTAGCCCAGGATCCAACAGTATACCTTCAGGTGGTATTGAGGATAAACCACACCCTGGCGTCACGAACACAAGGGGTTAATGCCATCTGCCCCTAGGGTAATTCCATCTGCCCTCATCACACCCTCACCACATCTGTATGTTGGTCAACACCTTGGGGGCTCACACACATTAGCAAAAAGTCAGCTAAACCTGATGTATATGGGGGCCTCCCAAATTTGCCCTGACAGGGGAGAGAGGAATTAGATGTCAACTGCCAGATCCTATCCTATAGAGATTAGAAACACCAGAGGAGTCTGGCAGTGGCTTACTCCTCCTCTCTGAGAACACATGAACATTTGATCAAACGTTCCTCACTCGCTGGTGACTCACTTAAAGCTCTGTGCTGCTTTACCTCAATAGCTAAGTGTCAAAGAGGTGGAGCCAAGTTGTTGAAGTGCCACCTGCCTGGCATACCTTTACCCTAATCTACTAGCCCCAACTTTATCAATGTGTAGAGTTTTGTACATGAGTCCGGGAGGGGTTAGGAAATAAGGGCAAGTGAGGAGGCGTGCCAGGCTGGGGCACTTGAGCAGCTCGGCTCCACCTCCTTGACACTTTGCTGAGAAATAAAAAAGCAATTTTATAAGTTTAACAACCACCATTAGCTCCAGGAATGGCACTATTTGCATTTATATCCTTACAGCTATTCAACAGTGTCTGCAGCAAATACACATGACAGATTCCCTTTAATATTTGCTTGACCATTTTGTTCCGTAGGAGGTTTTAACCATTTGGACAGTGACCTCCAACCTTTGACTCACCAATTTACAACTCCCAGCATTCCCCCACCCCCCCCCCCCCCCAAGTCATGCGGAGAGTAATTATTTTGTCATAGCTACAGGGGGGCAGGTATGCTTTACTGGACTATGTACAGTGATCCCTCAACTTACAATGTCCTCAACATACAATAGTTTCAACATACAATGATCTTTTCTGGACCATTGTAACTTGAAACCAGACTCAACATACAATGCTATGGAATCTGCAAAATGTGTCAAGGGCTGGAAGAACCGACCAATCAGAATGAACATTTCACTGGTAAAACCCCTGTATTCCTAAAGTGCATGCACTGACTGGTGTCAGGTAGCGCCCCCTACAGTACAGGGTGGTATTACATGTTCTGTACTCTTTACCTGTATTACTGAAGTGCATGCACTGACTGGTGTCAGGTAGCGCCCCCTACAGTACAGGGTGGTATTACATGTTCTGTACTCTTTACCTGTATTACTGAAGTGCATGCACTGACTGGTGTCTGGTAGCGCCCCCTACAGTACAGGGAGGTATTACATGTTCTGTACTCTTTACCTGTATTACTGAAGTGCATGCACTGACTGGTGTCTGGTAGCGCCCCCTACAGTACAGGATGGTATTACATGTTCTGTACTCTTTACCTGTATTACTAAAATGCATGGACTGACTGGTGTCTGGTAGCGCCCCCTATAGTACAGGATGGTATTACATGTTCTGTACTCTTTACCTGTATAACTGAAGTGTATGCACTGACTGGTGTCTGGGTGCGCCCCCTACAGTACAGGGAGGTATTACATGTTCTGTACTCTTTACCTGTATTACTGAAGTGTATGCACTGACTGGTGTCTGGTAGCGCCCCCTACAGTACAGGGTGGTATTACATGTTCTTTACTCTTTACCTGTATTACTGAAGTGTATACATTGACTGGTGTCTGGTAGCGCCCCCTACAGTACAGGGAGGTACAACATGTTCTGTACTCTTTGCCTGTGCCAGGGTTACCTGCTCCTTTGGACATGAGGTGAGGGCGGCTCCATTTTACTGTTTTTTTCAGGACATTTCGGTTTCTGTACAGGACCCCGAAGAAGCTCCTGTCCTCTACATAGACCAGTGTTTCCCATAGAGGGTGCCTCCAGCTGTTGTAAAACTACAACTCCCAGCATGCCCGGACAGCCGTAGGCTGTCCGGGCATGCTGGGAGTTGTAGTTTTGCAACAGCTGGAGGCACCTTCTTTGGGAAACACTGAAATAGACAGTGATTACAGCTCCCAGCAGATCTTTATTACTTTTATATGTAAGGATTTGCTTTATCTATATTAGTTATCTACTTATTTTTCTTTAATCGTCACTTTTTTCCTATTTTCGGATGACATTTTGGTGGCTTCAGAACCAATTACCAGGTTTCCATAGAGTTCTGGTCTCAACATACAATGGTTTCAACATACAATGGTCGTCCCGGAGCCAATTAATATTGTAACTTGAGGGACCACTGTATTGGAGAAAATTGTATTTCTTTGTGCAGATTGGACAGATGTGACAATGTAAGAAATTGTGATTTTTCCGTCTCAATCTCAAACTTCTATTTATCTTGCTGCCGACCATTGGAGAATATAAAAAGATTTGGAGAATATAAAAAGCCTCTGTTCTCGTACAAGGCTTCGTCATTTATTTTATTTATTTTATTTTTTATTTTTTTCTGAAAAATGATTTGTTGTCCACATCATTGGCGCTCATGTCATTTTTTGGTAGATCTATCACAGGGGGGTTGTGGGGGAGGGGGAGTAGTAGAACGCTGTAGAAGAAATAGATGGTGACAAGAACATTCTCTGTAATACAAAGTATCCAGCACAGTAAATCTGGAAGCAGACAATGAAGAAAAGGAACGGGCTAGAAACAATGTAACATGAATCAAGCCTGGAGATCCAATAACCATTACTGTCTGGATAACGTCCAGGACCTGCGCATAATTCTCAACGCTGATCACCAGAATTTCTTCATTCCGACACAGGTCACAAGATAAGAAAAACACCTAAAAAATTTAGTCCGTTCCCCCCGTGGTCTATTACCTTGCCTACAGGTGGAATTTTACAATATGTATTGAAAAATTAAACAAGGAGCTGGTATAATGTAGAAGTAAAATCCGGTCATGTGATCAGCTGCATAAAAAAAAAAAAAAAAGGGAAAAGACTTACCGTATTTTTCGCCGTATAAGACGCGACTTATAAGGCGAATACACATTAAAACCCTGTCCTATTGCGGCGGTCCCTGCGGCCATCAACGGCCGGCACCCGCGGCTACTATAGGACATCACCGATCGCGGTGATGCCCTGTATTAACCCTTCAGACGCGGCGATGAAAGCTGACCGGCGCGTCTGAAGCGAAAGTGACACTAATCCGGCTGCTCAGTCGGGCTGTTCGGGACCGCCGCTGTGAAATCGCGGCGTCCCGAACAGCTTACAGGACACCGGGAGGGACCTTACCTGCCTCCTCGGTGTCTGCTCCGGGATCCCCTGCATGGCCGGCGCTCTCCTTCGTCGTCATCACGTCGTCGCGCACGTCGTACCGTCATCCAATATATATATATACACTCACAGTCTTTGGTGGGAGATTAATCAAAACCGGTGTGGAGGAAGAGCGGCGCAGTTGCCCATAGTCCACTCTGCACTATACTGTCAGTGTAATACCATCTGCACCCTTGCTCAGTAAAAGGCAGTTATCAGTAACTTGACATCAGTGTGTTTCTTTACTCCCTGTGTCTGGCCCAGGAAAAGCTGTCTCCAACCTCAGGCCGTGTATAGGCTAACTGTGCCCTGGCGTCACGAAGTGATAAGGTATTTCCTATCACCCTCGTGGCTACCACATATAGGGGGAGATTTATCAAAACCTGCATGGAGGAAAAGTTGCCCAGTTGCCCATAGCAACCAATCAGATCACTTCTTTCATTTTTAACAAGGCCTCTGCAAAATGAAAGAAGTCATCTGATTGGTTGCTATGGGCAACTGGGTAACTTTTCCTTGGCACTGCTTTTGATAAATTTCCCCCATAGACTATATTTTCTTGGCTGTGGATCTTCCCATACTGGACTGCACACATATTCTATAGACTGTGTATGTGTTGCTTGTCTAGTATATATATTCGCAGGTAGCAAAATCAATAGTGACCGAGCTGCTTCCTCCACGTCACAGGCGACACAGAGAGAGATCCCAGTCTGATAGCAACAACACTCATGGTAATGCTTCCGTACGCTGAGGAATGTCTGACTTCATTAGGGTCCATTGTTGTTGGAATGGTGTGTAAGATTGTCGCTTCCGTAACACAATATCTAACAATTGTAAGGAAGCCAAGGATGATAAAAGGCATGTCAAAATGGTAACGTTATCCTGATAATCGGAGCCCGTCTTCTTCTAGATACTATCGCTTCGTGTTATTCTTCTATGACATAGCTTCACATGGGATTATACATCTCTGTCAACCCTATCAGACCAGATCTTGGATGAGATTCAAATGTGTTTTCTGTTACTTTTTGCCTTAGGGGGATTCACACATACGGTGCAGAAATTTCTATGACTTTCCCCTTATTCCAAACATGGCTGAAGAAAAAATCCATATGCCCACCCCTATAGAACACAACCCCGTTCAGGTGACCAGAAGTGATTTTTTAGTTGCGGAAATTTTTACAATAAATGTTCTATGTGTCTCAGAATTGGTTTTTACACATCTTTTGTGAAATAATGTATTTACCCTTCAGTCGCTCTTGTTACATTTTGTCATATGCATAGGTGGTGAGGGTGTGATGAGGGCAGGTGTTATGACCCTAGGAGCAGATGGCAGTAACCCCTTGTATTCGTGACGCCAGGGTGTGGTTAACCTCTGCACCACCCGAGGTATGGCCGCTGAATCCTGGGCTAGGCATGGGGAAAATAATGACTCAGATGCCAAGTTATGGAACAAAGGCAGTTTTATTGAGGCAGACAAATGTAATAGTCTTTACAGCTCAGTTAGGCCCAAGGAAGTGACCAATGACTTTAGAGACTTGCAGGCTCACTGGGACTTGTAGTGGACTTGGACAGAATGCTGCAGACCCATGCTGAATTTAGACAGACTTGACTGATTTGACTAGGATTGACTAGACTTTACCCCTTGTGTAGCTGACCAGTATGGTGGCCCAGTACGGGAGATGTTTCCCCCCCCCCCCCCCCCCCCCCCCGGTCATAAGTTCTGCAGTGTATTGTATTATAAAATGTGTTGTATCTTTATGATTTATGTCATGTGATTGTTACCCAGGAGGTATCAGTGACCAGTTGACCCCAAGAGTGACCTATGGGCTCCCTGCTAGTCTCCCATATATAAGCCCTGGGTGAAGCTTCTCTCTCTTCCCTCTTAGCTCTTGCTTCCTGCTGAGGTCCAGTGCAGTCTTGTCTAGTTTGTGTGTCCAGAGTGTTGGAGACCTCAAAGTCCAGTCCTGCAGCCACCATCATTTCAAGTAAGATAAAGTCACAGCTTTATGAGTCAAGTCAGTCCCTGTCATCTGTCAAGTCAGCGTGGTCTGCATTCAATTGTCCAGTCCTACTACAAGTCCCAGCAAGCCCTTAAGGTCTCTGCGTCACTGGTCACCTCCTTGGGCCCTGGCTGAGCTGTATAGACCAACTATCTACCCTCAGTAAAGCTACCGTTGTCTGTAACTTGGTGTCGGAGTCTTTATTGCCCCGGTGCCTAGCCCAGGATCCAGCGATATACCTCCGGGTGGTTTTAGGCTAAACCATGCCCTGGCGTCACGAATACAAGGGGTTAATGCCATCTGCCCCTAGGGTAACAAAATCTGCCCTCATCACACCCCGTACCACACCAGGCTTTGATGTTCACCTGTGGGGCACTTGGAGATGGAAGCGTGGCTGCGTGACTAGGCCTTGGGACTCCTCAGGACACCAGACACTCTCAGGTCTTGACTGTACCTCAGCAGAGCTTAGACTGACTAGCTAGCTCCTCCCAGGGTTTATATGGGGGAGACTTTGGAGGGGTCCTATAGGTCACCCACAAGTCATCTGGTCACTGACACCTTCTCTGGTTACAAGACTTGGCAACAACATTTAAAGGCACATAACATTATACATTATGCAATAGATATAATTAAGCATTTATGATACACAGATTAAGGGGGGACTCAGAGGACACTGCAATAGAGTCTGCCAGACAGGACAGCAAGGGTACAGGGGTACAACTCTACTGGGCCACCACACATAGCCCTAAAGAGTGAATGCCAGGAGGTTTCTGGCTAGCCCAACTTTCGAACATTGCCAGGTTCAGCTCGCGCAATCCTGGCAATATCGGGGCTGACAGCTCACAGCCTGGAGCAAGGTGCAGTGAGTATGGAGTCCCCTAAACCTGGATTCAGTCTGAACTTCTGGGGGGACTGAGCTGTACTCGCAGCTGACAGCCGCGGAGACAGCTAAGATCAGCAAGGAAGGAGTTAATTAGTGCTGCTGAGCAGCACTAGTTAACTCCTTGGGGAGGGTGTATACATTATACAGCCATCTATGTGGCTGTATAATGTATACAGTTAATAGCATTATACTTACCCCTCATTGGTGGTCCGGGCCTCCTCTTGTGTAGCCCCGCCTCTAACGATGTCATCATTAGGGACAGAGCTGCACAAGAAGAAGCTCACAGCCTGTAACGAGGTACGATATGTATGCCTTTGTTCACATTATGCATTTTTGAGACAAAAAGGCATGTTAAAAATGTATAATGTGAACAGTCCCTTTCCTCCAATGTCTTCTGAAACAGGGACCCTCCAGCTGCTGCTAAACTACTACTCCCATCATTCCCAGACAGCCAAAGGCTGTCTGGGAATGACGGGCGTAGTAGTTTAGCAGCAGACTCAATTTGGCTAAACTACAACTCCCATCATTCCCAGACAGCCTTTGGCCTCCAGCTGTTACTTCAACTGGGACAAAGATGATGCTGCAGCCAGACAGGATTATATTCTGGATAGTATGGGGACCCCTAGTGGTCCTTTTTTATATTTTTTTTTTAAACCATGACTTCTATAAAAAATGAAATAAAAAATAAAATCTTTATGAAGTATATTAGAAAGGTTAGTGATTTGCCAAGATTTACAAACAGTTTTTGATTCCGGCAACGCCCGTTTAACAAGCTAAAAAATTTCGTGAAAAATTCCTCTAGTGCTCCTGGTTTCTTCTATTCCACCGGACAGATCATCTGTTCCCTTTAGAACTTACGTTCGGAATGCCAAGTTTCCTAGAATAAAAAAAAAAAAAAAACACACATCAAACACTTGCTAACATGTTAACGTGAGGTTTAATGTTGTGTGATGAATATGAGCGAGAAGCTGGGAAAAGTAGTCATTTCCTGAAGTGTTCGGCTAGTCAATGATACCCCCATGCCCCCCCCCCCCCCCCCACCTCCTCCTCCCCTCCAGGCTGATACAAAAGCCCTTTTTATTTCGATCTACTGTGAAAATAAAGCTCAACGCCAAATCCTCTGGACCAACATCCAACGTCTGCTGCAAAAACACGAGTTGGATTAGTCCGTTCAGTGGGCACTTTTGTTCTCGGCAGACAAGGTCCTTCCTCCGGTGACATTCCTGCTCGTGTAAATATGATGTCATCTGGAGCAGCGAACAATGTGATGAATGCCAGACCAACACCCATAGGGCGAGGCAAATCGGGCTTCAAAGAGAATGTTATGTCTTCGCCTCGACAGGACCAGGACGTCTGACGTTTTTTGGTCAAAGAACCATGGAAACCAGAGTCAACAGAGGTCTACAAAGAACTGTCAGACCATCTTCTATTTAAACCCATAGGGGAGATTTATCAAAACCTGTGCAAAGGAAAAGTTGCCCAGTTGCCCCTAGCAACCAATCAGCTCACTTCAACGATGTGGAGGAAGAGCGGCGCAGTTGCCCATAGCAACACTGCATCTTCTCCACTCTGCACTATACTGTCAGCGTAATGCACCCTGCTCAGTAAAAAGGCAGTTTTCGGTAACCTGACATCGGTGTGTTTCTTTACTACCTGTGTCTTGCCCAGGAGAAGCTGTCTCCAACCTCGGGCCATGTATAGGCTAACTGTGCCCTGGCGTCACAAAGTGATAAGGTATTTCCTATCACCCCTGTGGCTACCACATATAGGGGGAGATTTATCAAAACCTGCCCAGAGGAAAAGTTGCCCAGTTGCCCATAGCAACCAATCAGCTCGCTTCTTTCATTTTTAACAAGGCCTATGCAAAATGAAAGCAGCGATCTGATTGGTTAATATGGGCAACTGGGCAACTTTTCCTTTGCACTGGTTTTGATAAATTTCCCCCTATATAGTCTTCTCCTTTTTTCCATCCTACTGTTTTTTTTTTTTCACAGAAAACAATAGGTCAAATCAAAAAGCGCATAATAAAAACATAAAAAAAAAAAAAAAAGCAAAGTAGTTACGGATGTTCTATTTAAAGTCTTGCGACAAATAAAAGTCCAGATGTTCTCGTGACTTCCTTTCTTCTCGGAGAACCTTCCAAGTAGTCTACAGTAAGTGATAAACCAAGTGTTTCTTAAAAATGTCGGTCCGAGCCTCCAAGTAAAAATATATATATATTTTTTAAATAACAGAATACAATGAAGGGAACCTGGCAAAATAGCGAGTAAAAGCTTAGCTCCTGTTTAGAGTCGAAATTGGCCGGATCTTATTGTTGGGATGTTTCCGTGAACATATTTTTGAAGCTGAATCTATTCTGCACACTGTAGAACAGTGGTCTCCAAACTGTAGCGCTCCATATGTTGCAAAACTACAACTCCCAGCATGCCCGGGCAGCCGCTTTTTGCAACATCTGGAGATCCACAGTTTGGAGACCACTGCTCAACAGGATAATAAAAAATATAAGCTATATCAAGCTGCCTTAAACTCAACCTATCTTGTTTTTCCTGCAGTAACCAATCACAGCTGGGCTTCCCTATCTCATCCCCTAGAGCAGTGGTCTTCAACCTGCGAACCTCCAGATGTTGCAAAACTACAACTCCCAGCATGCCCGGACAGCCGTTGGCTGTCCGGGCATGCTGGGAATTGTAGTTTTGCAACATCTGGAGGTCTACAGGTTGGAGACCACTGCCCTAGAGGTCACGTGACGTACCAGTACACGGTGACCGGAACAAGGCGCCCACCATTAAAGGAGAAGTATCACGTACAGAAGGCAGACCACATAGATGGGTCCCGGAAGAGCAGGGTTAGGGAGGTAAGGAGACATCCGGCCTCCATCTTGACTCATCGGACCCCTGCAATTGTGCTATGGGTGGTCTGATAAGTCCCCCCAAGCTTTTGATGAGTACTGATCACGGCATCTCAATGATTAAAGGAGATATATCGTGTATAAAAAAGTATCCCCTATCCGCAGGATAGGGGATACGTTTTAGATTGCGGGGGGTCCGACGGCTTGTCATCCCCTGCACGAAGTGGCGGATGACACGCCCCCTCCATATATCTCTATGGAAGAGCCAAAGATACTGTAGCCATACAGCTCTCTCATAGAGATATATGGAGGACGCATGTTAGTCGCATCTTCGTGCGGGGATAAACACACCCCGTTTCCGGAGAGAGCCGAAGCCCCGTACAGTAGATCGGGGGGAGGGGGGGTACCAGCAGTCAGACCCCCCCGCAATCTAAAACTTATCCCCTGTCCTGCGGACAGGGGATATGTTTTTGTACACAATATATCTCCTTTAATCCTTGAGATGCCATGATCAGTACTGATCAAAGGCTTGGGGGGGACTCATCGGACCACCCGCAGCACAATTGCAGGGGACCGATGAGTCAAGATGGAAGCCGGATGTCTCCTTACCTTCTCAATGCCGCTCTTCCAGGACCAAACTGTATGGTCTGCATTCTATCAGACTCTACAAATGGATCGTAGATAACACTGATCAGTGTGATGCCGGTACATAGCACTAAACAGTCATAGCAATCAAAATGATTGCTATAATAATAATAAAAGTAAAAAACACAAAAAAAGAAAATATTGCCAAAAATTCTTTTGAAAAAAAAAAATGTTTAACTTAAAAATTTGACTTAATCCGTTGGTCATTTTTGGATGACAGAAATCCTCCATGACGCAGAAGCCAATTTTCCTCATTTTAGAGAAAATAATTTCCTACCCGACTCAAAATCTGGCACCAGAAGAAATCCCCGGATCAACAACCAATTTAAGGTAATCTAGTATCCATATGGCTTCTTTCCTGCAGCATTTTGCAGTGTCTGTTGGAGGTATACGCCAGGGGGATTCTCCAAAGTATGCGTCTGATGGATAACTCTGACGGATGACGCTCAATGGCATCCATCATCCATAGGTAGGCCCCCATGGTAAAGAAATGTATACCACACAGTACAGTTGTCCCTCAAGTTACAATATTAATTGGTTCTGGGACGACCATTGTATGTTGAAACCATTGTATGTTGAGACCAGAACTCTATGGAAACCTGGTAATTGGTTCTGAAGGCACCAAAATGTCATCCAAAAATAGGAAAAAGTGAGGATTAAAGAAAAATAAGTAGATAACTAATATAGATAAAGCAAATCCTTACATATAAAAGTAAGAAAGATCTGCTGGGAGCTGTAAATCACTGTCTATGTCAGTATTCCCAAGCAGGGAGCCTCCAGCTGTTGCAAAACTACAACTCCCAGCATGCCCGGACAGCAACAGCTGGGGCCACCCTGCTTGGGAAACACTGGTGTATGTAGAGGACAGGAGCTTCTTCAGGGTACACACAATGTCCTAAAAAAAAGTTATGGAGTCGCCTTCACCTGGTGTCCAAAGGAGCAGTTAACCCTGGTACAGGTAAAGTGTACAGAACATGTAATACCTCCCTGTACTGTAGGAGGCGCTACCAGACACCAGTCAGTGCATACGCTTCAGTAATACAGGTAAAGAGTATACAGAACATGTAATACCTCCCTGTACTGTAGGGGGTGCTACCAGACACCAGTCAGTGCATACTCTTCAGTAATACAGGTAAAGAGTACAGAACATGTAATACCTCCCTGTACTGTAGGGGGCGCTACCACACACCAGTCAGTGCATACACTTCAGTCATACAGGTAAAGAGTACAGAACATGTAATACCTCCCTGTACTGTAGGAGGCGCTAGCAGATACAAGTCAGTGCATGCACTTCAGTAATACAGGGGTTTTACCAGTGAATGTCCATTCTGATTGGTCTGTTCTTCCAGCCATTGACACGTTTCACAGATCTGGACTGTCTGTACATTGTATGTTGAGTCTGGTTTCAACTTACGATGGTCCAGAAAAGACCATTGTATGTTGAAACTAGTGTATGTTGAGGTCATTGTAAGTTTAGGGAACACTATACACGGCCGTGTCTGTATTCCATACAGTAATTCAATGGAAACCCCCCCCCCCTCCCATGGACATGAATGGAGGGGGGGTGGCGCAACGTCGCATCTCCAGTCCTGGAAAGACAAAGGTTTTCAAGAATGAAGCAGCAGCCCGGCATAGAATGTGGGTGCTGCACGGAGATCGCAGGGAGTCCCAGCCTATAGATAGGGAATAAGATGTCTATGGCCGGAATACCCCTTTAGTCCGCCTGCCTCAGAGAATTGACCGGACAGGATCCTCTCCTGCACGAATCGATACACTCCAGCCAGTGGCTTTCTGCATGGGATATGGCAGTGTACCCCACACAGGCTTTCTGGGCTTAGGTAGCGGACTATACTGCTAGGCATTGGAAGGTGAACTTACCTGTAACTCCCCAGGCCCTCCTTTTTGCAGTCTATTGACTAGTTGTGGGGGAGGCGGTGGGGCCTCAGAGTGTGCCCAGATAAGTTCATGTTGTTCTGTTAGTAGCAAAGTGTACTATGCCTACTGTCCCCTATGTGTTGGGAGTAGAGATGAGCGAACTTACAGTAAATTCGATTTGTCACGAACTTCTCGGCTCGGCAGTTGATGACTTATCCTGCGTAAATTAGTTCAGCCTTCAGGTGCTCCGGTGGGCTGGAAAAGGTGGATACATTCCTAGGAAAGAGTCTCCTAGGAATGTATCCACCTTTTCCAGCCCACGGGAGCACCTGAAAGCTGAACTAATTTATGCAGGAAAAGTCATCAACTGCCGAGCCGAGAAGTTCGTGACGAATCGATTTTACTGTAAGTTCGCTCATCTCTAGTTGGGAGACTTGAAAATATTTTTGGAGGTCAACAGCCTGGCCATGGAGAGGCACAGGGAAAATAATGCTAAAAAACATGTTATTTTCAAAATGGCAAATGTTCTTGTAGGCGCAGTATACTCAACAACAGATTGAGGCCATTGTTAGATCATTCTGGCATAAAACATGGCTGACGTGCAGGGTACCTTGGGAGCGCAACGGCTGGCGAACAATATTGAAACCATTCCTACGGGGAGTCAAGTGGATTTATTTAAAATAAATAAAAATGACAACTTCTTCAGGCAGGGTGTTCCATAGTCTCACTGCTCTAAGGCTAAGTTTCCACATGGGTTTTTTTCTGACAGTTTTTGGAATACTACCACTGCAGTTTTTGCGCCAAAGTCAGAAGTGGATCCATAAGGGAGGAGAAGTATAAGTCCTTCCTTTATATGCCTTATTCCTTATGGATCCACTTCTGACTTTGGCGCAAAAACTGCAGTGGCAGTATTCCAAAAACTGCCAGAAAAAAAACCAAGTGGAAACCTAGCCTTACAGTAAAGAATGCCATTTATGGTGCACATATACACAGCTCTGTTACACCTTCATAGATTCAGATCTGCTGCACATATACACAGCTCTGTTACACCTTCATAGATACAGATCTTCTGCACATATACACAGCTCTGTTACACCTTCATAGATACAGATCTGCTGCACATATACACAGCTCTGTTACACCTTCATAGATACAGATCTTCTGCACATATACACAGCTCTGTTACACCTTCATAGACACAGATCTGCTGCACATATACACAGCTCTGCTACACCTTCATAGATACAGATCTGCTGCACATATACACAGCTCTGTTACACCTTCATAGACACAGATCTGCTGCACATATACACAACTCTGCTACACCTTCATAGACACAGATCTGCTGCACATATACACAGCTCTGCTACACCTTCATAGATACAGATCTTCTGCACATATACACAGCTCTGTTACACCTTCATAGACACAGATCTGTTGCACATATACACAGCTCTTCTACACCTTCATAGACACAGATCTGCTGCACATATACACAGCTCTGCTACACCTTCATAGACACAGATCTGCTGCACATATACACAGCTCTGTTACACCTTCATAGACACAGATCTGCTGCACATATACACAGCTCTGTTACACCTTCATAGACACAGATCTGCTGCACATATACACAGCTCTGTTACACCTTCATAGACACAGATCTGCTGCACATATACACAGCTCTGCTACACCTTCATAGATACAGATCTACTGCACATATACACAGCTCTGTTACACCTTCATAGACACAGATCTGCTGCACATATACACAACTCTGCTACACCTTCATAGATACAGATCTGCTGCACAGATACACAGCTCTGTTACACCTTCATAGACACAGATCTGCTGCACATATACACAGCTCTGTTACACCTTCATAGACACAGATCTGTTGCACATATACACAGCTCTTCTACACCTTCATAGACACAGATCTGCTGCACATATACACAGCTCTGCTACACCTTCATAGACACAGATCTGCTGCACATATACACAGCTCTGTTACACCTTCATAGACACAGATCTGCTGCACATATACACAGCTCTGTTACACCTTCATAGATACAGATCTGCTGCACATATACACAGCTCTGCTACACCTTCATAGACACAGATCTGCTGCACATATACACAGATCTGCTACACCATCATAGATACAGATCTGCTGCACATATACACAGCTCTGTTACACCTTCATAGACACAGATCTGCTGCACATATACACAGCTCTGCTACACGTTCATAGATACAGATCTGCTGCACATATACACAGCTCTGCTACACCTTCATAGATACAGATCTGCTGCACATATACACAGCTCTGCTACACCATCATAGACACAGATCTGCTGCACATATATACAGCTCTGTTACACCTTCATAGACACAGATCTGCTGCACATATACACAGCTCTGCTACACCTTCATAGATACAGATCTGCTGCACATATACACAGCTCTGCTACACCTTCATAGACACAGATCTGCTGCACATATACACAGCTCTGTTCAACCTTCATAGACACAGATCTGCTGCACATATACACAGCTCTGTTACACCTTCATAGACACAGATCTGCTGCACATATACACAGCTCTGTTACACCTTCATAGATTCAGATCTGCTGCACATATACACAGCTCTGTTACACCTTAATAGACACAGATCTGTTGCACATATACACAGCTCTTCTACACCTTCATAGACACAGATCTGCTGCACATATACACAGCTCTGCTACACCTTCATAGACACAGATCTGCTGCACATATACACAGCTCTGTTACACCTTCATAGATACAGATCTGCTGCACATATACACAGCTCTGTTACACCTTCATAGACACAGATCTGCTGCACATATACACAGCTCTGCTACACCATCATAGACACAGATCTGCTGCACATATACACAGCTCTGCTACACCTTCATAGACACAGATCTGTTGCACATATACACAGCTCTGCTACACCTTCATAGACACAGATCTGCTGCACATATACACAGCTCTGTTACACCTTCATAGACACAGATCTGCTGCACATATACACAGCTCTGCTACACCTCCATAGACACAGATCTGTTGCACATATACACAGCTCTGCTACACCTTCATAGATACAGATCTGCTGCACATATACACAGCTCTGCTACACCATCATAGACACAGATCTGCTGCACATATACACAGCTCTGTTACACCTTCATAGACACAGATCTGCTGCACATATACACAGCTCTGCTACACCATCATAGACACAGATCTGCTGCACATATACACAGCTCTATTACACCTTCATAGACACAGATCTGCTGCACATATACACAGCTCTGCTACACCTTCATAGACACAGATCTGTTGCACATATACACAGCTCTGCTACACCTTCATAGATACGGATCTGCTGCACATATACACAGCTCTGCTACACCATCATAGACACAGATCTGCTGCACATAAACACAGCTCTGTTACACCTTCATAGACACAGATCTGCTGCACATATACACAGCTCTGCTACACCATCATAGACACAGATCTGATGCACATATACACAGCTCTGCTACACCATCATAGACACAGATCTGCTGCACATATGCACAGCTCTGCTACACCATCATAGACACAGATCTGCTGCACATATACACAGCTCTGCTACACCATCATAGACACAGATCTGATACACATATACACAGCTCTGCTACACCATCATAGACACAGATCTGCTGCACATATACACAGCTCTGCTACACCTTCATAGATACAGATCTGCTGCACATATGCACAGCTCTGCTACACCATCATAGACACAGATCTGCTGCACATATACACAGCTCTGCTACACCTTCATAGATACAGATCTGCTGCACATATACACAGCTCTGCTACACCTTCATGGACACAGATCTGCTGCACATATACACAGCTCTTCTACACCTTCATAGACACAGATCTGCTGCACATATACACAGCTCTGCTACACCTTCATAGATACAGATCTGCTGCACATATACACAGCTCTGCTACACCTTCATAGATACAGATCTGCTGCACATATACACAGCTCTGCTACACCATCATAGACACAGATCTGATGCACATATACACAGCTCTGCTACACCATCATAGACACAGATCTGCTGCACATATACACAGCTCTGTTACACCTTCATAGATACAGATCTGCTGCACATATACACAGCTCTGCTACACCTTCATAGACACAGATCTGCTGCACATATACACAGCTCTGCTACACCCTCAAAGACACAGATCTGCTGCACATATGCACACAGCTCTGTTACACCTTCATAGATACAGATCTGCTGCACATATGCACACAGCTCTGCTGCACTATAGCTTCTGCAAACTCTGGGACCTTAACCTCCTGTGCGGGTAAGCTATGTTTTGGGGAGCTTTTCTTATAGTAGGATCCTATCTGCACATTACATTGAACTTCCTCTCCTGCCATAACCACACAGATCAGCGTCGAGCAGGAGGAGGGACAGAAATGCAGCCAAGGATTTCTCAGTGATCAGGCATAGGGCTGTACCAGTGCTTTGTCTGATCAGTAACCAAGCGGTCAGGGTTGTCTGGCACTGGCAAACCACCGTCTTACTGCAAACTATAAGATTTTTTTCTTCCTAACAAGTGTGTCCCAAAGTCCAAAAAATTGGTATATATTTAGCTCTAGAGGACACAGTATAAAGGAAACAGTATTAAGATACTCACGTATTGCTGAAACAACAATAATACAATTTGCTTTGAACCTGATCCGCAAAAGATCGAATGTGAATTCAAATTTTCAAAAACTTTTTTTAAGAGAATAAATGATACTACTTTACTGATCTATCTCCAGGAATCTTCCTAAATTAAGAAAAAGTTTACGCATTTGCAGGTATATGTTACTGAGAAGGCTACAGGAAGCGTTATTCTTAGCTAAGCGTCTGATAAGATATCAAGTCACAATCTCATTACAGTTCCTCATTTCAGCTAAAATGTATGTATTTTTCAAAATATATATATATACCGTGTATATATATATATATATATATATATATATATATATATTCTTTCTCTATGGCTATGTTCACCAGTAGAATTTATGATCGGAATCAGAAACATTCTGCTCCCAGGTTTTTTCATTCTCATTCCAACTTCCAAGGAGGTGATGTAAAGTCAACTGCAAAATATCCTGTCCTAAAGGTATTCCAGGAATTTTTTTTATATGACTATGCTACAGGGGCTGTAAATGTAGCAGAAACCTCCTTTATTTGGAACAACGCGTTTCGACGCCAGGACAGGCGTCTTTTTCAAGTTCACAACATCCAGGATTGTTCACAACAACGGGTTGTTCCAAATAAATCGCCTAGTGATCTTCTTGTTCCTCATCCATTCTGCGCCGATTCAAGTCCTTGTGGAGTTTGGAGGTTTTTGCTACATTTGCTACACCGTTGCGGTGGTGGGACTGGCTGCATTGTGGAATACCTTTTACAGTGTTGTGCCTGACTTTGCACAACCTATTGGGTAAGCGCATCCGATAATATCGGCTTAGTTATATTACCGTTTTAATGCACTATGGAGCGCTTCTTGTTTTTTTACATGTTTTTTTACAGGGGCTGTAAAGTTAGTGTAGTTCATAATATAATGGCCCACATTTATGATTGTGGGTGTAAGTGAAGCATTTTTTTACACCTTTTTTTTGTGTGCTGATAATGTGTAGGAGAACCAAATTTATTAAATGTTCACAGAGCATTTGATAAATTTTTACAAAAGGCGCATAAATCCCTTCTATATCATTTGTATTGCCAAAATCAGTGGATCGCAACTCAAAATCAGTGGATTGCAACTCAAAATCAGCAGAAATTTGTAAGCAAAAAGGCGCAAATAAACCCTGCTTGCACCTTTTTGTGCCTCTTGTAGACACAAAAAACAGTCTAAGACAATGATAAATGTCGGCCAATGTCTGTACCTGTGTTTTATGGAACGTCTCGCAATGTTTATGTGATCTTTGTCCCGATGTTTATTTTTACCAGCATACACAATGAGTGTTGTCTCAGATTTTTCCAGGTTGCAGTGAGGCCTGAGACATTACATCACTAGTCAGGTGTTCAACGGGAACCTGTCTGTTTAAATGGGGGAAGTGAACGCTGGGTGGGAAGGAGATCATTCTCCACAGGGCTGCGGGGAATTGTCCTAGGTGTGCTTCAATGGGTGGGGTGGCTGATGTGTGGGAGGGAGAAAAATGATCTCACACTTACAAACAAGGAATCCTGGGACTTGTAGTTGGAGGTAGGGAACTCCAACAGGAAATAGCCATTTCACAAAAAGAAATCAGCAGCATTATCTCGGACTCACATCGTAGCCATTTAGGCCCAAGACAAACACGGATCCTTCCTAAGCATGTCCATTACTGTCTGGCAGGTAAGTACTAAAGTCACTTTATGGTGGATGACCACTTTAAGCATAACATGGGAAAGAGCAAGTGTTTTAAAAAAATATGACCCATCTGATTTAGATCCGGTAGCACACCCAGAGTAGGTGATAGCACAACTTGCCATAAATTGCTATAGGCCCAAATGCTTTTTTCCACATTAAACTGTAATACATGTGAATTTAACATCTCATATTAAAAAAAAGGGCAAAAACTCTACAATTCTAGATCATTGGATCCTTCTTTTGTTTGCACTTAGGGCGTTGGTGGAGCGACCTGCCAAGAACACGCAGGCCATTACAAGGGAGTGGTGGGAGCTCATCGTCTTCTGCAGGATGGAAGGACTGAAATATTTTTATATTATTGTTTGACATTTAAATAAAAAATGATCCATCATGTAGCTGTCGTATAACATAAATCAGATTTACTCGCTACCTCTTTAAAGTGTCATTCATCACATGTTCATTGAGCTACAGCTATAAAGTATGGTAACTTACATTACATTTTGGCGCTGGACTTCCCATAACTAGATTTTTAAGATTACATGAACTCGAAAAAAGGGATCTACATAATAATCCCCAGTTAGCACAAACAGGTAAAAAAAGACTATCTTGGGGCGAGGAATCTAAAGAAGCCCTGAACTGTTTTCCACCAATTTGATTAGAGTTGTGGTGACACGCTAGGAATACCTGATCACTTTGTGACGCCAGCGCACCGTTAACCTATACATGGTCCGAGGTTGGAGACAGCTTCTCCTGGGCCAGACATGGGAAGTAAAGAAACACACCGACGTCGGGTTACGGATAACTGTCTTTACTGAGCAGGGTGCAGATGGTATTACATGCCAACAGTATGGAGCAGAGTGAAGACGATGCAGTGTAACCCCTTGGGAGCCCTGTTGCCTTGCTGGGACTTATGGTGCTTTTCACCCAGTTGATTAATACTGACTTGATATGAGGCTGAAGATTGTTCCATGTCGCTAGCGTTCTGACAAGGTCCTGTCACTTGGGCTTGAGTTTCCTCTGTACGGGGGATCCCTTGCAGAATGGCTGGATAAGACTTGAGAAGAGATTTGATCTGGGCTTCACTCAAAGCTTCTCCACATACAAATCACTACTTTACCACACTTGACCTCAGCTTAGACTGGGGTAACTCTTCCCCCACTTCTCTATATAGCTAGCAAGTTAGGGGTTACCATTGGCAGGAAGAGTCACATTGACTTGCACTGCCCCTCTGCTCTTAAAGGTATATAAATAACATATAACACAGTACTTATGAAAAATACAATAAATGTTTGATAAAGTGCTTAAACATAATAACTGTAACAGCCAGTCCTTTAGTGGGCCCAACACCTGTGCTGCAGGTCTGCCCGAGGAAGTCCAAAGCCATCAGGACAGCCTTTGGTGCTGGGACACCACCTCCTGCACAGAATACCGTACGTGTGAATAGACCATGAAGGTGAATTGTATAAGGATGGACCTGGGAAGATAATAAACTGGAGATTACAGAACATATTACCGAGATATAATAGAAAGAATCATTAACAATTACAGTCCAAAGATTAAAGGACGTAAAAATGGAATACACCGCAGAATACACTCTTTGGAGCCTTCTTATCATTGTCGTTAAACCTTGAGCTATGTTATTTTGATTTTCCTCTTATCACTTGCATGATACGGGTGTGGTAGCCCTTGGGGGGTGTATGGTGGTGGTGGTATGGTATCGGTATATGAGGGGTTACTGTTAACCCTATAGTTCGTGACGCCAGGCTGAGGGCTGGTATACTGAGTCAATGCGGCCTATCGCCGCACTTCCCAGTAACGATAGGTGCATGAAATGACTGAAGGTCCACAAGGAGATTGAACTTGAACAACTTTACTAAAGTGCTTGCAGTATCCAAGGCACAGTAACAGTCTCATATAAACAGTCCTTATCTTGCTTAGTGACTGACCTTGAGCTAGTCATAAAGTCTCTGAATTTAGGGTAGATATTTGCAGATCCGTCCGGATTTAGGGGTATTATTAGGTCCGGTGATGCTGCAGAGTGTCTGGGGATTGATACACTCTAGATTTAGAATTGTTCAGCCGTTGCCGCAAGGCTCGGGCCTAACTCACTGCGTTAGTTGCTGCGCAGATCCTTCTCTCATGACAGCCCACGAGGTAAGAGAGAGAAACATGGCCGCCGCTCCCTTATATGGGCAGGGGGGCGGGGCAAATCCGATTGGTCCGAACATCTGCCATTCACCATTACAGAGAGTAATGGGATTGCTTACGTCACAGGGCCTCCAAAGGTCCTTAAGCTTAATACCATAGAGTTCACCTAGTCACATGACCCGCTGGTCCTGCAACGCTATGGTACAGGCAATTAACCATTTATTTACAGATATATCAATATATTTACATTAACCTTATATAGACTACTGGTCTATTAGTAGAAATAGAGGCGACAAGGGGTTAAATTAAATGACAGGGATCCCTACGTCCTAGAGACTCTGGCTATGGGGACCCACACATACATAGGTACCGTATAGGATGCGGTACCGGGACACCACACGGGTAAAGTCGCCCTGGCACTATTTTATTTATATTACACTCAACGTAGTCTATTAGTGACTATCTTTAGTCTACTGTATGTTTAGTGTATGACTATGCACAGTATTGTGATTATGTCTGGGAAACTAATCAATGGTGGACTTTGTTTTTGTCCATTAAAGGGGTACTCCGCCCCTAGACATCTTATCCCCTATCCAAAGGATAGGGGATAAGATGTTTGATCGTGGGGGTCCCGCAGCTAGGTGTGGGCGGCGGAGGTCTTGACGACACTGTTACGCCCCTCTGGATGTCACGCCACTCCCCCTCAATCCAAGTCTATGGGAAGGGGCGTGGCGGCTGCCACGCCCCTTCCCATAGACTTGCATTGAGGGGGAGTGGCATGACATCAAGAGGGGCATAGCAGTGACGTCACAACCCCCCCCTGGCCAACCCCCACTGTGGGTACACTGCAGCATTTGATGGCATAACTGATTGAAGGTATACCAACGTACAGCAGAGGGAGGCAGAATAACAACGACAAGAACAAAAAATACAGAAAAATAAATTTCAAATAAGTTATACATTGATACATTTTACTCAGTGACATAAGTATTTGATCTCAGAGTTTTGACTCTCAGGTGTCTTTTATATAGGTAATGAGTTGAGATTAGGAGCACTCTTTTAAAGGGAGTGCTCCTAATCTCGGCTTGTTACCTGTATAAAAGACTACTGTCCACAGAAGCAATCAATCAGATTCCAAACTCTCCACCATGGCCAACCAAAGAGCGGTCTAAGGACTGGCACTCGTGACATCATGGTCACACCCCGCTCGTGAAGTCTTGGCCAAGCCCCCTCAATGCAAGTCTATGGGAGGGGGGCGTGACGGCCTTCATGCCCCCTCCCATAGACTTGCATTGAGGGGACGTGGCTGTGACGTCAAGAACGTCAACCAAAGAGCGGTCTAAGGACTGGCACTCGTGACATCACTGTTACACCCCGCTCGTGAAGTCATGGCCACGTCCCCTCAATGCAAGTCTATGGGAGGGGGCGTGACAGCCATCACGCCCCCTCCCATAGACTTGCATTGAGGGGACGTGGCTGTGACGTCAAGAACGGGGCGTGACGTCACAAGCCTCCGGCGCTGCACCTTACGCTCTAAACGAATGCGGGATGCAGCAGGGAGAACGCGGTCGTCCCCAGCGGCGGGACCCCTGCGATCAGACATCTTATCCCCTATCCTTTGGATAGGGGATAAGATGTCTAGGGCCGGAGTACCCCTTTAAGAAGGAATGAGACATAAGAAACAAGGCAAAGTCCGTCTACTGAGAGCGCGGCTGGGTGCGGCAGAGTACGGTCACCATCACCTTTACCCAGTTTTGGCATCCGGTGGAGAAGACAAGAGCAGGCTAGATTACAAACTGGAGAACAATATTCTGTGGAACAGCAAATGTAAAGGAATTATTGTAGATAGTAAATCATTAGAAATTGTGAATCATAATGTGGATATAAATTCTAAGGCTTTTAGGAGCTGTCTGACTGCTAGAGAACTATTATAAATCAACCTACGGTTATATCGTGCCAACAAACACAATGAGGTGCCTGAGGCGCGACATCAAGCTCCTGCGCTAGAATGTAAAACTGGTACCAGCCCCCCCCCCCCCAACCTACTATGTGCCATTAATAATACCGATGTCTTCTTACGTGGGAGAAGGCCTCAAGGACTCTCTCAGGCACCAGAACCCAGGTGCGGCTGCTACTTCTGAATCCCTGTAGTTTACCCTTTTATCAAACCTTGCCCAAAAAAGTGAGCAGGGCTAAGCAGGGAGGGGTGTGGACCCCCAAACTTGACACGTTTACTATAATTTAGGCCAGAGATTGGTGAATGAAATCTACACCGCCTCATAGCTTGTGTACAATAAAGCTTCAGGCGCAGATCAGCCTAGATGTGCCAAATCCATTAGAAAGCGTGCTTCTCTTATAGAAATTTGGCACATTTTACGTACGTACATTTATATACAGTGATCCCTCAACTTACAATGGCCTCAACATACAATAGTTTCAGCATACAAGGGTCTTTTCTGGACCATTGGAACTTGAAACCAGACTTAACATACAATGTACAGAAAGTCCAGATCTGTGAAACGTGTCAATGGCCGGAAGAACCGACCAATCAGAATGGGCATTCACTGGTAAAACCCCTGTATTACTGAAGTGTATGCACTGACTGGTGTCTGGTAGTACCCCCTATAATACAGGGAGGTATTACATGTTCTGTACTCTTTACCTGTATTACTGAAGTGTATGCAGTGACTGGTGTCTGGTAGCGCCCCCTACAGTGCAGGGAGGTATTATATGTTCTGTACTACTCTTTACCTGTATTACTGAAGTGCATGCACTGACTGGTGTCTGGTAGCGCCTCCTACAGTACAGGGAGGTATTACATGTTCTGTACTCTTTACCTGTATTACTGAAGTGTATGCAGTGACTGGTGTCTAGTAGCGCCCCCTACAGTGCAGGGAGGTATTATATGTTCTGTACTACTCTTTACCTGTATTACTGAAGTGTATGCACTGACTGGTGTCTGGTAGCGCCCCCTACAGTACAGGGAGGTATTACATGTTCTGTACTCTTTACCTGTATTACTGAAGTGCATGCACTGACTGGTGTCTGGTAGCGCCTCCTACAGTACAGGGAGGTATTACATGTTCTGTACTCTTTACCTGTATTACTGAAGTGTATGCACTGACTGGTGTCTGGTAGCGCCCCCCTACAGTACAGGGAGGTATTACTGCCCCCCCCCTCCCCCCGCGATCTCCCGTACGGGGCCCCGACAGTCAGTGGCCAGGGGCTGTGTCCGACCACCGCAGCCGACACGCCCCCTCAATACATCTCTATGGGAGAGCCGGAGCGCTGCAATCAGCGGTGGTCGAAATGAGCTATTTCGGCAAAGAGCCGAGAGCCCCGTACAGGAGATAACGGGGGGCCCCAGCGGTCGGACCCTCCGTGATCTGAAACTCTCACTGGTGTCTGGTAGTGCCCCCTACAGTACAGGGAGGTATTACATGTTCTATACACTTAACCTATACCAAGGTTAGCTGCTCTGCTCCTTTGGACACCAGGTAAGGGAGGCTCCATTACTTTTTTAGGACACTGTGTACTGTACAGGACCCTGAAGAAGCTCCTGTCCTCTACATAGACAGTGATTTACAGCTCCCAGCAGATGTTACTTACTGTTACATGTTAGGATTTGCTTTATCTATATTAGTTATCTACTTATTTTTCTTTAATCCTCCCTTTTTCCTTTTTTTTGGATGACATTTTGGTGACTTCAGAACCAATTACCAGGTTTCCATAGAGTTCTGGTCTCAACATACAATGGTTTCAACATACAATGGTCGTCCTGGAACCAATTAATATTGTAACTTGAGGGACCACTGTATATAGACTGGCATATGAAATGCCAATCTTTGGTAAATTTCCCTACAAGCGTTTTATGGTAATTCTAAAAATGAAGCAGATTGTCTATACCAGGGATTCCGGCCGAATGTACTTTACATCTGATATGTAGACATCAGCTCACCGCTAGTAGAAGTCAAATGCCAGCGGGGGCAAGGAACAGCCATGGGTGCAATGGCTGAAGAAATAATCATAAGGAAGGAACATCCAAGACTGCTGGCTCTTCTTAAGGTGATTCTGAACCAATACAACCCATGGGCACCGGAAAAGTTCTCATGCTGTGGAAAACTACTCATATGTTGAAGAATCTTGGTATGGGGCAGGTATAGTGTTCCTTATGTAAAGTTGGATGAGATGTGTTGACTGCTGGTTTGCATCTTCGAATCATTTTGCCACCGTACTGTAAAATGTCTGGTCAATGACGTCTTGTCAGGAACCCTTGACCACATTCCATGGAAACCAAGTCTATGCAGAGACTCCTAATGGTATCCTCTAAAGCTGCCATGGACGTTCATATTTGGAGTATAAAATCTATGTATTATTGAGTAATATAGGGCCTAGGTTTCCTGAGCAGCGATGACCTGACAGTTTAGGCCCTAAACTTTCAACAGGGACACAGTGATACCCAACGTCAAGTTAACAGGGTACTCTGCCCCTAGACATCTTATCCCCTACCCATAGGATAGGGGATAAGATGGCTGATCGCGGGGGTCCTGTTGCTGGGAACCCCCGCGATCTCCCTGCTACAACCGGCGTTCGTTTAGAGCATCGGATGCAGTGCCGGAGGCTCGTGACATCACGGTCACGCCCTGCTTGTAACTTCATGGCCACGCCCCCTCAATGCAAGTCTATGAGAGGGGGCATGACGGCCGTTATGCCCCCTCTCATAGACTTGCATTGAGGGGGTTGGCCGTGACGGCACGAGCGGGTCATGACTGTGACTTCACGAGCCTCCACCCCGCATCGCCAGTCATCGCTCCGTGCACAGGATGTCTGGAGTGCCGCAACCGAAATTGCGATGGTCCCCAGCGGCGGGACCCCCACGATCAGATGTCTAGGGGCGGAGTACCCCTTTCAGGGGTCAGTTTGACCCAAAGTATCCCCTTCAGAATGACTACAAATGTACTCATGGTATATAGTTTATATATCCCCTGGCACGATTCCAGGTGAAGATGTCTTGGCTAGTAGTATGTACAGGGCCCATGATTTTATGTGTGTAGGATAAACCAAGACCCTCAAACTAAGAGGGTGTTGCAAGTGATAACAGGTCATTTTTACTGAACATCTTCCACATAGTGGAGGCACAGGTCTTGAAGAGTTCTAACCAAACAGTACCCGAGGTAGATGACGGCAGATGGTAGATGGTACTGAAGGAGTTGAAGTGGTGAAGTGTAGATGTGGACAGTTCCTGAGATGGTAAAATCCCTGAAGACTTTGGAAAACTCTGTTTTGATCCTAACAGAACATGCTCATCTGACATGACCGGAGTCCACAAAGGCACAGACTAGGTTATCCCGTCTAAAATCTAAAAAAAAGATCAGTAGAATGAAGTAAGACCTTCAGGCCAGTAAAGACAATACACTACACATGATATTGTAGTCCTCTGTGTAGTAGGTAAGCTATAAAGGGTTACTCTGCCCCCTCAATGCAAGTCTACGGGAGGGGGCTTGACACGCCCCCCCCCCCCCCCCATAGACTTGCATTGAGCGTGCGCGGCCATCAAGTTACGAGCCTCCAGCGCTGCACCCGATGCTCTAAACAAAGACCCCGCTGGGGACCCCCGCTATCAGACATCTTATCCCCTATTCTTTGGACAGGGGATAAGATGGGGCGTAGGGGGCGTAGTACCCCTTTAATGTGCTCCTCTCTCTTCGATATACTCTACTTCTGCCTTGTTGTATAATTCATGTCTTCTCTACTGTGGCAATCCGACTATATTTTATTGATTTGTTTGTAAAACCTTGTACAGTACAATAAAAAAAATCTGTAATATAAAAAATAAGAGACAGTGAAAGCTTTTGAGTAAGTGCAACAATTTAGACTCAAGCCTTTAGTAAGAATATCCTGAGATGTGAGACGTCTTCACATTATGATTGCTCGTACATTATGGCTTTTAGATGATTTTAGACAGTTTATCTCAATAAGGTTCCTCCTGTCTTCGAGGCTTATAGTTCTCATGAATGTGGTTAGAATTAAGCAAACTGCATTAGTTATATTCCCAGACACGGCAGAGATGGCCTGCAGCATTGACTCTATGAGCGCCGGCCACCGGACATAGATTGTTCTTCTTATGGTCCAAATGGATTGGAAAAATCCTAACCCACTAAACACAGGAGGCGAGGGTTGGTCATACTGCTAGGGCCGGCTCTGCCTATAGGCAAAATAGGCAGCCGCCAAGGGCACCCTCTTGATGGGGGGCGCCGGTCTACCTGCCACAAGAAAGTTAGACAACCAGCATCCGAACCACTCGCTCAGCCAACAGCATGAAGAGGAGACTTGTTACAGTGTGTCACCCCAGTAACAAGGTGGGGTGTCAAAGGGCCAGCCAATGGGCGGAGTCAAGGGGGCAGCAAAATTAGCTTTTGCCTAGGGGGAAAAAATCTTTGCACCAGCCCTGCATACTGCACAAAAATGGTAGTAAAGAGGGGAAGATAGAGCAGAAATATCTATAAAATAGCAGAATGGTTAGATGAGCAGAAGTCAATATCGGCATATGCAAGAAAAAGAGGAAGACATTGGCGCTAAATAGCAGTTGTGGTGCGGCAGCCTAGTGTGCAGTGGATAGAGGTTGTAGCGCTCGCTTGTCACGGTCTAGTTACAGTGGTTATGATGGCTGGGGTCTTTATCTCTGAAATCCCGTGCTTCAGTGTTAAGAGCCTGAAGTCAAAGGGGTTATCCAGGAGTAGAAAAACAGAGCAACTTTTTTTTTTTTTTTTTTTTTTTTTTTTAAATGCTCCCTGTCTGTCTCCAGGTTGGGTGTGTTTCTTCTGCTCAGCTCCATTGAAGTGAATGGAGCCAAGTTGTAAAACCACACCCAGCCTGGAGACAGATGGGGAGCTGTTTTCTAAATAAATTACCAGTGTTTTTCTATTCCTGGATAACCTTCGGGGGAACTAAAAAAATGTATATATGGGTAAAGGTGATATAAAAACAACCATACTCACCTCTTCTGATCCCCTGTGGCTGCCACTTCAACACTGCTGATCCATGCTCTTCTTTCAAGAGAAGTGTCGATCCCCCCAGGGACGGCCCTGCTCCTGCCTCTGTATTTTGTATTCTTGTGCGCAGTTGATACTCCATGCAAAGTATGTAATTGTTTCCATGTATATACCTATGTCTGGTTCAAGTCATTTGCACCCACCATCACAGGCATATTAGCACCCGCATACTTACACCATAGTATGGCCCAGGGTCAAGGACTACCCTTTCTATGCCGCATTTCAAGAGTTGCAGAGACCACAGGAGGATGTTCAGAGTTCATCCAGACCTTTAAAGCTACTGTGATACCATAGGTTGCTATAGAGGTACTACTACCCTCAGCCGTAGGGTTGCCACCTTTCTTGCAAAAAAATAAAATAAATAAATACCGGCCGTGCTAATTTGCATAATTAATTATATATGCGTGACATCACAGGATACACATATGTGGGGGAAATTTTGTCCTATTCTGACCCCTATAACTTTTTATTTCTCCTTCTACGGGCCTGTATGAGGGCTCATTTTTTGCAGCCCCTCCCCCCCCCCCTCCCCATTTGAAGTTTTAAACTTTAGTACCTTTTTTGTTTCAATGTGACTTTTTGATCGCCTTCTTTTACCCCTGGTTGGGAAACACTGACCTATACTATATACTACTATATAGTCCAACATGCTGGGAGTTGTAGTTTTGTAACAGCTGGAGGCTCCCTGGTTGTGAAATACTGACCTATACTATATACTACTATATAGTCCAACATGCTGGGAGTTGTAGTTTTGCAACAGCTGGAGGCACCCCTGGTTGGGAAACACTGACCTATACTATATACTACTATATAATCCAACATGCTGGGAGTTGTAGTTTTGCAGCACCTGGAGGCACCCCTGGTTGGGAAACACTGACCTATACTATATACTACTATATAGTCCAACATGCTGGGAGTTGTAGTTCTGCATCAGCTGGAGGCAACCCTGGTTGGGAAACACTGACCTATACTATATACTACTATATAGTCCAACATGCTGGGAGTTGTAGTTTTCGTTTGGGGCAGCTGCTGAGCCACAGGCTGTATAAGGGCATGCTGGGAGTTGTAGTTAGTAACTAACTGCAACTCCCAAATTTAATTTAAAAAAAAGCGATCAAAAAGTCACATCAAAACAAAAAATGGTCCTGTTAAAAACTACAGATCAGGGCGCAAAAAATGCCCCTCATACAGGCCCCGTATAAGGAGAAATAAAAAAGTTATAGGGGTCAGAATAGGACAAAATGTCCCCGCATATGTGTATCCTGTGATGTCATGCATATATAATTAATTATGCAAATTAGTATGGCAGGTATTTTTTTGCCACCAGCTCGGTGTCCTAAGGCAGCTGCCTTAACTGCCTTATGGTAGCACCGGCCCTGACTAGTACTCGCTTCCCCCTCGTGGGTACTGGCTGCACGAGGGCTGCACTGTCTACACTAACATTACTAGGGTCAGTCATTAAACACATACCTCAGAAAAGAACCTGACCTGAATAGTTATATAAGGGGAAGGGAATAGTTTGGCGTTAATGTAAGTCGTGCAGAAATCACAATACGTTGGGACTATTCGTGATAAAGGATCGCTTTATGACAGCTGCTTCCTTATGTTACTGAATAGCTGAGTAGTTTTTCCTTCCCTGGAGGCAACAGCAATAATATAAGTCTGAACGGGTGTGTGAGCCTAGCAGACGTCACGGAGAGTAAACCAACAAACAATGGGTTAAATGCAGACATGGATGAAGCGACCATAAGCCCAAGACACAGCGATTCCGTAACCAGGACCGAGGTGAATAATAAAATATAGGAGTAAAAATCGGATTTGTTTCGGGATTTCATTGGAGATAACGTCCTTTCTGGCTGACGTGCGACCCAAATGGAAATTCCATTTTATATTGAAAAATAAAATGATGAATTTCGAGTAGACGAGCTGCGAACACAGTGGGTGCCGCGCGGTCTGACATTCCTCCTCTGTCTGCTCCTTCTTCATGTTCCACACACTGACAAACCTATAAAGAATAAAGAAAAACACCGCAATAAAGGGGAAAAAAACTCCAAAAAGGAGGTTTGCATACAGTATGGGGGAGATTTATCAAAACCTGTCCAGAGGAAAAGTTGCCCAGTTGCCCATAGCAACCAATCAGATCGCTGCTTTCATTTTGCAGAGGCCTTGTTGAAAATGAAAGAAGCGATCTGATTGGTTGCTATGGACAACTGGGCAACTTTTCCTCTGCACAGGTTTTGTCTATGCTCTGGATCCAAAGCTTCATATAATCCCATTGTTACAAACCACGGACAAGTGCCTTGACCCCACAGCCATAGCCCGTCCTGCAAACTACAATTTGCGTCTTGCTACGGGGTGTACCTAGGGCACAGCCGGTATTTTGGCCACCCTGCCAGTATTTTTATATTAAAAATACCGGCAATGCAATGGCCGGTATTTATCCGACCAATCCTCCAACTACCAGAATGTTGAGCCATAACCTATACCAGTGTTTTCCAACCAGAGCGCCTCCAGCTGTTGCAAAACTACAACTCCCAGCATGCCCGGACAGCCGTTGGCTGTCCGGGCATGCTGGGAGTTGTAGTTTTGCAACAGCTGGAGGCATCCCTGGTTGGGAAACACTGGCCTATACTATATACTACTATATAGTCCAACACGCTGGGAGTTGTAGTTCTGCAGGAGTTGGAGGCACCCCTGGTTGGGAAACACTGACCTATACTATTTACTACTATATAGTCCAACATGCTGGGAGTTGTAGTTTTGCAGCAGCTGGAGGCACCCCTGGTTGGTAAACACTGTCCTATACTATATACTACTATATAATCCAACATGCTGGGAGTTGTAGTTCTGCAGCAGCTGGAGGCACCCCTGGTTGGGAAACATTGACCTATACTATATACTACTATATAGTCCAACATGCTGGGAGTTGTAGTTTTATAACAGCTGGAGGCACCCCTGGTTGGGAAACACTGACCTATACTTTATACTACTATATAGTCCAACATGCTGGGAGTTGTAGTTTTGTAACAGCTGGAGGCACCCCTGGTTGGGAAATACTGACCTATACTATACACTACTATATAATCCAACATGCTGGGAGTTGTAGTTCTTCAGCAGCTGGAGGCACCCCTGGTTGGGAAACACTGACCTAGACTATATACTACTATATAGTCCAACATGTTGGGAGTTGTAGTTTTACAACAGCTGGAGGCACCCCTGGCTGGGAAACACTGACCTATACTATATACTACTAAATAGTCCAACATGCTGGGAGTTGTAGTTCTGCATCAGCTGGAGGCACCCCTGGTTGGGAAACACTGACCTAGACTATATACTACTATATAGTCCAACATGTTGGGAGTTGTAGTTTTACAACAGCTGGAGGCACCCCTGGCTGGGAAACACTGACCTATACTATATACTACTAAATAGTCCAACATGCTGGGAGTTGTAGTTCTGCATCAGCTGGAGGCACCCCTGGTTGGGAAACACTGACCTATACTATATACTACTATATAGTCCAACATGCTGGGAGTTGTAGTTTTGCAGCAGCTGGAGGCACCCCTGGTTGGGAAACACTGACCTATACTATATACTACTACAGGGTGGGCCATTTATATGGATACACCTTAATAAAATGGGAATGGTTGGTGATATTAACTTCCTGTTTGTGGCACATTAGTATATGTGAGGGGGGAAACTTTTGAAGATGGGTGTTGACCATGGCGGACATTTTGAAGTCGTCCATTTTGAATCCAACTTTTGTTTTTTCAATAGGAAGAGGGTCATGTGACACATCAAACTTATTGGGAATTTCACAAGAAAAACAATGATGTGCTTGGTTTTAACGTAACTTTATTCTTTCATGAGTTATTTACAAGTTTCTGACCACTTATAAAATGTGTTCAATGTGCTGCCCATTGTGCTGGATTGTCAATGCAAGCCTCTTCTCCCACTCTTCACACAGATAGCAAGACCGCAACTATTTTAAGGGGTGACACTGATGACGACCATACTTACCTGGTCCCGATCCCTGCTCTGGTTCCTCCACAATCTTCTGCCGTATCTTCTGTTCCGGGGCCAACTTGGTGCATGGGTGGAGCTTCTTGACTTCACCGCTGCTGTTTGCTAGCAGCAGGACCCAGCAGAGAACGGCAGCAGTGATGTCACGAAGCTCCGCCCATGCTCCAATCTGGCCCAGAACGGATGATACGGCTGGAGATTGCGGGTTAGTGCAGGTGAAACTGATGACAGATTTCTTTTAAGCCTCTTGGGCATGGAGTTCACCAGAGCTTCACAGGTTGTCACTGAAGTCCTCTTCCACTCCCCCATGGTGGATGATAGAGACCTTTCGCACCTTCCTTTTGAGGATGTCCTGCAGATGCTCAATAGGGTTTTGGTCTGAAGACATGTTTGGCCAGTCCATCACCTTTACCCTCAGCTACTTTAGCAAGGCAGTGGTCATCTTGGAGGTGTGTTTAGGGTCGGTATCATGGCCCAGTCGCTGAAGGTTGGTATTCATGGTTCCCTGAATGAACTGTATCCCCCAGTGCCAGCAGCACTCATGTAGGCCCAGACCATGACCCTCCCACCACCATGCTTGACTGTAGGCAGGACACACTCGTCTTTGTACTCATCTGGTTACCACGACACACACTGATCAAATATATGTATCTTGGTCTCATCAGACCACAGAATATAGTTCCAGTAATCTACGTCCTTAGTCTACTTGTCCTCAGCAAACTGCAGGCTTTTTTATGCTTCCTCTTTAGAAGGGGCTTCCTTGGACCACCATGCCAAACAACCTGATGCAGTGTGCAGTGTGTATGGTCTAAACACTGACAGGTTGAGCCCCCACCCCTTCAACCCCTGCAGCAATGCTGGCAGCAATCATACATCTACCGTATTTATCGGCGTATAACACGCACTTTTTAGGCTAAAATTTTTAGCCTAAAGTCTGTGTGCGTGTTATATGCCGATACACCCCCAGGAAAGGCAGGGGGAGAGAGGCCGTCGCTGCCCGCTTCTCTCCCCCTGCCTTTCCTGGGGTCTAGAGCCTTGCTGCCGGCCCTTCTCTCCCCCTGGCTATCGGCACCGCTGCCTGTTCTGTCCCCCTGACTATCGGTGCCGGCGCCCCATTGCTGGCGCCGATAGCCAGGGGGAGAGAAGCGGCGTCGACAGCCAGGGGGAGAGAAGGGGCAGCGGCACCCATTGCCGGCGCCGCTGCCCCATTGCCCCCCCCATCCCCGGTGGCATAATTACCTGTTGCCGGGGTCGGGTCCGCGCTGCTTCAGGCCTCCGGCGTGCGTCCCCTGCGTCGTTGCTGTGCGCTGCACAGAAATCTTTGAAATCTTTATGTAAAGCAACAATACTCTTTTTTAGATAGAGAGTTCTGTGCCATGAGGTGCCATGTTGAACTTCCAGTGACTGGTATTAGTGATACCGTATATCTCCATGTGCCTATACACCCCCTCTAATCGGCACCAAGCTGATAAAATCAAGGCCCACATTCAAGGGTCCCTCAGCATGGGTTTACATATGAACATTTCTCAATACCAAAAATTCCTAAAGATTCATGTTCCCCAGGTGGGCAAACTTTGCTTAAAAGTATTCCAAACTGGATCTTTCCTCTAAAACATTGCTTCGCAAAGGATTCTACTTAAAGGGCTACTCCAGCTAAATGTTCAGAACACTCGGAGCCCGTGATCGTGACGTCACGGTCATGCTCCTTCGTGACGTCACGCCACACCCCCTCCATGCATGTCTATGGGAGGGGGCGTGTCGTCCGACACGCCCCCTCCCATAGACATGCATGGAGGGGGTGTGGCGTGCTGTCATGAGGGGGCGTGGCTGTGATGTCACGACCGATCCCGCTGGGTGCTGCCGGAGATCCCAGGGGAACCCCCACGATCAGACATCTTATCCCCTACCCTTTAGATAGGGGATAAGATGTCTAGCAGCGGAGTACCCCTTTAAGGCTTTCCTTCGGTAAAGCAGGTTAGAAAGTGAAGAATGAGGCAAGAAATTGTATTCTTGGTAGGGAGATGTGCAGTACGGGGTCACAATGGCTACATTAAGAAATGACTGATGGTGAAACCTATTCATGGAGTCACTAAATATATACACGGTACATTTTATATATAAGTAGTATTTACGGAGCCCAAGACGCCAGACACAGCAGACAATTGTCTTTTTTAAAGTATTACTATTTATTCATGAATAATCACATCCACTTGCATTATATTTCTATATCAAAAAGATTACAATATTCATGAACGGTCTGTACTTTAGTGGTATTAGGAATAGCAGACGGGCGTCGCATTGCTAATGGTTGATACAGGTAGATCAGATGGTGGCGGAGGCACCAGATCGCTATGGCTGTCGCATACATTTATAGATGAGTACTGGCGTATCAATAGGAGGCAGGGGCAAACAATTCATTGCAAGTAGGTGGAGAATTTCTCTTAAAATGATGCATGGTCAGACCTGAGGAAACAAAGGACATGTCAGTATACATCAGACTGTGCATCATCAAAACTGGAATATAAGTTATATTTGTGGTCAATCTGATCTATCCGTCACAGCTGATGGTTTGTTACAATGTATCCAGGTCAGGAATTCTCTATGAAGTCACTAGGCAATCGTCCTACACCGGGCTGGTGCAAGGATTTTTGCCACCCTAAGCGAAAGCAAATTTTGCCACCCCTTGACCCCAGCCTTTGACACTCCCCATCTTACTAATGGGGTGCAGAAAATGTCGAAAAATGCTGCGGTGGCGCTTCCAAGGAATTAACCCAAAGTCGTGGCTATAAAGTAAAGGATTTATTTTTACAGCATAAAGAAATCAAAGAAAATAAATAAAGCAAGACGCGTTTCGGGAGTCACAGCTCCCTTTTTCAATTGCAGGTGGGTGCTGCCTCAGCAACCACCTGCAATTGAAAAAGGGAACTGTGACTCCCGAAACGCGTCTTGCTTTATTTATTTATTTCTTTATGCTGTAAAAATAAATCATTTACTTTATACCCACGACTTTGGGTTAATTCCTTGGACGCGCCACCGCAGCATTTTTCTACATTTTCTGCATTCTACATGCGGACCCGCCTCATGCTGCAGGCCTGCATACCAAGCTACCATCACCGGCAAGGGACACGCTACCCTCCACCCGGGTACCTACCTACACCGGCTAGAGACCTACACCGCACCCGGCGCCACCTCCAGATAGGCAGAAGAATGCAAATTATTATGGTATCGGGGGGGGCCTGGCTGGACAGGTGCTTCGGATGAGTGGCGGCTGCTTCGCATGCTGGCTACTAACTTTCTTGCTGCAGGCAGAGCGGTGCCGCCATCAAGAGGGCGCTCTAGGCAGCTGCCAATTTTGCCTATAGGCAGAACCGGTCCTACATTCAGAGTTCAGTGGAGCCCTATGGGTACGAGAGGTCTCAGAAGTTGGCAAACTGTTGGCCATAGTTCCAGACTAGAAGAAGACTGGCATCGGGGCATTGCACTGCTGCATTACATAGGACATCCTGATGCTGCCTGGGCATTTCTTCCCTGTCCCATCCCAACTTCTCCTTTAGCTCTCTCCTGCCTTCTCTACCATCATGCATCATCCCAGACTCATATGGTCTTGGGCAGGGTGAAGTCCTGGGAAAAAAAAGTGGGGGAACTGGTCCTGCTGGACTATTGCTAATGGGAACCAGGGACGTGCACACATAGACTCAAAAAGGGGCTTGAGCACCTGTCCTTGCCCTATGATCCCCTCACTGATTGGGACCTCCACGGAGTGATACAGGTCCCATTCAGCTGACATGACTGCCGGAGATCCCTTACTTCAGGAATTGTGTTAATAAATGTAAAGTTTTTTTTAATTTTTTTATTAATAATGAGAAGTGCCCTTTTTTCTACTTGAGCCCCTGCCCACCAAAATGTCTGTGCACTTCCCTAATGGGAACAGTGTTCCAATTGTGGAAAAAGGGCAGGAACTCCGTTCCCATGCGTTCCTGCAGAACTTGAGCCCTGGTCTAGGGTGGCCTTTGGCAGGCATCTTTGAATGTGACACTTAGCTGGTGCCCGCTGCCTCTTGGTTGCCCAGTGTGATCATGCCTCTGAGATTCTTCTCAGATGCCCCATACACCAGCAGACCTGACTTGGTTGCTCTGCGGAAACGACAACTGCAGAAGTTTGAGGCCTACAGGCTCATTGTTGGCTGGAGAACACGATCCATACACAGGTGGGGGGCAGACAGGCATTGATGGGGCAGTGCCAAGACCATAGGAGAAAGATGCTCTTTTAACCCTTAAAGTGGTACTCCTCCCCTAGACATCTTATCCCCTTACCAAAGGATAGGGGATAAGATGTCTGATCGAAGGGGACCCCCGCGATCTCGGCTGTGGCACCCCAGACATCCGGTGCATGGAGTGTACTTCGCACCGCGCCGGATGACTGGCGATGCGGTGCGTGCCGGATGACTGGCTATGCTGAGCATCTGTCACACCCTCTCCCATAGAGGGGGCGTGGCCGTGATGTCACGAGCGGGGCATGGCTGTGACGTCACGAGCCTCCGGTGCTGCAACCTACGCTCTATACGAACACTGGGTGCAGCGGGGTAATCACGGGGGTCCCCAGCGGCGGGCCCCCCGCAATCAGACATCTTACCCCCTCTTTTGGATAGGAGATAAGATGTCTAGGGGTGGAGTACCACTTTAAGACACCATGATCAATTATTTACATTTACTGGTGTAGAGTTCTAAATTAAAAGGGGTTATCCAGGAATCGAAAACTGAGATTTTTTTTTTTTTTTTTTTTTTAAACGCTCCCCCGTTCGTCTCCAGGTTGGGTGTGCTATTATAACTTGGCTCCATTCACCTCAATGAAACGGAGCTGCAGAACCACACCCAACCTGGAGACAGACAAGGGGCGATTCTCGAAAGAAACTGGCTATGGTTTTTCGATTCCTGGATAATCCCTTTAACTTAGAGATGACATTAGAAAATCCCAATCATCACATTTTAAAAATGCAAGGTGAACAGTTTTTATACAGTAATAGTAGACACAACAGATAAGGACGCGTTTCGGCGTGAGCCGAAACGCGTCCTTATCTGTTGTATCTACTATTACGGAATAAAGTCTACTCACCTCACTTTTCTCTGTCATTACCACAAGACAGACTAACAAATGCATCCGAATTTAGTTTGGGGTCTGATTTTTTTTATTTATTTTTTATAAAATTTGAAGTAAAACATTTGGGGACTTAGTTACATTTGCTATTATTAGATTTTTATGTTTTTAGCCTTTTTTTCCAGTTTTGAAATTTTTTTTGATAAGAGCTTCTCCGAGATAAGGACTCCCCAGTGTTAAAATGTTTGGGAGACCCTGCTCTATGCCGATACATTGTAGCAAGCCCTCCGCACAGGAAAGAAATTGTAAGGCTGCGTTCACACGGCAGTCTAGACCCGTTCCGTTCTTCTCCCGTCAAAATTAAAAACGGACAATAACGGATACAAACGGATGTTACTCGTTTGTATCCATTTTTGTTCAGTTAATAAACCATAAAAACATTTTTTTTGTTCTGAGCATGCTCAAAAGTAAAAACGGATCAAAAAACGGATAGAAAAAAACGGATGACATTAAAGGCTCATCCGTTTCCCATAGACTTCAATGTTAAATTTACTGTATCCATTTTTTTCTTCAGTTTTTTTGGACGGAAAGGAGTGCAGACTGGTGCAAACGGATTGTAAAAAAATACCATTGACATGAATGGGATTTTTTTTTTAAACCGTTTTGAATCCGTTTACAGCCTGCAAAAAAGGAAACAAAAACGGGGATAAAAAAATGGGGACAGACGGCCGTGTGAACGCACCCTAAGTGCCCTGTATCGGCAGATGTGCTCTGTTAGTCACAGACTTCATGTTGCCATAGAAAGCCATATGTAGTCTGCAGATGTATTTGCAAAGTAATGGTAACATAAATCATATTATTCATGGAATAGTAAGAAGCACCAGTGTAATGAGAACCTTGTATTATGGAGTCCCCTGTCAGGTGATCTATTTACTGCACCACCTGGGAGCAGTATATAATAGATGGAGAGAATATATACTATGACTTGGAGCCAGATTTCTAAGTAAAAATTAAAAGGGATTCTCCACTGTAAAACATTGTATTTTAGATCAACTGGTGCCAGAAAGTTAAACAGATTTGTAAATTATTTCTATAAAAAAAAAACGTAATCCTTCCAGTACTTATAAGCAGCTGTATGATCCACAGGAAGTTCTTTTCATTTTGAATTTCCTTTCTGTCTGATCACAGTGCTCTCTGCTGACACCTCTGTCCATTTTAGGAACTGTCCAGAGTAGGAGCAAATCCCCATAGAAAACCTCACCTGCTCTGGACAGTTCCTGAGATGGACAGAGGTGTCAGCAGAGAGCACTGTGGTCAGGGAGAAAGGAAATTCAAAAAGAAAAGAACTTCCTGTGGATCATAACAGCAGCTGATGAATACTGGAGGGATTAAGATTTTTTAATAGAAGTCATTTACAATGACAAATCTGTTTAACTTTCTGGCACCAGTTAATTAAAAAAAATGTTTTTTCCAGTGGAGAACCCCTTTAAAGTAAATCATGACAGGACTCATAAGAGAGACAGAAAGAGTCCTGATTTAAACACACACGCACCAATGTGTTTTCAGAGTAAACTGTCAATCATATTGTATGGGGGCGGAGTAAGCAGGACTCTTACTATTGTTCCCATGAGTCCAGTGAAGATTTACTTTGTGATATACAGGTTTATATGATTTGGAGCAGGATTTCTGAGTAAAAAGTAGGGTAAATCATGACAGGACTCCTAAGAGAGGCAGTGAGAGTCCTCATTACCCCGCCCATAAATAGTGATTGACAGTTTTCCCTGTAGTAGTGTGGGCGGAGTAAGCAATAATCTTACTGTCACTCCTGGACCATTGTAAGAGTCCTACTTACTCCGCCCCATATAATATGATTGACAGTTTACTCTGTACACTAAAACAAAGAACGCTGTCAATCACTAGGCGTGGGCGAGGAAATCAGGACTCTTACTGTCTTTCTTAGGAGTCCTGGCAAGATTTACTCTGCTTTTCACTCAGAAATCCTCCTCCAAATATCAATTTAAATATTACAGACATTGGGGGAGATTTATCAAAACCTGTTTAGAGGAAAAGTTGCTGAGTTGCCCATAGCAACCAATCAGATCGCTTCTTTCATTTCTGAAATGACCTCTAAATAATGAAAGAAGCGAACTGGTTGGTTGCTATGGGCAACTAAGCAACTTTTCCTCTGGACAGATTCTGATAAATCTCCCTCTAAATCTTTACTTGACTCATAGGAACAATAGTTAGAGTCCTGCCTACTCCGCCGGGGCAATGAGGACTCTCAAAGCCTCTCTTAGGAGTCCGGTCATGATTTACTCTACTTTTTACTAAGAAATCCTGCTCCAAATCATATAAACCTATATATCACAGAGTAAATCTTCACTGGACTCATGGGAACGAGGGTCCTTTTTACTCCACCTCCAAACAATATGATTGACATTTTACTCTGTAGACACATTGACGAAGGGAAAACTGTCAATCAATAGGTGTGGGCGGAGAAATCAGGACTCTCACTGCCTCTCTTAGGAGTCCTGATTTACCCTACTTTTTACTCCTGCTCCAAATTATATAAACCTATACATCCCAGAGCTGAGATGCTCTCCCTCTATCCTATGTTCTTCTTCACTAGGGTAGCAGAAATCACCCGACGGGTTTCTTTTCCTGCATCAACAAAAGTTAACTTGTTTTATTGCTTAAGTATAATGGAACTTTGGGTGAACAACGGTACTTACTTCTTCATTTAAAGGAGTGACTTTCTGTTCCTCCACGTCCAAATCCTGAAAAACAAATGTATGTTTAGACCCAGACAGAAACACCTTAGTAAATAATCATAACTATATGCTAAAAGGCTCACCTTTTGGTCCGAACAAGGCGCCATAACAAGGCTGGTTGCAATAGGGTTTTCCCTCATGCTGAAAAAAAAACAACAATAAAACGTGCAAATAAGTACGAGGTATCAATATAAGAAACATAGTAAAGAATATTGTATTATATATTATATAGCGGAGCCCGACGCCAATGTAAAACAGGTCTAATTGGGACAAAAGTGACCCAAAATAATAAGCATAACAAGAAGGTATATACAAACATAGACAGTGCTATGATGTTATGTCTAGCATAGGTACGAGGTATAATGGTGTATAATGGTCTTTAAAATTGGGCTTAAAAACTGCTCAGCGTTTGGAACAGACTGTTCCAAACGCTGGAGCCGGGAGCTTGTAACGTCATAGCCCCGCCCCATCATGACATCATGCCCCACCCCCTCAATGCAAGTCTATGGGAGGGGGTGTGACGGCTGTCACACCCCCTCCCATAGACTTGTAATGAGGGGGCGGGGCGTGATGTCACGAGGAGGGGGGCTATGATGTCACAAGCTCCCGGTGCCGGCTCCAGCGTTCGGAACAGTTTGTTCCAAATGCTGAGCAGCGGAGTACCCCTTTAAAGGGTGTTATGAGCTAGACATGGGTTAAGGGTTAAGCTATCTCACCCTAACCTGCTCTCTCTATTACACTCTTCTTAGAACCTGACCCTTATTATACCCTAGTCGCCCTGACCTCCCTACGCGTTTCTTCCATCTGTAACAGTGGAGTCCTCAGGGGACTTTGTTTAGGGGGCTAGTAACGAGAGGTAAATTAAAGTATATACAAAACCATTCATACACAACAAAAGACCAAGAACACGGGTGTAGTAGAACTGTAATGCCAGGAGTGGGTATGTACAAATTCCCAATATACTCCTACAGCATAAATAATGGACCACGTGAGAGTAAAGGTGACTGCTAAGCGCAGCTATAAAACTACCAAACCTACAAACACTAATACTGCAGTAGACCAAGGTGTATAAAAACGTGATAGAAACTGAAAAAATGGTCGTCTCTGAAAGCTATACAGACAGTAATATGGAATAAATAGTAAGTGGCTCTCGGAGGGTATACATTGCACACAAAATAGGGGTTCACAGGGTGCCAAAGAAAGTACCTTAAAATAAACTGCTAGTGCCAGTACAATAACATGACCACAAAGATACCCACATATGTAAGTCAAGAGACAACCAAGAGACATCCACCCCTATGTCCGTTTCGGATCTGAATCCTTCTTCTGGGGGATAGTATATCAGAAGAAGGATTCAGATCGAAACGCACGTAGTGTTCATGTTATTGTACTTTTGTACTGACACTAACACTTTATTTTAAAGGGGAACTCCGGTGAAAACCTTTTTTCTTTTAAATCAACTGGTGGCAGAAAGTTAAACATATTTGTAAATTACTTCTATCAAAAATCTTAATCCTTCCTGTACTTATTAGCTGCTTAATACTACAGAGGAAGTTCTTTGCTTTTTGGAATGCTCTCTGATGACATCACGAGCACAGTGCCCTCTGCTGACATTATTATAATAATAATGCTTTATTTATTGTTGTCCTTAGTGGGATTTGAACCCAAGTCCCCAGCACTGCAAGGCAGCAGTGCTAACCACTGAGCCACTATGCTGCCCTTAGCATACATCTGCTATACATCTGCTATACATCTGCTATGCACAGTTGCTAAAATAGACAGAGATGTCAGCAGAGAGCACTGTGCTTGTGATGTCATCAGTGTTCCAAAAAGAAAGGAATTTCCTCTGTAGCATTCAGCAGCTAATAAGTACTGGAAGGATTAAGATTTTTTAATAGAAGTAATTTACAAATATGTTTAACTTTCTGCCACCAGTTGATATAAAAGAAAAAAGGTTTTCACCGGAGTACCCCTTTAAGGTACTTATTTGGCACCCTTTGGATCCCTATTTTGTATGCAATTGATTACCCTCTGAGGGCCACTTAAAGGGGTTATCCAGGAAAAAAAATGTGTTTTATATATCTACTGGCTCCAGAAAGTTAAACAAATTTGTAAATTACTTCTATTAAAAAATCTTAATCCTTTCAGTACTTATGAGCTTCTAAAGTTAAGGTTGTTCTTTTCTGTCTAAGTGCTCTCTGATGACACGTGTCTCGGGAAATGCCCAGTTTGGAAGAGGTTTGCTTTGGGGATTTGCTTCTAAACTGGGCGGTTCCAGAGACAGGTGTCATCAGAGAGCACTTAGACAGAAAAGAACAACCTTAACTTCAGAAGCTCATGAGTACTGAAAGGATTAAGATTTTTTAATGGAAGTAATTTACAAATCTGTTTAACTTTGTGGAGCCAGTTGATATATAAATAAAAAAAAGTTTTTTCCTGGAATACCCCTTTAAAGGGATACTCTGCCCCTAGACATGTTATCTCCTATCCAAAGGATAGGGGATAAACTGTCTGATCGCAGGGATCTCGCTGCTGGGGACGCCCGCGATCTCCCTGCTGCAATTGGCGTTCGTTTAGAGCGTCGGGTGCAGCGCCGGAGGTATGTGACGTCATGGCCATGCACCGCTTGTGACGGCCATGCCCCCTCAATGCAAGTCTATGGGAGGGGGCGTGACGGCCGTCACGCCCCCTCCCATAGACTTGCATTGAGGGGGCGTACCCGTGCTGTCACGAGCCTCCGCCCTGCATCGCCAGTCATCCGGCACGGAGCGAAGTTCGCTCTATGCACCGGATGTCTGGGGGTGCCACAGCCGAGATCCTTTGGATAGGGGGATAAGATGTCTAGGGGTTGAGTTCCCCTTTAATATTTATTTCATATTACTTTCTGTATAGCTTCCAGAGACGTCCTTTTTTTTCAGTTTCTATCATCTTTGTTTTTATCTAGAGATGTGCGAACTTTCAGTAAATTCGGTTCGTCACGAACTTCTCGGCACGGCAGTTGATGACTTTTCCTGCATAAATTAGTTCAGCTTTCCGGTGCTCCGGTGGGCTGGAAAAGGTGGATACAGCCCTAGGAGACTCTTTCCTAGGAATGTATCCACCTTTTCCAGCTCACCGGAGCACCTGAAGACTGAACTAATTTACGCAGGAAAAGTTATCAACTGCCGAGCCGAGAAGTTTGTGACGAATCGAATTTCGCTCCTCTCTATTTTTATCGTGTTTTTATGAATTTTTCTGTATCTAATATTGTACCGTACACCTTGGTCTGCTGCAGTATTAGTGTTTGGAGGTTTGATACATAACAAAAGCTAAATAATGTACTGTACCTCAGCGTGACTCCCAGGGGTCAGGGTCTTGTTGCACTTCTCACATCGTAGGCATGGCCTGTGCCAGTCCTTATTTAGTGATGTCACTCTTTCGGCTGCAACAACAACAAAAAACAGGAATTTTAGGAATTTCTTGTAGACGTCAGTTTTTTGTACATTGCGTGACTGCAGAATACACAGCATGATGGATATCCTCCTGTTGTAACATGAGCGTACACAGAAGCCGGATTATATATATATATATATATATATATATATATATATATATATATACTACAAATGTAAACTGTAGGATTGTATTGTTATCTTAAACCTACATTCCAGGAGAGATGACGGAATATTGATACCACCTGCGGCTGTTACAAGCTCGGTGGCTGGAACGCTGCACCCGTATGGATGTAGACGAGTAACAGACAAGGTCAATGAAAATGTTATGAGGTTTTGGAGCTTCCTGTTATTGAGAACAAAATAGTCATTGTCCTCTTCTAGCAAAAGATAATACGTAGACAGGGCTAATGTTTCCGAATACTGTTTGGCTCCTATTCAGAAGCATAGACAAGGTGTATCGTGGTGGATTATTTACAGGTTGGGTTTCACCAGATGGCTACATAAATTCTTAAAAGGGGTACTCCGGAGCGTTTGGAACCAACTGTTCCGAACGCTGGAGCCGGGAGCTCGTGACGTCATAGCCCCACCCCTTCATGATGTCACACCCCGCCCTCTCAAAGCAAGTCTATGAGAGGGGGCGTGGTGGCTGTCATGCTCCCTCCCACAGACTTGCATTGAGGGGGTGGGGCGTGAAGTCATGAGGGGCGGGGCTATGATGTCACGAGCTCCCAGCTCCAGCGTTAGGAACAGTTTGTTCCAAACGCTGAGCAGCAGAGTACCCCTTTAAGACCTTGGGTTCTAGACCATAGAAGAATAAAAAGAAAAAATGTCCCACCATTTCCCATTCCCATAAAGCTCTGCTAACCTTTATGCTAATTTACATATTATACCAGTGGTAGACAAATGGCACCCATAGTCCGCACCAACCCTCGAGTGCTCAGCTGGTAGCATTGGCTACCATCTTAAAGGGGTACTCCACTGGCCGGCGTTCGAAACTAAATGTTCCAAACCGTTTTCGCGCTGCGGGGGATGGCCACACCCCTCGTGATGTCACAGCCATGCCCCCTCAAGGCAAGTCTATGGGAGGGGGCGTGGCAACTGCCACGCCCCCTCCCATAGACTTGCATTGAGGGGGCGTGGCAGTGGGTACTCTGGTGGAAAACTATATATCAACTGGTGCCAGAAAGTTTAAACAGGTTTAGAAATGACTTCTATTTAAAAATCTTCTTCCTTCCAGTACTTCTCAGCTGCTGTATACCACAGAGGAAGTTCTTTTCTTTTTGAATTTATTTTCCGTCTGACCACAGTGCTCTCTGCTGCCACCTCTGTCCATGTCAGGAACTGTCCAGAGTAGAAGCAAATCCCCATAGCAAACCTCTCCTGCTCTGGACAGTTCCTGACATGGACAGAGGTGTCAGCAGAGAGCACTGTGGTCAGACAGAAAAGAAATTCAAAAAGAAAAGAACTTCCTTTGTAGTACACAACAGCTGATAAGTACTGGAAGGATTAAGATTTTTAAATAGAAGTAATTTACAAATCTGTTTAGCTTTCTGGCACCAGATGATTTAAAAAAATGTTTTCCACCGGAGTACCCCTTTAAGTTTCACAAAATTCAGAAGGGTGCATGACCATTCAAAGGCCATTCACTCATACGCAGAGGAAGTAAAGTTGCACCTAAAATGGACTTATGTACCACACCATAGTGGCAGATTATGTGGTTGCTATTGGGCCTTTAGGGATAGGGGGACTTGTCCTGGATGGTCCCATTTTTTTTTTCTATTGGTAAGAATATGTACAAAATCCTTTCTCCAAGGAACTGCATTATCAGCCAATGAATGGACGGGGTATTGACCAATGGGTCATGGAAAGGGGAAATAATCACCAGACCTGAGGGGCAAAATCCCATGTCCCCCCTTACTTCTATGTATCCCACTGGGCAGTATATTACTAGTGTTTTATAAAACAGTAGTTTACACTTTGGTTCCGACTTCAGCAGTAGCCAGCGCTCCTTATCCCTGCTTTTGAGTTATCTAAAGAATTTTGGATAACTTCTCCAAGTTCTTGTTGTTGACTGTACACTCGACCGCAGACGTAATCTGGGAATATTTCAGACATTTTGAAGTTTATCTCTTGACGTTCCTTGAAGTTTGTATTGAGCAGCTGTATAACTGCTGGTGACATAAAAGATCTGATCATATGGGCAGAAGGTCAGCGTTTCCCAACCAGGGTGCCTCCAGCTGTTGCAAAACCACAACTCCCAGCATGCCTGGACAGCCAAAGGCTGTCCAGGCATGCTGGGAGTTGTGGTTTTGCAACAGCTGGAGGCACCCTGGTTGGGAAATACAGAACTAGCGTAATAGCGGTCTTGAATCTGTGGACCTCCAGATGTTGCAGCATCTGGAGGTCCACAGTTTGGAGACCACCGCACTAGGGAAATATAGCGGACTGCCCGACACAGGTCACATTATTGTCCGACATGGAAATAGTTTGAATAACCAACAACTAACTATTCATAGTTAATCTTCTTTAGCGCCAGAGATGGAAACGGCGTGACCGGCCTGCTGCCAAGATGCTTTTCAGCTGTAGGACTGAGTCACGTCTGACATTCTGGTTGCTAAGGAAATATCCCCTATCAACCACAGTTGTCTCAATGTGGTGGAAAAAACCATCAGCTCCCTTATAACGTTGGTTTCAGATTCGTCAGCGGCGCAACCGCTACTTATAGGGGAATTCCAGTGTCAGCCTGTAAACCGTAACTAACATAGTTATTGCTATTTTTTCAATAAACCTTGTGCTCATACTATTTAAAGGGGTATTCCAGTGAAAAAATGTTTTTCATATCAACTGACTCCATAAAGTTAAACAGATTTGTAAATTATTTCTAATAAAAAAAAATCTTAATCCTTCCAGTACTTATCAGCTGCTGAAGTTGAGATGTTCTTTTCTGTCTGACAACAGTGCTCTCTGCTGACACCTCTGACCATGTCAGGAACTGTCCAGAGCAGGAGCATTGGCTCCAGAAAGTTAAACAGATTTGTAAATGACTTCTATTTAAAAAATCGTAATCCTTCCAGTACTTCTCAGCTGCTGAAATGGAGCGGTTCTTTTCTCTCCGGCCACACAGTGCTCTCTGCTGACACCTCTGTCTGTCTCAGGAACTGTCCAGAGTAGGAGCAAATCCCCATAGCAAACCTCTCCTGCTCTGGACAGTTCCTGCCATGGACTGAGGTGTCATCAGAGAGCACTGTTGTCAGACAGAAAAGACCATCTCAACTTCAGCAGCTGATAAGTACTGGAAGGATTAAGATTTTTTAATCGAAATAATTTACAAATCTGTTTAACTTACTGGAGCCAATTCATATTTTAAAAAAAAAACATTTTTTTTTTACTGGAATACCCCTTTAGGTTCTCTACTGTCAATTAATTAGAAGTCCACTGTCTCCAGAGGATGAAAATTTGTTCTAGGTGAAGATCACTTTGGCGCATGCCATGATAGAAGAAGCAGTGGTGATGCATTGACTGTAACAAGCCATGCACCATTGTGACCCTCACATGACTAGGAACAGAAAAATTCTTAATTGTCAGAATGGAGAAGACATCATAAACACAGTATATTAAAGGGTACCTCTCATCAAAAAAAAATTCGATATATTATAGATTAATGTATGCAGAATAACTTTACAATTGCATGTTATTAAAAAATATGCTTCTTTCTATTTAATTTTCCACTTTGAAGAAATGACCACTAGGGGTCTCCCTACCAGTCCTGACAGCAAGCATTTCAGACTCATGCTGGAGTCCTAAACACTACGAGCTGCCAGTCTGCTTTGTTCACAAAGGAGAACACTCAGAGCTGCCAGCCTGCTTTGTTCACAGCCTGTTTGGCTGTGAACAAAGCAGGCTGGCAGCTCTGAGTGTTTAGGACTCCAGCATGAGTCAGAAATGCTTGCTGACAGGACTGATCGGGAAAAATACAATAGAAAGAAGCATATTTTTCATTAACATGCTATTGGAAAGTTATTGAACATTCATTAATCTAAAATATATCAAAAGTTTATTTGATGAGAGGTACCCTTTAAAAAACAAATTGTGATGAACAGTAGCAAGGAGGTTCAGCTGGACCACATTGACAGTACTAGTCCAATCTAATATCAAGCGTAGAGAGATAAGACTGCGTGTTGTGCTGGATAGTTGACAAGCCAAGCCAACCATCTAATGCTCCGTGAGTATTCTTAATGGGTCCTAATCTAAATAATCAGCTGTAGACAGGATCCAGAAGAATCGGGGAAAAAAAAAATCCTGAAAGACGGTAATAACCAATAACAATCAATGTCCGGACAAACAAAGTTTTACTTTTTAATAGTTGACAAGGTGTTTCAAGAGGATACTGCTCTCTTCGTCAGGTGTGATGAAGGGAGGAGTATGCTCTCGAAACGTGTTGTCCTCTATTATTGTAATGATCTGCTCATATCGTTTTTGTGCCATGAGCGCAACACATAAAGGTGAGAGAATAATTCTACTATTGTAGAACTTTGTTAAACGTTTACGGTACATAAAGCAGCCCTGTTCTTTTCTTTACACATAGATGTGGATTTTTAGTCTAAATAACGGGGCCCATAAGCAATACTCACTTGGCCATAGTTAGGGCTGTATTACACGGGCAGATCTCTGTACAATATGAGCCCGGATCTACTAGATGGGCACTTATTTAAGGAGCCTATTACATGGGTCAACTATTGTTTGGGAAAAATCACACAAATGGATGGTTTGCGTGGCCCTTTACCAGCGATGCACGCCGGAGGCTCGTGACGTCAAGTGTGGGGGGTGGCCGTGATGTCATGAGCCTCCAGCGCTGCATCCAACGCTCTAAACAAACGCTGGGTGTAGCAGGGAGATCGTGGGGGTCCCCAATGGCAGGACCCCCGCGATCAGACATCTTATCCCCTATCCTTTGGATAGGGGATAAGATGTCTAGGGGCAGAGTGCCCCTTTAATCTCAATGTTAAGCCAATCTTTGGTATCCCTTTAGTGTCTTTCCATATTATGGAGATTGTCTCACAATGACAACCATTAACCATACTTCCTAGTAGGGCATATGGATGTCATAGAGGAGGCTCTTGTATTACATAGTTGGCCATTTATTTTAATGGATGGCAACAGGTGGGTCTACATTGCCTGGGTAAATGAGTCTTTTGAAGGCTGGGTTTACATACACACACACACACACACACACATATATATAATATTGTGACACTGTGGCAAGGGAAGGGTGTATTTCCCTTGCTAACCCTGGAGAAACCTCCATCTGTGGCTTAATTAATGAGGTAGCAGAAAGGGGAAGGGTGTTTAAAAGGAAGTTAGACAGGAAAGTTGGGGCTCTCCCTGGGAAAAAGCATGTCGCTGTAGGGGGAGACACTCGGGCCCTGTCGAGGAAGCACACAGCTGGAATCTGTGAGTGGCCCCAAGTGACAGTGTGAACTGTGAGTAAAACAGGTTGCAGGGGCACATGTTTTATGCTGGCTGAGGGTAGCTCACCAGTTAGTAGTCAGGGCATGCTTACATGTGTAGTCAGTGACCAGACGGTCTAGGACTTTGGTTTGTTCCTGAGTTATGGGGATAAAAAAATTACCACAACTGATGCAAAATGCACAAGTTGTGATCATGGTTTTTCATGTTCTCTAGCACATAAGCTTGGAAAACGCTACAATAGAAATTCTCCTATCTGGGTCAGCATGGCATTACCAATGACATGCCAGATGCCAGGAGTGAAACGTTGACAACAAATTGGACCGACGTATTTATGGGGTCGAGGCATAAAATGGCCGTTGTCTCGCTGTGAGAGGCTTCTGTGTGATCCCAGACATCTTGTGATCATTCTAGACAGACCAACAATAAAGAAGAGATTGTTCAAGTTGGGCAACTCCCTTTATAACTGGATTTTAGAACGGATAAGTAGTGATGTAGTGAGAGAGAGTCAAGTGTATAACTCTGCAAACATTTGAGTCCTCTGTGGACCATGTTGGCCATTCTAATGGTGTGAATAAAGCAGTTCTCATTCAACCACTGTGTTCTGTGTCTTATTTGCTTTGGCCAGTAAAGCTCTTTTATTTTTTTATCAAGATGTCAGCAATCCTCCTTAGATCAACAAAACGCGATTCAATGCAGATACAAATGAAGAAAGACAAATAAAACGCGTTTCGGTGCAAACCCTTAATAAAACGATAACAAAAGAACCAGCGTCCAGAATTAAAGGGCGAGGTACTTCATGGGCAAATTTGGTTTTCAACATCACTCAATAAGCAGAAATGGTAAAGTATCCGGAAACAGTGTGTTTGAAGCCATGAATGTAATAGAAATCCAGGATGGTACTGGCGGCTATTGTTAGGCAGCTGATGTTTACAGTGCTTTGTGTGCCAGCTGTACCGGCCTTGCCTTACGGATCATACCGTTCCATGTTACCGCGCTAAAAATAATCAAACAATATCAACCGTATCCTGCCATGAAAACAGAAAGAAGGGCTGGGCCTTAATATCTCCTGTAAGCCATCTTACACTCTTTTGGAAGGTCAGTCCTTATTTTGGCCCAAGTCCCTCTTTGCTTCTTCAATGTCCCTGTCTGTTAATACACTTGTAAATGTAATAGAGGTACAGATAAATATTGTCCAGCAATGCAAAGGTGTAGCTCACTAGACACATTTATGATGTATAGCATGGAATATGGCTAAAACGACACACACTGCTGGGTCCAGTGGTGCAAAGTAGAGAATAAAAGAGAAAATACGGCACTCACCAGGAAATCTGTGCACATTTTCTTTATTCCATATAAGAGAGAGGGTAGGTGAACACAGCCATTCTCAGCCGCCGGCTCGGTATGGCCGTGTTCACCTACCCCTTCTCTTATATGGAATAAAGAAAATCTGAACGGATTTCCCGGTCAGTGCCGTGTTTTCTCTTTTATAGACTTACAGTAATACACATATCAATTACTGCAATTTGGATTATAAAAAAAAATTCTATTTTCTGGTGAAGTTTGTACTAGTATTTCAATTAAAAACTTTTCTATAGGGGACAAGGGATAAGTGTTTGATTGTGAAGGGTCTGAATGCTGGGAAACCCCTTGTGATTTCCAGAATAGGGCCGTGTCTCTTAATCTTTGAATGCTTCAGTCCTTACCTTCTGAGACAAACTGGTGTCGGCATTGACGGCCCGCTCAGGATAGGACATCGCAGCAACCAGGACATCGCAGCAACCAGGCCATCACTCCCGAGACCAGGTTGTCTGCGCTTAGAGAACAAATAGAGCATTGGAACCCCCACGATCAGACATTTTTAGTACCCAGACAATCCCTTTTGGCCATGTTGAAAGTTGTGAAGCATGCAGACTTTCATGGTGACTGTAAGCCAACCATTAAAAAGCCTTCCTGACTTCCGGTTCCGGTGCGGGCTATGCAGGGAGTGTGAGGACGGACCCCGGCACACTTACCAGCATAACAGCCCTCCGAGGGGACAGACCGGCACCCCGCTCCTGCTCAGTAGTGCCCCTAGCCTCTGCAGTCATGGATCGGTACGTGGTCTGCAGTAAGCGACTTTCAGAGGACCTGACAGCCCTGGCCACCAAGATGGTACAAACTCATCCTCCCTGACATCCAGGCTGCGTTGGCAAGCACTATGAAGGCTACACTAGTGCAGCTGCAGACTGAGGTGCATAGCCACGCTGGACGCTTAGATGTAGCGGAAAAACGCATAGTGTGCCTGGAAGATGAGAATAGCAGTTGGAGGACTTAGAAAACCGCTCCTGCTGCAATAACCTGCAAATTGTGGGGGTGAGCGAGTTGGTTCTACATTCTGAATTACAGCAGTTCTGTGAGCGGGATCTCCCCAAAGCGTTGGGTCTGTCGCACCTCTGTCGGGTAGAAAGAGCGCACCGTCTGGGCCCTATTCCATCATCTGAGACTTGCTCCAATCGCTCTAGCAATGAGCAGCCCATACTCAGTTCCCGATAGTAGGGGCAGAGAGGAAGCGAGCTCTCTGCATCTAGCACTGTGCAGGTGCACTGAGGAGGCAGGCAGGAGAGAGCGCTCGCTGGAGGAGCGATCGCTTGCGTGGATAAAATGCGGCGGCACGCACATTAGATAAGCTGAAGGGCGCATGCGCTGGGACCTGTGTGTCAATCACACAGCGGTCCCAGCGCTGACATACAGGTGGTGGGGGTGGCGGCGGCGGGGTGACGCATACCTCGCGTCACGCCTATCCGACTGTCAGTGGCTGTGATCAAAGGCATTTTTTTGGGTCATGAAAGCCTGCAAAAATTTGATAAATACATTGCTGTACACACCATCTGCACACAGTACAAAGGCTGTGTGCAGGTTATAGCAACCAGATTTCATGACAGTTGCGCTTTAAAGCCTAAAATGTATCTGGTAGCAAAGGAATAACATGCTGGACCATTGCAACTTGAAACCAGACTCAACATACAATGTACAGACAGTCCAGGTCTGCAAACCGTGTCAATGGGAGATCTGACCAATCAGAATGGAGATTTCTCTGGTAAAACCCCTGTATTACTGAAGTACATGCACTAACTGGCTGCCTGGTAGCGCCCCCTACATTACAGGGAGGTATTACATGTTTACCTGTGCCAGGGTTAGCTGCTTCAGGTGGGGGCGGCTCTATTTTAAATTAAAGGACCCTGAAGAAGCTCCTGTCCTCTACATAGACAGTGATTACAGCTCCCAGAAGATCTTTCTTACTTTTATATGTAAGGATTTGCTTTATCTATATTAGTTATCTACTTATCTTTCTTTAATCCTCACTTTTTCCTATTTTAGGGCTTCAGAACAAATTACCGGATTTCCATAGAGTTATGGTCTCAACATACAATGGGCTCTACATACAATGGTTGTCCTGGAATCAATTAATATTATAACTTTAGGGACCACTGTAAATTGGTGTCCTTTTAATATATTTCATTACTGAAAAATGCTTTTTCGATTTCTCAGATCCAGTGATCACTCACTTTAAAGGGGAACTATCACACCCCCTCCCGTAGGCTTGCATTGAGGGGCGGAGCGTGACATCACACGCCGCCCGCCCTGTAGTCGCCGGTAATCAGTCCCTGAGCGAACTCGCTCCGGGGACTGATTACAAATGGGGTGCCGCGTGCAAGATCACGGGGTCCCCAGCGGCGGGACTCCCTCGATCAGGCATCTTATCCCCTATCCTTTGGATAGGGGATAAGATGTTTAAGCACCGGAGAACCCCTTTAATTCACTGGTAAAATCAGACAGAGTAAGGACAGAGAAGAAGATGGGTTATCAACTGAGAGATCAGGTTATAGCAGCTGCTTTTAGAAGTCTATGGAAAGGAGAGGGGGAGCTGCTGGATGGAGAAAGTGGCAAAAACACACACCCAGATGTAGTTTCTTCTAGTAATTATGTCTCACCTCATTCACAGCTTACACTACTCAGTATTTCCCTTAAATGTCTTCCTGTCAATGTGTGAGAATTAGGGCAGCAGGATCTCCTCTTGTCTCTGTGTGGTGTATAAGGGAGACATCATAGCTGCTAGTCTTTACCCTATCTAAACAAATTACAGATCGTCAGGGCATATAGACATCTTAGAGGGAGGTCTTAAGTACGAGCCCTCCTTTCTGAGCTAGCAGTGATCCTACCTGTAATAAAATGTCAACAAGTTGACTATAATATTTATAAAGAAACCTAAAATGGCCTAAAAACCTTAATCATTGTCTCTACAAAGCAGAGCGTTCTAGTGAGTAAAGTGGTAAGTAGTCACAATAACAAGGACATTATTGTTGGACTGGTCTTTGACAATCACTGTAATGTCCATATTGCAAAATACAGGATAACAGTACTGCTATTGTGCGCGTAGTCATATTTCCTGACTCTTTAATGCTACTTCCAGTTTCAAAACCTAGAAAAAGGGGAACTGTGTATAATAGCTCATCTTGTAAGTAAATGAGGCCCACTGAACCCATGGCCCTGAAACGCATAGGCCAAATTTTAATAGTTGCCATCTTCTTTATCATCTCTCTGGCTTCTTCATCAGAAAACCATTAGATTGTATTTAGAAGTGCTGCTAACATAACAATGAACCCAATTATTAAAAAAAAAAATGTTAAAAAAATTTGGATAGGATTTGGATAGGAAATCTATGTTTACCATATACTTATGCCAAATATGTCACCTGCCTTATCCCTCAATATTTCCAGGTCAAGATATGATAAGGGGTTTGGAGGAGGTGTCGTCTTAGCTACAAGCATTGCTGTTCAGACTATCTGATCTAATATCGATAAACAGAATTTGGGATGACTGAGTAGACTTAAAGGGGTACTCCGCACCAAGACATCTTATCCCCTATATATAGGATAGGGGATAGGATGCCTGATCGAGGGGGTCACCGCCATCTCAGTGCAGCACAGAGCATTCTAAACAGTATGTTTATAACGCTGGGTTCCCATGGCAGGGGACATGACTTCACACCACACCCCCTCGTGATGTCACACCACGCCCCCTCCATTCATGTCTATGGGAGGGGGCGTGACTGTTTAGAATGCCGGGTGCTGCGTAGAGATCATGGGGGGACCCAGCGCCGGGACCCCCGCGATCAGACATCTTATCCCCTGTCCTTTGGATAGGGGATAAAATGTCTAGGGGTGAAGTACCACTTTAAGGCCCCCATACACATTATAGAAGAGTTAGCCAAATGTGCCATTTTTAGCTGCATTGCCAACTCTCTGATATCTATGAGTTCCTTCTGACTCTTCTCCAGCATATGATCTTGAAGGAAAGAAGAAGCATTCGTCTGACAGCTATTGAAGGTGGTGGGCACCTTAAAAGGGGTACTCCAGCCCTAAGACATCTTATCCCTTAGCCAAAGGACCCTTGCAATCTTGCATTCAGCACCCACCTTGGGGAGCTGCCGGAGTATCGTGATGTCACGACTCCGCCCCCGTGTGACGTCACGCCCCACCCCCGCTATGCAAGTCTAAGGGAGGGGGCGTGACGGCTGTCACGCCCCCTCCCATAGACTTGCATAGCGGGGAGCGGGGCGTGACATCACACGGGGGAGGAGTCGTGACGTCACGATACTCTGGCCCCGTGGTCGTCACATGGCAGATTCTAAGCTTGCAATGCGGGATGCAGCTCCCCGAGGTGGGTGCTGAATGCAAGATTGCGGGGGTCCCCAACGGTGAGACATCTTATCCCCTATCCTTTGGCTATGGGATAAGATGTCTTAGGGCCGGAGTACCCCTACATGGGAAGATATTATCTTGTGTAATAGGGCCAGTCATCAGCTGACCCATCCAATGTTCGATGGCTGATCTAGTCATTTTGACCTGTCAAAAAACTCATTGCTCATCGACCAGTCATCTCCCCACGTAACAGAGGACATTTAGCTGGTGAGTGATGGTCCATGCAGTCCTCCCCGTGCGATGGTCAAGCCTTGTAACAGGCTCTGTAATCTTCGTCCAGCACTCATTTAAATCGTGGCTCGGGCCATCTAGTAGGGCCTAAGGCTGGGTTTCCACCTATTTTTCTTGGTGAAAAAAATGCTGCCAAAAGAACAAATGGAAACCTAGCCTAAGTGTTGGTGGCCTATTCATTCCAAAGCCATAAAAAAACATTGACCGTCTTATTTTATCAGCATTCAGATTGTAAGACAATGCACTTTGGGATTGACCATTGTTGTGTAATCTATAGATGGGTCAGATGATCACATAGTATGCAATGCACCCCTGCTGGTGCCATATAGATCACGTGTATTACATCCACTGGTATTGTGCAATTTTTGTATACAAATAACAAATACTTTCTATATCTAAACGTTCTATTGTGGTGCTGTATATTGCTTATAATCAGGGTGGTAGCTATAGGGGATGCAGAGGTAGCAGTCGCACCGGGGCCCCAAAGCAGTATTATTAATGACACATGGGACCTTGTTGTAAATTTTCCATTGGGCACAAAAGCTACAAATTATACCTCTGCTTATAATTTGGCCAGGGGCATAGCTGTAGGGGGTGCAAAGGAAGCAGTTGCACCGGGGACCCAAATCTATTTTCTATGTGAAAACCGTACGGAACCGTATTGAAAACCGTATGCCAAAACATGCATCAGGTTGTATCTGTTTTGCATCCTGTACGGTTTTGTCAGTTTTTCCCCCCATTTTTTCCCCAAAACTGTAGCCTACCACGGTTTTTGATCCGGGTGAAAAACTGTATTAAACCGTATACGTTTTTTTTTACATGGGACTCAATGGGAACTGTACAATACTGTATGTGCGTACGGTTCCATCTGGTTTTCACCAAACGGTTTTTGACTTTGCACAGTTTTTTTTCTTGGTATTTCAATCAAACAAGTGAAACTTTATTCATAATGGAGTTAAAAAGTTAAAAACTTAGACATCATTTTTTAAACCGTATAAGGTTTATAACTGTATACGGGTTAGAATGTGTACACACGTTCTGATACATTTTAGTCCAGTTTTGAGGAATCAGTTTTTCATCAAAAACCTGATACGGGAACTGTACTGCAAAAACGTGGTGTGAATGCAGCCTTATACATGTCACATGGGGACATTTTGTATCCGGACACAGAAGCTACAAGTTATGTCTCTGCTTATAATCTGGCCAGAGGTGTAGGTATAGGGGGTGCAGAGGTAGCAGTCGCACCAGGCCCCAAAGCCCATCTGCCCCATAAGAGACCAGAATTCTAAATGGCACATGGGGCCTTGTTGCAAATTTTGCATGGGGGCCCAGAAACTAAAAAGTTACACCTCTGAATCTAGCCTGCCATGGTTGTAGTTCAGATATATATAATATACTACAGAATGTTATTTATCCAAAGTAATAAATGAATAGACGGTATGTGCAATAGATATGTTCTTTGTAAGAATCCACAATAACAACAACAGCTGCGGTATGGAACGTTCTGCGCTGCAGCGTATTCTTCTCTTAAAAAAAAACATATTGTTTTGAAAAATAAAGCTGATCGGTGACTATTTACCCAAGGGTGCCCAAGGCCACTGTATAATTTATTGTACGACTGGTAATTTAGCCTATATATAGCACGGCGTACACCCTGCCAAGATGTTTCCCTCGGCTTTGTTGGGTCGGAAAAACAAACAGGCTGAGAGTTTTCTCTTACCGGCTATGACATATAGTGATGGTTATTTTTTTTATTATTTATTTTTTTAACTTTTTTATTTTTTTTAATAACATTTTAAAACCTTTATACAATCAAGAATAAACATTCCAATCTTCTTCAGGCTTTTTTTTTTTTTTTTACATTTTAGAATAATATATATACATAAAAAATATTATATATATATATATATATATGTATAAATATATACATAAATTATATATATATATATATATATATATATATATATATAGACAATTCTTCTGTTGCTATATATATATATATATATATATGTGTATACGGTATATATATATATATATATGTATAAATATATACATAAATTATATATATATATATATATATATATATATATATATATATATATATATATATATATATATATCTTTACATTTATTTATTTAATTTTTATTTTTTTATTTTTGGGGGGAATAAATATCTAAAACTTATTCTTAGTCTTCTGCTTTATACTTTGCCTCTGTTTAAGATGCACTCATGACTTTTTTTTTAAGGAGTTATCCAGGGATAAGCTGATTTCTTGAAAATAATAAAAATAAAAGAAAAAAGAAAACAGCACCAACCCTGTCCTCAGGTTGTGCGCGGTATTGCAGCTCAGTTTCATTAAAGTGGCACTGTTTAAAAAAAAATAAATAAATAAATTGCTCTGTTTTTCTATCCATGGATAACCCCTTTAAAAAGGGCTGGAGAATCTTAGGCAACTAATATGGGAAAAGCTGAGAAGGTGGTGGTCACCATGTAACGGCTGTCTGTGTCAAGGTTTCCCAACCAAGGTACCTCCAGCTGTTGCAAAACCATGTAATGGCTGTCTGTGTCAATGTTTCCCAACCAAGGTGCCTCCAGCTGTTGCAAAACTACAACTCCTAGCATGCCCAGACAGCCTTTTGCTGTCCGGGCATGCTGGAAGTTGTAGTTGTGCAACAGCTGGAGGCACCCTGGTTGGGAAACACCGTTCTATGTACCCATTGAATTCTGCAGAGATGGCCTACTATCTAATGTGTATGGTTACCTCTATGTTCCCCTCTGACATCATCTAAAGAATTTTAGCATGCCCAATTCTTTTTGTCCTCAGAGGAGACAAGCTGCCAGGTCTGGTATCAGCTTACCCCACCTCTCTCCATTGAAAACACATGCATGCACAGCTGAGCCGAGCATGCATGTGGGGTAAGGATAGGTTAGCTGTTGATCAGCTTTCTAATACGTATAGCCATCTTAAACTCATTCCATAGGATAGGGGATAACAAGCAGATTGGTGAGGACCCAAATATTGGGGCCCTACTAATCCCGAGAGGCACGGACCAGGTGTTGTGTGACCAGCATTCCCTTCATTACTTGTTTGCTACTCTGGACAGTTCCTAATATGGACAGAGATATCAGCAGAGAGCTCTGTGCTCGCGATTCAGCAGAGAGCTGTGTTTCAAAAAGAAAAGAAATTCCTCTGCAGTATTCAGTACCTAATATGTACTGGAAGGATTAAGATTTTTTAATAGAAGTAATTTACAAATCTGCTTAACTTTCTGGCACCAGTTGATTTAAAAAAAAAAAAAAAAAAAAAGTTTTCCACGGGAGTACCCCTTTAATTCCAGGGAAAATGTCTCTGTTCTCGGGGTCGGTGGGGGTCACAGCAGTAGGACCCCCACTCATCAGCTTGTTATCCCCTAGGGGTGGATAACAAGTTGAGATAGCAATAACTCTGGACCATATAGAGCCCCCCCCCCCCTAATAGGGCATGAGGAAAAAAAAAATCTGCAGCAAACTATGCTTAAAGAGGTACTAAAAAAATTTCTAATAAACTTGTGCCAGAAAGTTATACAGATTTGTAAATTACTTCTATTAAAAAAAACTTAATCCTTCCAGTACTTATCAGCTGCTGTATGCTCCAGAGGAAGTTGTGTAGTTCTTTTCTGTCTGACCACAGTGCTCACTGCTGCCATCTCTGTCTGTGTCAAGAACTGTCCAGAGCAGGAGCAAATCCCCATAGCAAACCTCTCCTGCTCTGGACAGTTCCTGACATGGACAGAGGTGTCAGCAGAGAGCACTGTGGTCAGACCAGAAAGGACTACACAACTTCCTCTGGAGCATACAGCAGCTGATAAGTAATAGAAGAATTAATATTTTTATATAGAAGTAATTTACAATTCTGTATACCTTTCTGGCACTGGTTGATCTGAAAACATTTATTTTTCCTCCAGAGTACCCCTATAAACAAAAATTATTATTTTTTTTTTTTTTTTTTTAAGACAGAATGACTTTTTAGGATACTGTTAGACTATATAATACCTTCCTCCTGCCTACAGGCCCAGCAGACATTTGCGGTGGATTTGAAGTCGGGGACAGGAGACTGGGAATTCTCCATTATAATTATCTGGCATCTATGAGAGGGAATGTGTGGTCAGGACGCAATGCTCTTATGGTGCCTCAGTCTGCAGGCACAGACAATTACATGTACAGACGGATGCCGCTCCTAGGAACAAGATCAAGGAGACAAGTTCTGGAACTTAGATTGTTAAAGGGGTACTCCACTGGAAAACATTTTTTTTAAATCAACTGGTGCCAGAAAGTTAGGGTGTGTTCACACTTAGTAAATCAAGAGGAATTTACGTGCTGAAAAAATAATTTTCTATTCACGCGGAATTTGCACGGGGAATTGGGGGAGAAAGAAGTGAAGGGTTTTTCAGCCATTTCCGCGCGAAATCCGCGCGAAAACGATATTGGGCAGAATTTTTTTTTTACCATTGACTTCTATTGATTTCTGCGAGCGGATTCCGCTTGAAGAATGAACATGTTCTTTCTTCAAGCGGAAAGGAATTCAGCGTCGGAATTCTGCTAGCAGAACAGCGGAAAAAACATTAAAGTCAATGGGCAGAGATGTGCATTAATTTCAAGCAGAGAATTCAAGAGGGAATGCTCAAGTAAATTCCTCTTGAATTACTCAGTGTGAACGTACCCTTATACAGATTTGTAAATTACTTCTATTAAAAATCTTAATCCTTCCAGTACTTATCAGCTGCTATATGCTACACAGGAAGTTCTTTTCTTTTTGAATTTTTTTTTACTGTCTGAACACAGTGCTCTCTGCTGACACCTCTGTCCGTGTCAGGAACTGTCTAGGGTAGGAGCAAATCCCCATAGCAAACCTCTCCTGCTCTGGACAGTTCCTGATGTGGACAAAGGTGTCAGCAGAGAGTACTGTGGTCAGACAGTAAAGAAATTCAAAAACAAAAAGAACTTCGTGTGGATCATACAGCAGCTGATAAGTATTGGAAGGATTAAGATTTTTTTATAGAAGTCATTTACAAATCTGTTTATTAAAAAAAAAAAAAAATAAAAGTTTTCCAGTGGAGTACCCCTTTAAGGGCCCAACGAAATTCTACCAGGACGTGACATTGCTGATGAGGTTAATATGGGCCACGTTGCAGTTGTCTCCAGAAGGATCCAGCAGGCTCCTGAACATAATAGCCCCGGCTTTAACATGATTTTGTAAATTTTCAAGGTCCACCTAACATCTTCCACATGTTCCATCTTAACCTTGGCTGATTCTCTAACCAGAAGAGCCAAAGAAGCTGCAATGAAGACGGATCAACTAAACAAGATAAGAGATGATTGGGAGATTTCACTAAAAAATGAAGACGGAGCGGGCTGCGGGCGGTTCTGTGAAGCTCGGCCAATATCAGGTCAAATCTTTCAAAACCACATACATATCTGAGAGGAGACGTTTAAAGGGGTATTCCAGCCAAATACATCTTATCCCCTATCCAAAAGAGGTCTGATCGCAGGGGGCCCCCCGCTGGCACCCCCCACGATCTCCATGCAGCACCCGCATTCTATGTTGGGCTACTGCTCCAGTCTCTGCCGTCACGCCTCCTCCCATAGACATGAATGGAGGGGGCGTGGTGTGACGTCACGAGGGGGTGTGGTGTGACATCACGTCTCCAGTCCCGGAAAAGTCTCAGAGACTGGAGTAGCAGCCCAGCATAGAATGCGGGTGCTACATGGAGATCGAGGGGGGGGGGGGGGGGGGGTCCCAGTGGCAGGCCCCCCCCATGATCAGACATCTTATCCCCTATCCTTTGAAAGGTCTTTGGCCAGAATACCCCTTTAAAAGGGGTACTCCACTGTACAAGTGTTTGGAACATTTTGTTCAGAACGCTCGGTGCGGGGGTCGTGATGTCATGGCCACACCCCCTCAATGCAAGTCTATGGGAGGGGGCGTGGCAGCTGCCACGCCCCCTCCCATAGACATGCATTGATGGGGCATGGCCATGACGTCATGCCCCCGCAGCCGGCACCAATCATTCGGAACAAAACGTTCCGAACGCTGGGGCAGTGGAGTACCCCTTTAAGGGCTCTCCAATGACGAAAGCCAATTTTATACACCTATGACTATATGAGGTAGACCTTATAAATAGAGATGAGCGAACTTACAGTAAATTCGATTCGTCACGAACTTCTCGGCTCGGCAGTTGATGACTTTTCCTGCATAAATTAGTTCAGCTTTCAGGTGCTCCGGTGGGCTGGAAAAGGTGGATACATTCCTAGGAGACTCTTTCCTAGGAATGTATCCACCTTTTCCAGCCCAACGGAGCACCTGAAGGCTGAACTAATTTACACAGGATAAAGCATCAACTGCCGAGCCAGTAAGTTCATGACGAATCGAATTTACTGTAAGTTCGCTCATCTCTACTTCTAAAGAATCTTCTATGGATTATCTGGCTTCGAATAGAATGGACTTTCTTTGGACTACAGCTGTGACCATGAGTGATCACAATAGGGTGTGGATGGTTGATAGGTGGGGTGTTTATTGGGCAAATCTCATTTTATCATCATTGATTTATCCACACTGGAAACATAACACCTAGGCTCCTTAAAGGGGTACTCCGCCCCTAGACATCTTATCCCCCATCCAAAAGGATAGGAGATATGATGTCTGATTGCGGGGGTCCTGCTGCTGCAGAGCCCAGCATTTGAAACAGTATGTTTTAGAACGCTTTGTTTCCGCAGCAGGAGAGGTGACATCATGCCATGCCTCATTGTGACAACAAGCCACGCCCCCTCCATTCAGGTCTATGGAAGGGGGCGTGACTGCCGCCCTGATGGACGTCCAGATGCCTGCTCTGTACAGATGATTGGACAGAACCCCCAAAACAATTGCCTACAGATGAGTAACTTTCCCTTTGAGGAGAGATTCTGTCTTGGCATATAATCACCAGTCATGTGTCTAGGCATCTTTAAGAGTCATGTAGCCTTGAAACATGATTGGGGATTATATGCCAAGCCAGAATCATTAAAGAAAAATTCATCCATCTGTAGACAGCTTTTTTGGGGTTCTGGCCTCTTGCCAGTACAGAGCAAAAAGCTGGTTGGCTAGTTGATAGGTCACTGATGTGGGACTGAGGGGACAAATTAGCACATCCTTATATCAGAAGTCTCTAATCTAGCCAACCAGATACCTGCTCTGTCCTGATGGAGGGGAAAGAACCCTTTTCAGGAGAGATTCTGGCTTGGCATATAACCCCCAGTCATGTGTTAAGGCTTCTTTAAGTCAAAAGGATACTGCTATCTAAAATAGGACCTTCCGGAGGAGAGACACTTTGTGAACTATTGGGTGTGGAATGGAAATTACACAAAAAAGAAAAAAGAAAAAGAAAAATACTGTCTATTACCCCCATAGGGTTTTTCCTCCCTACGCCATGTGACTTAAAATTGATTCCTATTGCAATTTTTTGTTCATTAATAAGGTGGAATTTTCCACCATCTCAGCCAATCTGTGTCTGCACCTCCTCCGATCCCTGTTTTTTTCCTGGTGTCACACAAGTATGCGGACAGATCTAACCGGGTGTGGTTTCTGAACGTACTTTGAACTTGCGAAACACTTTCTTAAAGCGATTAGTTAACCAGCAACCTTTCCTGCACAAATACAGTACCCAGAAGGCACAGGAATAAGAATCCTAGGGAACAACAGAGGCTGCAATTATATACTTAATAAGGGAGAGGACTTTGTCAGATGCAGAAAAGCTATACAGTCATGGCCGTAAATGTCAGCACCCCTGAAATTTTTCAAGAAAATGAAGTATTCCTCACAGAAAAGGATTGCAGTAACACAGGTTTTGCTATACACATGTTTATTCCCTTTGTGTGTATTGGAACTAAACCAAAAAAGGGAGGAAAAAAGCAAATTGGACATAAGGTCACCAAACTCCAAAAATGGGCTGGACAAAATTATTAGCATTGAAATCAGTCGCTACCTATAACCATCAATAAGCTTCTTACACCTCTCAGCCGGAATGTTGGACCACTCTTCCTATAACCATCAATAAGCTTCTTACACCTCTCAGCCGGAATGTTGGACCACTCTTCCTTTACAAACTGCTCCCGGTCTCTTATTGGAAGGCGCCTTTTCCCAACAGTAATTTGAAGATCTCTCCACAGGTGATCAATGGGATTTAGATCTGGACTCATTGCTGCCACTTCAGAACTCTCCAGCGCTTTGTTGTCATCCATTTCTGGGGGCTTTTTGACATAATGTTTGGGGTCATTGTCCTGCTGGAAGACCCAAGATCTCGGACGCAAACCCAGCTTTCTGGCACTGGGCTGTACAGTGCGACCCAAAATCCATTGGTAATCCTCAGATTTCATGATGTCTTGTACACATTCAAGGCACCCAGTACCAGAGGCAGCAAAACTACCCCAAAACATCATTGACCTCCACCAAATCTCACTATAGGTACTGTATTCTTTTCTTTATAGGCTTCATTACGTTTTCGGTAAATAGTAGAATGATGTGGTTTACCAAAAAGCTCTATCTTGGTCTCATCTGTCCACAAGACGTTTTCCCAGAAGGATTTTGGTTACTCAAGTTCATTTTGGCAAAATGTAGTCTTCCTTTTTATGTCCCTGTGTCAGCAGTGGGGTCCTCCTGGGTCTCCTGCCATAGCATTTCACTTTATTTAAATGTCGACAGATAATTCACGCTGACACTGATGCTCCCTGAGCCTGCAGGACAGCTTGAATATCTTTGGAACTTGTTTGGGGCTGCTTATCCACCATCCGGACTATCCTGCGTTGACATCTTTCATCAATTTTTCTCTTCCGTCCACGCCCAGGGAGATTAGCTACAGTGCCATTGGTTGCAAACTTCTTGATAATGTTACGCACTGTGGACAAAGGCAAATCTAGATCTCTGGAGATGGACTTGAGATTGTTGATATTTTTCCACAATTTTGGTTCTCAAGTCCTCAGACAGTTCTCTTCTCCTCTTTCTGTTGTCCATACTTAGTGTGGCACACACAGACACACAATGAAAAGACTAAGTGAACTTCTCTCCTTTTTATCTGCTTTCAGGTGGGATTTTTATATTGCCCACACCTGTTACTTGCCCCATTTGAGTTTAAAGTAGCATCACTTGCTTGAAACAATCTTATTTTTCCACAATTTTGAAAGGGGGCCAATAATTTTGTCCGGACCATTTTTGGAGTTTGGTGACATTATGTCCAATTTGCTTTTTTTCCTCCCTTTTTTTGTTTTCGCTTCGAGGCCAGGAAGCGCTATTTTGCAGCCATCCCAATAGTCTCGCCCTGACGGATTAGATTTTTTTGTTTTTGTAATGCCATCATAGTCAAATACAACTCCAAACGGCTGTCTGGGAATGATGGGAGTTGTAGTTTTGCAACATCTGGAGGTCCACCTTTTGGAGACTATTGTGCTACATAGTATTAAAGGGTACTCCACTGGAAAACAAAATCTTAATCCTTCCAGTACTTATCAGCCAACGTATGATCCAC